>NC_044276.1:12712105-13012105 GCF_003957555.1 Calypte anna | reverse complement strand
ACAATATGTAGTTAGAGATAAGTAAAATCAGCAAACAACCTTGAGTCATAAAATTAGTCAGCAATGAACTTTGTCTTGTGGGTTTGGTTTCACATTAATCAGCAAGCCTAACCCTTGACTATTTTAGTAGGCAACCAAAGGTAACGAAAGAAGGACCCAAGAAAGTTGGTTAATATTCAAGGATCACCTCCTCCAAGCTCAGGAGTGCAAGAGTGCTGCAACACAGCAAAGAGGAAGACAGGAAAAAACACCAGCAGGTCTGCATTGATAAACAAGGAGCTCCTGGAAAAGAAAAAAAAAAAAAAAGAAAAAAGAAAAAAAAGAAAAAAAAAAAAAGGAAGAAAGGAAGCCTAGAGAGGACATGGAGGACATTTAGAGCCTCAGAGGGATACAGAGAAATTGTCCGAGCAGACAGGGCTCAGGTTAGCTAAAGTTCTGATAGGATTCAGACTTGCCAGGGACATCAAGGGCAAATGGAAAAGCTTCTTATTGGTATGTCAGTGATAAAAGAAAGACTAGGGAAAATGTGGGCCCTATACAGAAGGAAACGGGAGACCGGGTTACCCAGGATATGGAGAAGGTTGAGGTACTCAGTGACTTTTTTTCCTCAATCTTCACTGGCAAGTACTTGGGCCATGCCACCCATGTCAAAAAAGGCAAAGGCAGAGACTATGAGAAAGAAGAACCATGCATGGTAGGGATAGATCAGCTTCGAGAGCAATTAAGGAACCTGAGGGTGCACAAGTTCATGGAACCTAAAAAGATGCACCCACGGGTTTTGAAGAAACTGGCAGATGAAGTTGCAAAAGCAGCTTTCCATCATTTGAAAAGTCATGGCAGTCTGGTGAAGTTCCCACTGACTGGAAAAGGGGAAACATAACCCCCATTACCCCCATTTTCAAAAATAGAAAAAAAGAAGTCCCGGGGAACTACAGGTCAGTCAGTCTCACCTCTGTGCCTGGCAAGATGATGGAGCAGATCCTCCTGGAAACTATGCTAAGTCCCATGGAAAATAAGTAGGTGATTTGTGACAGCCAACATGGCTTCAGTAAGGGCAAATAACGGCTGACCAATTTGGTGGCCTTTTATGACGGGGCTATAACTTTGGTGAATAAGGGAAGAGCAACTGATGTCATCTACCTGGACCTGTGCAAAACATTCAACACTGTCCTGCATGACATCCTTGTCTCTAAATTGGAGGGACATCGACTTGACAGGTGGACTGCTCAGTTGATAAGGAATTGTCTGGATGGTCACATTTAAAGATTATTGGTCAACAGCTTGATGTCCAAGTGGAGACCAGTGATGAGTGGCATTACTCAAGGGTCTGTATTAAAATCAGCACTGTTTAACATTGTTAATGACACGGATGGTGGGATTGAGAGCACCCTCAGCAAGTTTGCTGACAACACTGAGTTGTGTGGTATGGTCAACATGCCAGAGGGAAGGGAAGTTATCCAGAGGGACCTTGACAGGCTTGAGAGGTGGGCCTGTGCCATCCTCATGAAGTTCAATAAGGTCCTGCACCTGGGTCAGGGCAATCCCAAACACAAATACATATCAAGCGGAGAATGGATTGAGAACAGCACTGAGGAGAAGGACTTGGGGGTGCTTGTTGATGAAAAGTTCAACATGAGCTGACAATGTGCACTTGCACTCTAGAAAGCTAACTGTATCCTGAGCTGCATCAAAAAAAGAGTGACCAGCCAGGTCAAGGGAGGTGATTCTGCTCCTCCATTCTGCTCTTGTGAGACCCCACCTGGAGTATTTTGTCCAGGTCTGGAGCCCCCAACACAGGAAGGACATGGAAGTATTAGAACAAGTCCAGAGGAGGGTCATGAAGATGATCAGAGAGCTGGAGCACCTCCCCCATACGGATGGGCTGAGAGAGTTGGGTTTGTTCAGACTGGAGAAGAGAAGGCTCTGGGGAGACCAAGGAAGCTGGAGAGGGACCTTTTCCAAGGGTGTGTAGTGATAAGACAAGGGGTAATGATTTTAAGCTGAAAGAGGGTAGATTTAGGTTAGACATTTGGAAGAAATTCTTTAGTGTGAGGGTGGTGAGACACTGGCACAGGTTGCCCAGAGGAGTTGTGGCTGCCCCCTCCCTGAAATGTTCAAGGCCAGGTTGGATGGGGCTTTGAGCAACCTGGTCTAGCGGGAGTTGTCCCTGTCCATACAGGGGGGGCTGGAACTGGATGATCTTTAAAGTTCTTTCCAACCCAAACCATTTCATGGTTCTATGATAACGAAGTATTAAGCATGCTTCCACAAGTACAACACCTACCAACTTATCATAAATGCTAATAGTTGTAGTATAGATAGGTTATCAGAAGCTGAAGCCCAAAAATAAGTGGCAGAATGCAGGGATCTGGAGGGGAGAGAGTTACTTCATTATTGCATGAAAACAGCATATTGCTTGATTCACTGGCAGCTAGAGTAACTTGCAATCCTTTAGGTTTTTGTCTTCGGTCCCTTTGGTTTTTTTTTTCTGGCACTTTAAAAATGGGAACAAGTACAAACCCACCACATTTTCCTCTTTCAAAGGATGGTTGTGTTTCTTGTCAGTGAAAGTTTGAAATGCTATCTTTTAACTGAAGTGCTTTTTTTGTTTGTTGAGGTCCTCAGTTTAACAGCTTAGGTACTCTAAAACCTGATCTTGGAGGCCAAACTATGTTGAATTCCATTAACTTGCTTAATAATTCTAAATGACAAATTAAATTGTGTTTAGTTGTGTAATTTGTCCTCCTTTCTTAGACTGTTTTTCTTAATTTACCATGGAAATTTTGCTTCCTTGATTGTGCAGTTCCATTTTTTCCTGTTCTTCCCTGCCTTTCCAAACTTTTCACTATCTCAGTCTATCTGGAAAGTTTTGATTTTCTGAATGTGAGACACAAATTTAAAAAAAAAGAAAAATCTTATATAGCATTTTAATGTTCAACCCTATGTATGTTAATTGAGGCTTGGGTAACCTGTTACATACTAAAATACTATCTGGAATTCGATTAATAGTCATAATAACTGTAGCTTGTTCAAGTTCTGTCTGCCGTATTTTAGAGGTAAATATTCCTATGAATTTCTTGGCTCTGGCAAGGAAGAATGGTATGCTTTGCTCATTCAAGGACAATTAGTGTGTGGTTTTAGAGGAAGGGATGGGCTCCTAAATCATTTCTTTAAGAAAATCGCTTATTAATCTTACCTCATTGTTTGAGGAGCAGCTGTGTGTTCTGAATGTGCTAGCATTAGCTTAGTCAGTAGAAGAATGTACATTAGGCTCCCCCACCCACACAAACCTACCCCTGTACCTATTCCAAGTGCTTTCTCTGTATGCAGCTCCCAGAAATTGGGTCCTGGGAACATACATAATTTTTGTTTGAAGTATCAGTTATTTGTATTTTATAAATACAAAAGGAGATGCAAGTGACTTGAACTCAGTTTTCTGTGCCTTTGAAAATCTGTTTTTCTTAAATGAAACCTATTCATTCTGCATTGTATGTCTGGAAAGAGGTGGTACATGCCTAATATGCATGAGTACTAGCATGGCAAGTCTGATCAGCCAGTTTTGAAAATGGAGTGCACTAGCCAAGACTTCTGCATATTGATTTGATTTCATCAAATAATAATTGAAACAGTGGGAAGCAAATTAGGATCTAGCCTAGCCAACTGTATAAAAAATTGTGAACCACGGGAATCTGCTTTCATACAATAGTTCCCACCAAGCCGCTCTTATCATCTCCCTCCCTCCTCAACCAGACAGGGGAGAGAAAAATATAACAAAAGGTTTGTGGATCGAAATAAAGACAGGGAGTTCACTCAGCAATTACTGTCATAGGCAAAACAGACTCAGCTTGGGGAAATTAATTTATTTCCAATCAAAACCAGAGTAGGATAATGAGAAATAAAAGCATATCTAAACCCACCTTTCTCCGCCACTTCCTTCTTCCCAGGTTCAGCTGCACTCTTAGCTTCTCTAATTCCTCCCGTTTGTGAGCTGTAAGCACTGTTTTCATAACATTCTAGATCACAATTTGAGGATCACTGTGCTAGAGGTAGAGTTCTTTTTTATCATAGAATCATAGAATCGGCTGGGTTGGAAGGGTCCTCAGAGATCATCAAGTCCAACCCTTGAACCACTACTGCTGCAGTTACTAGCTCATGGCACTGAGTGCCACATCCAGTCTCTTTTTAAATATCTCCAGGGATGGAGAATCCACTACTTCCCAGGGAAAACCATTCCAATGCTTGATCACCCTCTCGGTAAAGAAATTCTTTCTAACGTCCAATCTAAACCTCCCCCGGCACAACTTAAGACCGTGCCCTCTTGTATTGCTGAGAGTTGCCTGGGAAAAGAGACCAACCCCCACCTGGCTACAACCTCCTTTCAGGGAGTTGTAGAGAGTGATGAGGTCTCCTCTGAGCCTCCTCTTCTCCAGGCTGAACAGCCCCAGCTCCCTCAGCTTCTCCTCATAGGATCTGTGCTCGAGTCCTTTCACCAGCCTAGTTGCCCTCCTTTGGACCTGCTCCAGGACCTCAATATCCTTCCTGAACTGGGGGGCCCAGAACTGGACACAGTACTCAAGGTGTGGCCTCACCAGCGCTGAGTACAGGGGCAGAATCTCTTCCTTGGACCTGCTGGCCACGCTGTTCCTGATGCAGGCCAGGATGCCATTGGCCTTCTTGGATACCAGGGCACACTGTTGGCTCATGTTCAGCTTCCTGTCAATCCAAACTCCAAGGTCCCTCTCTGTCTGGCTGTTCTCCAACCACTCTGTCCCCAGCCTGTAGTGCTGCATGGGTTTGTTGTGGCCAAAGTGCAGGACCTGGCTCTTGACCGTGTTGAACCTCATCCCATTGGAATCAGCCCAACTCTCCAGTCTGTCCAGGTCCCTCTGCAGAGCCCTCCTGCCTTCCAGCTGATCAACACTTCCCCCCAGCTTAGTGTCATATGCAAACTTGCTGATGATGGACTCAATCCTCTCATCTAAATCATCTATAAAGATATTAAACAGAACTGAGCCCAACACTGATCCCTGGGGGACACCACTAGTGACTGGCCTCCAACTGGATGCAGCCCCGTTCAGCACCACTCTCTGCGCCCGGCCCTCCAGCCAGTTCCTAACCCAGCACAGAGTGCCCCGTCCAAGCTGTGGGCTGACAGCTTTTTCAGGAGGATGCTGTGGGAAACGGTGTCAAAGGCCTTGCTGAAGTCCAGGTAGACCACATCCACAGCCTTCCCCTCATCCACCAGGCAGGTCACCTGATCATAAAAGGAGATCAGGTTGGTCAGACAGGACCTGCCCTTCCTAAACCCGTGCTGGCTGGGTCTAATCCCTCACCCATCCTGCAGCTGCTGTGTGATTGCACTGAGGATGATCTGTTCCATAACCCTGCCAGGCACTGAGGTCAGGCTGATGGGCCTGTAGTTTTCCGTGTTCTCCTTCTGGCCCTTTTTGTGGATTGGTGTGACATTCGCCAACTTCCAATCATCTGGGATGTCTCCAGTGAGCCAGGACTTCTGGTAGATGATAGAGAGGCTTGGCGAGCTCTTCTGCCAGCTCTCTCATCACCCTTGGGTGGATCCCATCTGGTCCCATAGACTTGTGGGGATCCAAGCAGTTGAGTAGATCATGGACTGTTTCCTTTTGGATTACAGGGGGGCTGTTTAGATTCTTGTCACCTTCTATAAGCTCCAGAAGGCAGCTGTCCTCAGGAGAACCTGTCTTACTGTTGAAAACTGAGGCAAAGAAGGTGTTAAATACCTCAGCCTTTTCTTCATCTTTGACAACTATATTCCCGCCCATGTCCAGTAAAGAATGGATGTTTTCTCTGCCCCTTCTTTTGCCATTGATGTATCTGTAGAAGGACTTTTTGTTATTCTTCACAGAGGTGGCAAGATTCAGTTCAAGTTGTGCCTTCGTCTCTCTAATTTTCTTTCTACACAACCTAACTATATTGCTAAATTCCTCCCGAGTAATTAGCCCTTTTTTCCATAATTGGTAGGCCCTCTTCTTAACCCTAATTTCTTTCAAAGTCTCCCTGTTCAGCCAGACCGGTTGTCTTCCCCACCGGCTTGCCTTTCGGCGCACTGGGACAGCCTGCTCCTGTGCTTTCAAAACTTGCTCCTTGAAGTACGTCCATCCCTCCTGGACCCCTCTGTTTTCAAGGGCTGTTTCCCAGGGTATACTCTGGACCAGTCTTCTGAATAGGCCAAAATCTGCCCTCCAGAAGTCCAACGTAGAGGTTTTATTGATGACCCTCCTTGTATCCCTGAGTATTGAAAACTTTATTATTTCATAATCGCCGAGTCCCAGACGTCCACCGACCACTACATCTCTCACCAGCCCCTCTGTTTGTGAAAAGAAGGTCAAGCGGGGCTCCATTCCTGGTAGGCTCATTTACCAGCTGGAGCAGGAAATTATCTTCTATGCACTCCAGGAATCTCCTAGACTGCCTCCTCTCTGCTGTGTGGAGTTCCCAGTAGATGTCCAGCAGGTTAAAGTCACCCATGAGAACGAGGGACGATGATTTTGAAACATCTGCCAACTGCTTGTAGAATAATTCATCACCCTCATCCTCCTGATTGGGTGGTCTGTAACAGACTCCCACCAGGATATCAGCCTTGTTGGCCTTCCCCCTGATTCTGACCCACAGACTCTCCACCTTATTATTACTGACTTCAATTTCAACAGAGTCAAGAGACTCTCTAACATATAGGGCTACCCCTCCACCTCTCCTACCCTGCCTGTCCCTTTCGAAGAGCCTGTAGCCACCCATGGCAGCACTCCAGTCATGGGAGTCATCCCACCACGTTTCTGTGATAGCAACTACATCATAGGTTTCCTGCTGCACGATGGCTTCCAGCTCCTCCTGTTTGTTGCCCATGTTGTGTGCATTGGTGTACATGCACTTCAGCTGGGCTGCTGATTTGGCTCTTAACCTGGGCTGTCCACCCTTGGGCTCCTTTCTGGAGAGCCCGATTTCAACTCCTTCCCCCTTCAAACCTAGTTTAAAGCCCTCCTTATCAGCCCCGCCAACGTATGGGCTAGAGTCCTTTTTCCCCTGTTAGATAGATGCAGCCCACCTGGTAGTCTGAAATTTGGCCCATAGTCAAAAAACCCAAAGTTCCTCCGGTGGCACCAATCCCTTAGCCACCTATTAATGTGGTAGGTTTTCCTATTCCTCTCCTCATTCATCTCCTCTACTGCAGGAATTGAGGCAAACACCACCTGTGCTCCTGTCCCATGAACTAATCGACCCAGGGCCTTGAAGTAATTTTTTATCACCTTGGTACTTCTTCCATTAATGTCATCACTGCCAGCCTGGACTACCTGGATAATAATCTGAGGGTCGGATTAGCTGAGGGAGTCTCCTACTAATATCCCTCACCCGGGCACCGGGAAGGCAGCAGACCTCCCTGTGGGATGGGTCTGGTCGACACATAGGGCCCTCAGTTCCCCTCAGAAGGGAGTCGCCAACTACAACTACCCTTCTTTTCTTCTTTGTAGCTGTACTTGTAACCTGGCTGGTAGACAGGGGGCGAGCAGGAGACCTTCCAGACAGATCTTCCTCTTGCCTGTCCTCTGCCTGATTCTCTGAGTCCAGGGCCTTGTATCTGTTCTCTAAGGGCACCTGTGGAGATGGTGGGGGTTGGGAGGGGATTCTTTTACCTCTCAGACGACGGACCTGTTTTCATTCCCCCCCATCCCTCTGGTTTGCGTCAACTGCCTGATGGCAGGAGGGGCAGGGCTTCACTGTCTCCTTCTGGATTTCTTTTGGGTTAGAAAGGGTGCGACTCCACCAGTCAATTTCCCTTTCACTGTCCCTAATACTTCTTAGTCTCTCCACCTCCTCTTTGAGCTCTGCCACCATGCATAGCAAGTCATTCACCTGCTCGCATCGCACACAGATCCCATTCTCTCTTTCCTCAGGTGCTAACACCAGGCTTAAACACTCTGTGCAGCCAGAGGCCTGGATAGCTACATCCATCTTCGTGTTCCTCTTAAGGTGTTCCATCTGTGTGGACACACCCTTCGTATATATCTCTTATATATCTCTTATTTACACGAAGATTTTCCTCCTTTGTTTAGCTCAAGGGATAGCAGTGAAACTTTGAGGGACCCTTGAAGCCATGTTCATGGGCAGCATGTTTTGTTCACTACCTCCACCTTCAGACAGTAGGAGCTGCTGCAGTCTGCATCTGTCTTAAAACAGATCTTATATGGCTGTTGGGCAGGAGAAGGCAATTTGCTGCACTATTTGCTGATTGAATGTCCTTTCCTTCTCTTCAGGGAAGAGTAGTTTGGATGGATGTATCCCATCCACAGTCAGCAATGACCTCTGCTGGGACCACAATGTTCAGTAGTTTATTTGAGCAGCAGAGATGTGATACAGAACTATGATGTCGTTTGCTTTGAGAGGTTAGTGTAGGCCTTTGTCTAATGAATGTAATTAGTTGAACAGTTCTTAGACTGGAAGGTTTGGACTGCTGAAGGAGGTCCTGGAAGAATTTTTTCTTTAAATGCAGCTGTTGAATTCATAGTGTTGGGACAAATAAATCTTGTGGTTTGAGACACTAGTGCTGGCATCATTACAGCATGCATGTTTTTAGACATGCACCAGCAGTAGTGAACTTTCAAGTTGTCAAGTGTGTGCATGGAATTATTTCTTGCTACTTCCACTCTCTTACATGCAGAAGTCTCAAAATATCAAATCCTGACAATTGCCTTTATGAATGTGAGTCGTGAAATCTGTGTGGTTGTTTGCAACTTATCCCTCTGTTTGGGTATAGTGGTAACACCAAATTTATTCTAGATGGCAATGTTATCAAATCATATGCTATTTTATACCCTGTGTGTGAACATCTTATGTGCTCCTTGTGTTAATTAATCTTTCCCCCCTTATTACCTTTATGTCAACGTGTTTAAGGTACTATGGGTTAATATTTTCCATTTTAAATCAGTGTTTTCTCTGGTTTTCAAATAGATGGTTAAACATTAGCTTCAGGCTAAGTGATGGCATGCAAAATTTTGACTTCGTAATAATTTCAAAGTGTGTTGTTGATCTGTTTTTAGAATGTTCCAATGTTCAGGAGAATTGAATGTAGGATAGTACTTTGACATCTTAAAGGAAAACTACTTCTTAAAAGACAAAATTTGAATGAGGTAAACATGGTTTAGACTTTTGCTTGTCTTGCGGGGGGGGGGGGAATCCAACCACGATCTATTTTATGAAAAAATAGCTAATAGGCACAGTTAGAAAACTACTTCGTTTGGTAAGCAAGATGGAGCAGAGGTGTTTTTGACTTTACATAGTCATTATGTGTTTGCCAAGTAATGCAGTAGTTTGAATAAATCTTAGCTGGCAGGTCTGCAAGTTAATTTAACTGACTGTTAAAGATAGAGGGTATGATTATGATTGCCAACTTGAAATTACGTAGGAGGAGGTTACCCACATAGGTCTTGTTCACTGAAGACTCCCCAACTCTCAGAACAAACCCTTCCATTTTTTTTCTCTACAAGTAATGTCATCTGCTGGTCTCTTCTGGGAATGTTAAACAGTTCTTGAGGGTTTTTTAAACAGTATAAAGGTGATTCTTGTAAACTATTTGAAAAAAGGTCAGTAGATCAATATTTAGGAACATTTTTGTTTTCCAAATACAGTTGTTAACACATTTCCTAATTTATGATGTGTGCATAGTAGATGAGGTATCAATTGAGGCTCTCACATGGTATATGGCAGAAAACTATTCAAAGGCACTGGTTTTTAAGCTTTAGGATATTTCTGTAACCTAGTTCTGACAGTTTTGTATTTTCTTTAAAGGATAAACAATACCCAATGTTGATATCTGGTTACATGTAAATAAAAAAATTCAATTGTAATTGTGAATATAAAGTTTTAATCATTAGAATTCTTGATAGAAAAGATATGTTTTTGATATATGCAATGTAGGCTTGAATATTTTAATAAATTTTGTTAAATTACAATTATTGTATGTATAAGAATAGCCTACTATTTTTTGATCTGGTAATGTGATTTTTTTTTAATGTCATGTTATTGGCTTTATTTAATAGGCAGTTCAGTTTACTGAGGAAGAATTATTCACCAAAAAATTGTTTTGGCTAAATTGCTGTATTATTAACTGAGTCACAAATGGATGCAGCTTGAATGAGAGGGGGGTAGTTTATTTTCACTTTTTTTGTGTGCACAAGAACATTTTTGAAATTTGAATTCTAAACTACTGAGAGAAAAGAATCCAGTGATCCAAGACTTTAGTTTTAATTGCTACTTATAGTTAATTTAAAATGTATATCATACTTTTTTTTTCCTTAAGCCACAACACCATAAAATCTGCACATAAATTTTCTTCCCCTTCCCCCCAGCATTTAATATGTCTGCTTGTTGTGATTAGGTTTTGTTTGTTTTGGTCAGTATCTCTTAGAGTACATCTTTAGACTTGGATAGATTGAGGAAGATGCTTTATTACACAGGGTGACAGTAGAAGGTAAGGACCCCAAAATCCTTCGGCTTCATTGCCATCTAGTATTACTCTATCTCCTCCAGTAAGGCACGCTCTCCATAAATAGTCACTGTTTTTCCTGGCTGTTGTCCATAGCTATCTTTTGACATCTGCAGAGGATCCCAAGGATCCCTTTTAATTGCAGTTCTCCTCTGACCACCTTGCAGCTCTTCTGATACCTCAGTTTTAATTATGGGCCTCATTTTTAACTCTAAATCCTCTCTCTCTTCAGGAACTGGAGGTTCAGTTATTACAGGGGGGGAAGCAGTAGCAACTGCAACAAGCATCAGAGAAGCAGTAACACCTGTAGCAGGCATAGCAGTAGCGCTCACCACAACAGGCACTGTGCTTATTACATAAGGAGTAGCAGCCACAACAGTATTTACCATAGCAGAACGGGAGACAACAACAGGAAGAGTAATCTCAATAGAACTTCCAGGAGTATCCATAGCAGCATTTGCAGCGGGAACAGCAGTAGCAATACTTGCTGTTTGGGGAGAAGCCAGAGTTGGAAGAGGATGCCATTCTTCCTCCTTATAATCATCCTCCTCTTCAGGACTGGCTTTTAAACGCAGTCCTAACACATTACAGATTATAATACCTTTTTCTTTTGTATTTTTTAACAATCCTCTGGTTTTATCTATTTTAGCTTGGATGCTTTTCCAATATTATGCCTCCATAGATATCCTATTGAGCCTGTTACTTGTTTTTCAAGACTGTCTGCCATCATGATTCTACAGGGTCCTACATCACCCTGCTCGCTGCACCAATCTTCCTTAATAGGACACAATAGCAGATGAGATGTATATGTATAAAACAGAATTTATTGTAAATAATGAAAGATCTTAAAAGCTAGATTAAAAAAGTATAAATTGGATTATATGAGTGTTAGTATATTAGGGTAGCAGAACAAGGTATTCGGATAACAAGAAGATGTCTTAACAATAAAATATACAAATAATCAAATTTCTGGATAACTGTTAGACAAAGCTAATTGTTTGAGTGCTAGCAAATTACTTGTTGATAGGCTTAATATTAGTTCTAGAACAATGATTAAAGTAAGGGTCCTATAGACTTAAAGTATTCATATGTAGATATTTGATACTTCTTACTCTTCAGTGGCTATGGCTGGGTATCCCTTTTCCTCCTCATCAAGGAGCAATCACTCAAGCAGGAATCCCTGCTGGAGGGAGAAGGTCCAGCACATCTTCTAGGGAAAGTGTACAGGATTCTCTCTGATCAAGAGATGGGACTAGCCTTTTATAGAATAAAGTGATTGGATGCTGTCATTTAACAATTTAGCCATACCTCTAACATCTTCTATTGGAGAACAATAGGGAAACAAAGGAAAAGCTAAGGAAGCATTTTCCCTCATACAAATGCTTACATTTATCTCTCTGTTCTTGTTTGGTCTTTGTTCAGCCTATCTGGAGCCAAACTGAGCTCCGTGTTTTTCAACACAGGGGAGCAGCTGGCACCACAGATACCAATTTGGTTAGTACTTCCAAGATTTTTACCATTTCAGAGTTTGCTATGCCCTTTGCTTTCTGTGGAAACTCTTCAACTCGAAGCTAAGGGCAGTGGAGCTGAGACACAGAGTGTGCATCTTAAAGACAAAGAGTAATTGAATCATAAAGGGAAGCTGAGGTAGGCTCACTGAGGCAGAGTGTCCTGCTACAGGCTTTTCCTCAGCTCATAGATGAGAGTTTTATGTATGCTTCATAAGAAAATGATATTAAAAGTAATAGTAATCTTCCATACATTTTCATTGAGACCACCAATACAGCCTTCATTTACTAGGAATTAACCTGAAACAGAGCTGGCTAAGTTTTAACTGTTACGGTCTAAAGTAACATTAAATTTATTTTGGTTTTGGATCTGCAAGAACAAAGTCCAATCTTCAAAGGGTCGGATACAAGCACAGACTTTAATTTGACAATTGACACAAGCAAAATGATAGAACCCTGTGAAAGTATGGGGGATATGTTGACAGGCAAAAGAGGAAGATATAAGAGAGAGAGAGAGAAGAGGGAGAAAGAGTAAGAAAGTGGGAAGAAAGAATGAGAGTCATAGTCACCACCAGAGGTCCATCTGTCCAACGAGTTTCTTCAAGATGGCATGCTAATCCTGGACAGGGTCTGATGCGAGATGGCGTTGGGTCAAGAGGTGACAAAGCAGCCACAGCATGGACAGCCATATATACCCCCGAGTTCCTTTTGTTCAGCTGTCAGTCGGCTGCCGCAGAAGCCAGGTTCATTAGCACCAGAAGAACCAAGGTGTCTCCCCACCCTAGCCAGAGCCATTGAAGACAGGTTCGCTTGGAAGGAACCTCAGTCCGAAGGGTGTCTTCACACAGCCATCAGGTCTTATCTCTTTCCAGGCACCACTCCCCACTCCATTCCAGCCACCTTAGCCAGGTACATTAGCATAAGTACAATCAAGGTGGCTTCCTCCACCCTGGCCAGGGTAATCGTGCCTGGGGGGGGGGGGGCTTCTGACCCAGTCGTCTCAGCATTGAAGGCTGGCCCTCAGAAAAGGGGTGTAGTCTCCACCCAGTCATTAGTTCTTATCTCTTTATGGGGTCACCCTCTGCTCTGGCCAGGCCAGGTACATTAGCATCTTCCTCCACCCTAGCCGGGGCTATTCACTTTAAAATTGTCCTTTTTGAGGCAATGCGGGATCAGTGGACTCTCACATTAACAAAGCCTCTTTTCTTGAGAGGGCACTCATGGGAGCATGAGGGAAAGGCAGAAGGAGGAGCTCATTATTCAAGGGGCAATTCCTCTCCCCTTCTCTGTATAAGTGTTGAGTGGAGGCAAGAGCAAGAATGCCACACATGCCTGTGCTTCTTATCCTCCTCCCTTTCCTCTATGTGCACTCTACAGCTTATTGCCTCTTCAGCTTCAACTCTAATTGGTAAACATCCTCTTGCAAGATCGAGGTTAGCATGTGAGTATGACCTTCCTCAGGGATAGAGTACTGAAGCTGAATGTAATCCAAACAGTCATGCTGGCTGCCCAACCTGCTGTAAAATGTACAGCATAAACAAATGGAAAAAAACATTTTCCTATTTGTTTCCTCCTGTAGCTTGAAGAGCTTTTTAAAAACAATTGAAAATATGATGGTTTGGACTAGAGCTATGTAAATATTTCTTTTTTCCACTTTATTTTCATGTTATACTGCTTCCTATAGCACACATTTCTTATATTTCAGTTTGGGACTTTGAGGGAGTGTGAGTTTATAATATTTCTATTAAAAATAGTCAATCTATAGCACCTTACTTGTAATATCCATTCCAGATTTTATATGCACAGTCTGTTCAAGTTTAATACTGAGACATCATATGAAAATTTTTTTATTGCTCTGTATCTATACCTCTGACTTAATGCTTGAGCCAAAAATTAATGTCATGTTTACATAAAATCCAAAAGAAACACACAAATTCTGCAGTGATAAAATATTAAGATCTAAACCTGGGTCTTCATGTTTGAAAACAAAGATGGGTTTAGGTCTGATCTTCAGAGAATAGAGTTTGAGACCTTGGTTTAACAGAGTGTTTTGTTGAGTAGTGGCTGAAGTGACCATCATTCTTATGGTATACCATACTTTCTTACCATATAAGAAAACCCATCTCTTTTGCCTTGTGCATTATCATGCCAAGTGTAAATGCAGACTTTTGAAACAGTGCGTGCATCTCATTGAGTACTGGGATTGTTTAGTTTAGAGAAGAGGAGGCTGAGGGGATACCTTATGCTCTCTACAACTACCTGAAAGAAGGTTGTAGTGAGGTGGGGGTTGGCCTCTTCTCCCAAGTAAATAACAATTGCCAAGAGGAAATGGCCTGAAGTTGTGCCAGGGGAGGTTTAGACTAGATATTAGCAAGAATTTTTCTATTGAAAGAGTAGTCAAGCACTGGAATGGGCTGTCCAGAGAGGTGGTGGAGTCACCATCCCTGGAAGTATTAAAAAAATGTGTAGACATGGCACTTCAGGATATACTCTAGTGGCCATGGTGTTATTTTCTGGGTTAACGAGTGGACTCAGTGATCTTAGAGGGTTTTTTCCAACCATGACATTTCTCTGATTCTGTGATTATCAATCTGATATCCTGTGTATTGGTAACTGCAGCAGTTTCTATCTCTAAAGAGCTACACAAACATAGCTGCTCTATCAGCTGATAGTCTGAGGAAGTTGGGGTTGTTCAGCCTGGCAAAGAGGAGGCTCCAAGTTGACCTTATAGTGGCTTTCCATTATCTGAAAGGGGCCTACAAGAAAGCTGGGGTAGGACTTTTTGCACAGGTGTGTAGCAAGAGGACAAGGGGCAATGGTTTAAAACTTGAGGAGGAAATTCTTTACTATGAGAATGGTAAGACACTAGAACAGGTTGCCCAGAGAAGTTGTGGATGTCCCCTCCCTGGAAGCGTTCAAGGCCAGATTGGATGGGGTCTTGAGCAATCTGATCTAGTGATAGGTGTCCCTGCCCATGGCAGGGGTGTTGGAACTAAATGATCTTTAAGGTCCCTTCCAACCCTGTCCATTCTATGATTCTACCAGATTGCTTCAGTTGAAGGTGGGTGTCACAATTTAAGTCTGGGACGGTGATTAAATGAATGACATATGCTCTCTGCTAACCCCTCTCACTTGCCAGAAGCCAACCCAAACCAGGACAGTGAGCTTTAGCATCAGCTCATTGGTGGGAGAGGTTAAAGCAAAGAGGCTAAGTAACTGGTGTGAGTGAATTGGTGGCAGAGTTGAAATTAGGACCTGGGATCATGCCACTAGAATGTACTACTTCCTTTTTACTTATTGAAAGAATGGGTAAATTTGCTGGTAGATGCAGGATATCTGGTGTGGGGTTTGGAAAATTTCTGCCATCAGATGCAACTCTGCTTCTGCAACTATCATTTACTAAAGAAATGTTTTTCTTACTATCAAACTTTTATGAATGTTGTGATAGGACAGCAAAGAGGGCTTGTAAACCAGGTTTTTACCTCCTTTTAATTTTATTGGAGATTAAAAGAGTATGTATGAAAGAAACAGTTCATCATATTTGTAATTAAAGCAAGTATATATATATCATTTCTCAGAAATATATGATGATTTTTATTAAAGTTTATTAATACTGAGATATAGTATTTTAATTAATAATGTAAGCTCTCTTTTTTTTTTCTTTCCCTTCACAGGTTTCCACTTGAGTGGCACAGTGACAGAGCCTGCAATGCAATCAGAACCAGAAACTGTTTGCAATGTAGCTATCAGCTTTGATCGTTGCAAGATTACCTCAGTGACCTGTAGCTGTGGAAATAAGGACATATTTTACTGTGCTCATGTTGTTGCACTCTCTTTATACCGGATCCGCAAGCCAGATCAGGTCAAACTGCATCTTCCCATTTCAGAGACACTCTTTCAAATGAACAGAGACCAACTACAGAAGTTTGTACAGTATTTAATCACAGTGCACCACACAGAAGTTTTGCCAACTGCTCAAAAATTAGCAGATGAAATTCTTTCTCAGAACTCAGAAATCAATCAAGTCCATGGTAAGTTTGATATTTTTTCTACCTTTTGTTTCATTCCCACTTTGGTTTTGAGCTTTTTTTTGTGGCATTCAGGATCATGACCTCCTGAGGTCCCTTCCAATCTGAATTGATATGTGATTTTATGGTGTTTACTAAAGAGGATTCTGTTACTGAACTTTTGTTTTAAGATGGTTGAAAATAATACTTTTTTGAAAAGACAAAAGACATGTTTGTTAGATACAGAGTAAGTAGAACAAAAGCAGGGAGTTGTTCATCTCATCTGTAGCCTAGTCCCTCTTCTTGGGATCTGGTGACTCCAGCAGGCCCAGGCAGGCGGTGCTGCAAGAAGATGAATTTTGGGAGCAGAGCTCATCTTAGGTAGTGTTTAGTGTTACAAACAGTTGTGCACAGTATTACTACTTGGGTCTAGGACAACTGGCCACCACCAACTGGACAATGCCAGCTGGCTACCGGACACTTCTACACTGCCAACTCACTGCTGGTACAACTGCACACTGTGCAGCAGGTGATGCTTGTTCAGCACCTTTAACAGAACCTCAGGATCAGGAAGCTATGCTTACGGTGCTCTGATATTTGTAAGGAAACTGTGTATATATATATATATATATATAGGGATTGTATGACTCACAATTTGTAAAATTAAAAAATAACTGAGATAAAGGCAACTCAGTCAAGCATATTACAAACAGCTCGTTTCAGGTTGCAGTCCTGAACATCACTTTTAAAAACTGTGTTTTGAAGTTTTTAAATTGAATTTTTTTAATGTTAACTTTAGAATATGTTTTTGAATGGAGTTTTAATTGTATTTGTTTAACAGTAATTTTAGAAAATATCCCGCATTTGATTGAGTTGCCTTTATCTCATCGTTACATGTTTTGTGTTACGAATGTTGTGACTCTTAGATTTGAACTCCCCTATATATACACAGTTTCCTTGAAAAAATCAGAGCACCGTGAGAAGAGCCACCAGCTCCCCAAGGTTCTGCTCATGGTGCTGAACAAGTGCCATCTATCAATCAGTGTACAGTTGTCCTGGCAGAGAGTCGGTGGTGTGGAAGTGTTCAGAGGACAGTTGTTCTAGACTCAAGAGAAAAAGGACTTGGTGGGGGCAGTGCTCCTGGCATGGGGCAGGGGGCACCCTTGTTTCTGTAAAGGAACCCTGTTTAATGAATCTGCGGTCACTGTGTTGAAATTTGACCTTCTAGCACAAACTCACCAATGAGCTTTTGATAAGATGTAAACAGTTACAGAAGGGATTTTGCTTTTCCCTCTTTAGGGAAGCTTAGCTGAAGAATCTTAATCTACTTTTAATACGACTTAAAATTAACAATACCAAGATTATTTAAAGATAAATCTCCACTGAGACACAATTTCTTGTTAATCTAAATGTATATATATATATATGAATAGCAGTGCAGCATTCACAGGTGGAAGCAGTTGAAGAAGTTTCTGAGCTGGAAGACTTTTTTTGACTCTCTCAGGAAGTAGTAGTCAAGATTTCCCTTTGACCCTTTAAATCTTCCAGTCAAATTTTCATTGACTAAAGATTCTATCATTCCCTGCAGCTGCTTAAAAGATTCACCTACATGGCAGAGCTGCAATTGTGAAATAAAGGCTTAAATCAATAGAATCAATGCTTATACACATATTTCAATCCCTGTACGTCTGAACAGTTGTAGCAATATTTGCTTTTCAAGTTCTCAGGACTTCTTTGAAATCAAGTTTTTACGAATCTGACTATGTAACATTCCTTCCTTGCCAGTATCCTTTTAGTATTCACTACAAAGGTAACATCATCTGAGATCTAAAAATGATAGGTTGTGTTATGCCATTACATTTCTAACATCTTCTCAAAACCTAACAGAAATAGAAATTACAGAGTTGTTGTTCTGGGTTGATGCAGTGCCATTTCTGGTATCTGGGAAAGGGTCCCCCAGGGGTGACTCATGTAAGTAGCTTCTGAATAGCTCTTCCTGCTCAAAATAACCTGGCCCTGCCTCAGGCCATCAGGGACAGAAAAGATGTTCACCTCTTCGATTAACAAATTCAAGAAGGGGAAAGACCTGTTGATTAAGAGCAGGGCAGAGGAGAGGGGGAGGTGAGAGAAAGCAACAGGTGGAGGGGATGTGAGAGAAAGCAACAGGTGGAGAGAGAGAACAACACTAGAATAAGAGAATAACACCTGAGGAGAGCAATGCTGGACCAGGGAGACCAAGGTCCATGAGGAAGGAGAGGGAGAAGGTGCCTGAACAGAGATTTTTCTCTACATCCCATGGTGAGATGGTAGCCTGCCCCCTGCAACCCATGGAGTATCATGGTGGAACAGACCCTGAAGTAGTCCATGGCTCTGTGGGCCACCCATGCTGGAGCCATTTGTTCCTGAGGGATTGTGCCTTGCAGGAGGGACTCACATTGGAGGGGTTCGTGAAGGACTTTCTCCCATGGGAGGGACCCCATGTCAGAGTAGTGAAAAACTGTGAGGAATCCTCCCTGAAGCGGAAGGAGCGGCAGAAAACAACCTGTGACGTCCATACTGTAAACACCACACCCTGTTCCCCTGTGCTGCTGAGGGGGGAGGAGGTAGAGATATTGAGAAATATTGAGAACAAAGTAATTTGGCCTTGGGAAGAAGGTAGGGGTGGGGAAAGAGTAGGCTCTGGTTTGTGTTTTCTCTTTGCCCTGTTTTGATTTGATTAATGATATACTAAATTGATTTTTTCCCCAAGTTGAGTCTGTATTTCCCGTGAGCATAACTGGCGAGTGAAAACCATGTTGGCCAGGCTCAAACCACGACAGTTGTTACAAGCAGAAAATCAAAATGTCAAGTTAACTTGTGTCTTGGGCATGCTTAAAATACTGTGCACCTGATATGGTGATGCAATACATTGAGTTGTTTCCCTGACAGTCTAGATAAGTACTTTTCAATCTTTTCAGTTTAAATACCTTTAAAAAACCATATTCACTTCTTCAGAAATATGTAGATTGCTAGATGGTACAAGAACTTGTTTTAGTTTTGTCAGCCTCAGGTGGAAAAATCAGATGTCAAATGCAAAATTTGATCTAGAGCAACCTGTGGACAGAGCACTGCCTGATATAAATCCAGTCACTTTAGTTGGCACTAGGCTAGTTCAGGTGCAGTTCCTCTGATTTGACTATGCGAATGACATTGCCTGTGTAAAAATGCTCCTTCAGAAGTACTACAGTCATAAACAGCTGTAAATCTTATTTATAATGGAAATGCCTAAAGACTGGATTTGTTTGGGGAGGTGTTTTTTTTAAAAGCTTTGTTTAGCTTTGCATAGCCATCACATTTCAGAGGCACTGAGGTGGTGATTTTCCTCATTTTCATCAATAGCAGCATTCATTAGCAGTCACTTAAACCTGAGCAAGATTGCTGAAGGTATTACTCAGGTGTTTTGGGGACAGTGGTTTTAACATTGCAGTTGCTGAAATACTATGTAAAGTGTAATTTCCTGTGCAAAAGCATTCTAGAATAGCTGCTGAGATGGGAGAAAAAAAATCTCGACTTGAATGTTTTATTATAAAATGTTGTTTATTTAAATACCTTTTCATAGTCTGTTATTTCCTAGTGATTAAGGCTACTGAAGAGAAATTTAGGTCTATTTTAAAGAACCTTTAGATTCAAGCCAAGACATCCAAAATGGAACAATACACAAATCCAAAAACCTCTGCAGTACTCCTTTCCCCTGGACCCACAAACCTCTCTTCTTTGTATAAAAATTAAAATATCTTTTCTTGCTGTTTGTAGGTGCTCCTGACCCAACAGCAGGTGCTAGCATAGATGATGAAAACTGCTGGCATTTGGATGAGGAACAGGTCCAAGAACAGGTTAAACTCTTCCTCTCCCAGGGTGGATACCATGGATCAGGGAAGCAGCTCAATTTACTTTTTGCAAAGGTATGTTGCATACTCTAAACCTTCCTTCTTTTCTCTCCCCCCACTCCCCTAGCCAATCTGTATTTGTTCAAAGTCTGTCTTATTCAAAGTCCTGTTGTTTTAAAACAAGAAAAGGCTTGGGAAATCGATGGCAAGTTAATGCAATGGAACACAATCTGGTGTGTCTTGAGATCAGTTTAAGAATATGAAGTAACATTTCAACTGTCTATAGCTTTGCTCTTCTCTTCCTTCCTACCTCCAAAACGTTGGAGAAACCTGTAGAAATTATGGTCTTGAAGCAGCCTGCATAATACACCTGTGGATTACTTGTGGAAGAAGCATGCTTACAGAATATAATGGGATATTGAAACTAAAAATTTTTAAAATTGGGAAGGCAGATTATTTTTTTCTACTTAAAATTGCATATTCTCTATAGTGTGGTTTGTTTTTTTCAAGTTTGTATTAAAAGACTCATTTCCTAGGTGCGAGAGATGCTAAAGATGAGAGATTCAAATGGAGCTCGCATGTTGACGTTGATAACAGAACAGTTCATGGCTGACCCTCGTCTGTTGCTTTGGAGACAACAAGGAACTGCGATGACTGACAAGTATAGGCAGCTCTGGGATGAACTCGGTAAATGCACAGACTTCAAAATCATTTAGGTGTTCATGTGTATGATGAAGAAACAAGTACATATTTTGGATGGAGAAACTGTTGTGGTACTAGGTAAAGCATATTAGAGTTTTCTGCAGGTTTGCTTGTTCAGTTAAGGTTGGGTGAAATTGAATTTTTGCTCTATTGAATGAGACAGTTACAGTTTGAGGAGAGGAAGCATGGTATAAAACAAGTATAATTGCAACAGGTTGTAAGTACCTGAGAATCTAAAAAGAATAAAGCAAAAAGTGGAAACATAGCTACACAACTAAGTATATAAGCTACTAGCACTAACCTGGAACTGTTAAGGAAGAAATCGATTCACAACTAGAGAGAACTAGAAGGCAAAAAGGAAAAGCAGAAGTCCATTACTGAGCAGGAAAGGAGATCAAATAACAGAGGGTTGTAACAATTAACACTGCTTTACAAGACAGGTCAGTTGTGACCAGATAGATACATGACTTGCACAACAGAGAGAGGAACATGGGCCAAAATGGGAAAGGAATATTTAAACTGGTGAAGTCACTTACTCTAAAGTCTTCCAGAAACTCACTGACAGAGTTTTGAACTGATGCTTCAGAAGTCCTCAAAGTCTATAGGAATTTGTGATAGGGAGGGGAAATTCAAAACAACTTGAAGGTAAATGTCACCAGTATTTTAAAGGTAGTTAGGTGAGTGAAAAGAATAATATCAAGTAACCACCAGCATTGCTTTCCTAGATGTAAGGTACTGGAACAAACTAGTAACCAGTTGGTATGTAAGCAAATAGAAGATAAAAGTGATAAAAGACAACCTGAATTATTTAAAATACAGTGGTAAATCTAATTTGTTTCTCTCAAAGAGAATTCACTGAGTTTATGAGTGAAGGAAATAATGTGTATATCTTAGCTGTAGTAAGGTTTTGGGTGCTGTCTTGGAAACTTTCTCAAAGCAGGTTAAAGACAAAACCTAAATGGAATTGCCTTGTTATTCGTGAAAATTAGAGTGGTTACTGGTTCTCTCACACAATATGGAAAGACACTTCAAGTCTAGACTTGGAGTCTATGAGACCCTTTCTATGAATCTGTCTTGAGATGTCTTCTGTCTATTCCTGAATTATGGGACATGGAATATTAAAATAAGTATGTATATATATATTATTAAACACCACAACAAAAAACCCAACCAAAAAACAGAACAACAACCCAAAACTTACTGATGACACCCCTTGGGACAATATGTAAAAACTATGGAGAACATAGCCAAAATGGTCTTGGTACATTTTAAAGGTCCAAAATCAAGTTAAAGTAAATTTAATCCAAGAAAGAATAAAATGCTTCATTTAGAAAGGAAAACTTAGGTTTTCCACTGTTAAAGGTTAAAGATGACCATAGAATGATAGAATGATCTGGATTGGAAGGAACTTTAAAGATCATGTAGTTCCAATCTCCCTGCATAAGCAGGAACACCTTCTACTAGACCAGGTTGCTCAAAGCCCCATCCAACCTGGCCTTGAACACTTCCAGGGAGGGGGCAGCCAAAACCTCCCTGGGCAATCTGTTACAGTGTCTCACCACTCTCATAGGGTAGAACTTCTTCCTAATGTCTAGCCTAAATCTACCCTCTTCCAATTTAAAGCCATTAACCCTTTTCCTGTCGCTACATGCCCTTCCCAATGATTGATTGCATGTTTTCTGGTGGGGCTAAGACCTGTTTGACATAAATTATATTTATTCTAAATTGAATGTATTAATTCCACATTAAGAATTAGGCTAATGAACCACTATCTGTATATAGCTCATATTATAGATTTCTGTGGTGAAAAGCCTTACTATTAGAGCAGGCAAAGCTCTGTCAGAGTATAGATATAACTACTTTGCCTTCATGAATACCAACACTCTTATGCTTTTTGCCAAGCTGGACATGTACACAGCAAAATTGTATCTCACCGTACTGAAAACTGGAGGGTCTCATGCTTTGTTGCTTATGTGGGTTGAGCAGGTAGGTGGTGGGAGAGGCAGAAATATGTTCCATTGTAGTGAAATGAGGCAACCAGGTGCCACTAATTGCCAGGTAGTGGGCGTGAGCTTGTGTCAAGCCCACCTGTGCCTGATTAGGGCGGGCCCCCACTGCGCATGAGCAGGACCATGGGCCCAATAAAAGGTGAGTCTCGAAGCACAGGCTCAGCTCAGTCCTGAGCACGTCTGCAGAGAGGTCAGTTGCTCTTGGAGCACTGCACTACCTTCATTGCGCCACTAGCGCTCATCGCCCTCAGGGTGAGGCTCTGAGGAGTCTCGAACCCGCGGCGTCGGCATTGCGGTACTGTGTCTTAGCCGGCTGTGTCACTCAAGCCTCACCCTGAGGGCGATGTTTTTGATAGGATTTCACCTTGAATTTCATTCTATTTAAAAGCATACCTTTATTCAGGAGGATCATGCATGTGAATGCGCAAAAGTTGAAGGAGGTTCTAAGGGAGATCAGAGTTACAATAGCAAACTACAGAAGGAAGAGCGGGATGTCCCTGGTGACCCTTGATTTGTGCCAGTAATGGCAGAGAACTAAGACATTGGGTTTAAGGGGGCAATGGCATAATTATGTTCTAAATTAATGTTGGTTTCTTATATTGTCATCTTCTAGGATGTCAGAGTACCAAAATATCAACAAAGGGAGTGGGACATACATTTGCATGCTTAACTTTTTGTATTATCTGTTTAGACTAATCTGGGAGTGGCATGTCTGTATGTCTTTTTTAAAAAAATATTTTATCTATTATATATTTATTTTAGGATATGTAAAGTATGTAAATATAGACTCTGCTTAATAAAGGCTTGCTTGCACTGGTATGCTCTCTGCCAATTGCTAGGCCTATGGCCAGTTTGTCAGTTCCATTTTGGCATAGGTTTTTAAGCACTTAAGTTCATTAGAACTTAACTGATGCTTCCTGCCTGGCATTGGGCATTGGTCAAGGGTACTGGAAGGACACGCTGGGCTCTGATCAGAGTTCCTGCTGAAGTTTATGGTAAATTGTGTTGACTTCAGTATAGGTCAGATTTGGTTTGTATGTTTAAAGATGCTGCTTTAAAAAACAAAATTAAATACTTCACATCTAATTATGAGCCTGACAGTTTTCTAATATCAAGTCCTAATTCTGTAAGCAATTTACGATTTAAAGGCCTCAAGTTAATCAGCTAGTTATGTGTAAGGCTTTTTTGTTGTGTTTTAAAGTCTCTAGATCAGGAAGAACATAATTATACTCAGCAGAAACAGATTCCCTTATTGTACATCAAAGAATAGGTTGAGCTAAATGCTCCAAAGTTGTAGTATTGGAAAGATTAATATTGCAAGTCAAAGCTACAAGACTTGCTCATATACTTCTCATGCTAAAAGACTTTAGATGCAGCTTCAGTGATGCACTGGCAAACGCTTCAAGCTTTCCAGAGTAATAAATTAATGTGCTTTTCAAAGTTTAGAGTGGAGTTGTAATTCTTCATGTTGTTGCTGTTTAAATGGTATCTAGGTAGATAAATTTCACATGCCGATCTTAATGTGTTAAACTCTCCGTGACCATTGTTGAAGACTTCAGTATATTAGAATGATTAACAATCTGAAGCCTCTGAAGGTTTTTAAAAAAAAAAACGAAAGACAAATCTGAAGGTTTGTCTTTTTAATTAAATTGCATTGGTAAAGTGGAGTGCCTGTTGAAATGAGATCTCAGATTTTAAGTAAAGGTCAGTTAACCTTCTTTGTACTCTCGAGGGAAAAAAATGGTCCATGAAATATTATTACAACAGTAATTTGTTAATATCCTTTAAGTAAAAGTTTCTTGTTCTACGAAAGTGAAAAAGTTTCCTTAATAAAAGGGGAAAATTTAACTTTGTGCTGCAGCCCAGGGATCATAATGGCTGCTTGGCCCTGCTTTGGAATTAAATGTTGAGCACTGCCAGATGCCAGACTCACGATCCGTAACTATTAATATTTTATATTTTGTTTGTGAGGAAATATTAGCCGTTGCGCATGCACGTACTACAAATTGCAAAATTGCAAAGTAAGGAGGTTTATGGTTTGAATTAATTACAACGGTTTGAAGCGGGAGGAGCCCTTCTTGCTCCTAGGGCTGATCCTGAGGCCTCGGGGCTTAGCCCATTCCTGGACGATGTCCTAGGGCTGTTCCTGGGGCTCCGGGATCTACCCCTTCTTGCCTGCTCCTGGGGCTCCTTGAGCTGTGGGCTTCTCCATCCTCACTGAAGAGTGAGTGCTGTCTCTGTGGGTGTCAGCTGCTCTCTTATTGGCCCCGTGCTCCTGCACATGCTCAGGAGGGAGGCCAGACACAGGTGAACCCACACCCACTCATCAATAACTCAGGGCACCTGGTCCTGTCTCACTACATTCCCCCCCCCCCCCCTTTTTTTTTTTTTTTTTTTTTTTTTTTTTTTTTACACAGACATTTACATAGTACACAGACATTTACATAGACATTTACATATTTACATAGCACGATTTTTTATACACAAGAATACACTTACAGGATTTTTCTTCGGGCCCCGCGGGACACTCAACTAAGAGCATCGAGGAGGCGCCGAGGGGCAGTACAAAACACACTTATACAGGATTTAGACATAGACATACAGGATTTTTACAGGATTTTTCTTCGGGCCCCGCGGGACACTCAACTAAGAGCATCGAGGAGGCGCCGAGAGGTTAGAGGATTTTTACACAAAAATATAACTTACAAGATTTAAACATATAACTTACATATAACATATAACTTATTTTACATATATTTTTAGGGAGAATTCTCAACCCTTACACGTATTTTGGGGAGAATTCTCAACCTTCTTTCTTTCAACCTTCTTTAAGGGGAATTAAGCATACCCATATATTCGCTCGATGTCAGCCCCTTTCTGGCAAAGTCTCCGCAAGCTGTCTGAGCACTCTTCACAAAGTCTCTGCAAATTATCCCAGGCACTTGCCCTCTATTCCGGGGTTTCTTTCCTCATGGGCCTCGGGATTTAACCCTTCCTCATGGGATTTCCCTCTGCTCAAGGGCTTAGCCTAGGCATATTTCACAAAGTCTCTGCAAGTTGCACCAGGCACTTTTCACAGAGTCTCTGCAAGTTGTTCTTCTAGTTATTATTCTCCCTCCTGTATCTGCTCTTCTGGCTTGGTTTCCCTCTGTTCCAGGGTTTCTTTCCTCATGGGCCTCGGGATTTAACCCTTCCTCATGGGATTTTCCCCTCTGCTCTGGGGTTTCCTGTCCAGAGAGCTTGTTGATCATACCTTACAGGGAGAACGTTCTTGCAGTTTCTGTGCCAGCTAGGTTTTCTGCAGGCTGCCCGCATTCTCCACCAAATGAAGCGGGAGGAGCCCTTCTTGCTCCTAGGGCTGATCCTGAGGCCTCGGGGCTTAGCCCATTCCTGGACGATGTCCTAGGGCTGTTCCTGGGGCTCCGGGATCTACCCCTTCTTGCCTGCTCCTGGGGCTCCTTGAGCTGTGGGCTTCTCCATCCTCACTGAAGAGTGAGTGCTGTCTCTGTGGGTGTCAGCTGCTCTCTTATTGGCCCCGTGCTCCTGCACATGCTCAGGAGGGAGGCCAGACACAGGTGAACCCACACCCACTCATCAATAACTCAGGGCACCTGGTCCTGTCTCACTACAACGGTTTATTTCAGGGAAAAATGACACCACTTTTGACAGGAGTCTTAGGAAGGGCTTAATAGTGGGAGAGAAACAAGGAGAGCAGTTTTTTAAACAAATTAATCATCCCGGGGAAAAGGGCCATTAAGGAAAGAAAGAGAACGATTAAGTGTTTCACCCTCCAGAAGAAAAGCTCTCGCGCAGCCGGGCGCCTCTGTTCCTTGCTGGGGGCCTGCTGCTCCCTCCGCCTTCGCGCCTCTTCGCTTCTTCTCCGCTTCTTCTCCTCTTCTTCTCTCGCCTCTGATCTTCTGTCGCTTCTGATTTTCCCCTTTCTCCTCTGACTTTTTATATAGTTAAACATTCCTTCCTGTCATCAATTATTGACAGAGGTTGCAAATTTGGTAGCTACGGGTCTTCCCTTTGTATTCAGGTTTCCTGGAATTCTTGTATTTTTTACCAATTTGCATTAGCTGTCTGGCGGCTTATTAGCATTTTATCTTTATAGTCCTGACAAAGGAGGGGGGTCTGTTGATGAAATTTTGATGATGGAAATATGTTTGATATATTTTAAACAGTGTAAACTATGCTGGTGGAGCCAGGGTACTGCTGATGGAAATGTTTGATACATTTTAACTGAGTAAACTAAGCTGGGGAACCAGAGGACTGCTGATTCAAGAGGCAAATGGGATGTGCAAGTTAATTGGTGTTTTCTGCAGGCTTCTGACTGGAAACCCTTTAGCCACATGGATAATACAGGACCTGAATAACAATGTCGAATATCACCATCAGGGCCCACTGTGAAACAATAGCATTCCCACTTGAACACTGCACCATTACAGGTTATTTGAATATGGGGATTACATTTAAACTAAAAGCCCCATTTGCCTTTTATTGCAATTTAAATATCCTCTTAGCAAAAGCTAAGTGACAAATTAAATTTTAAAAGTCTCCGCATTTTTAAAGCTGTCATGCAAAACAGCCTTTTATTACTTCTCATGTACCACAAATGAATCATTATAATTGTGAACCCTAAACCAAGCCATAATTGGAGCAGCTACTGTTATCAAAGCAGGGCTACTCTTGTGACAGCTTAATAAGTCTGAAACTGTTAAATTAAATCCCAGACGCTTAACCTGATGAAAGCAGTCAAGTAGAAGAATCTAAGACAAGTATCTACTACTTGCTTGTGTGAGGGAGCCCAACATCTTGTCAACACATAGATTACAGGATCAGATTTTTTTTTTGTACTACTATTTTCATTTTCTTTATATTGCCTTGCTTGCATTCATGGTGAAGCAACTTCACATTTTGCATGTTTTGATACAAATATTTATAGTATTTTTCCTCCTTGTTTATATTTAAGAACAGTCAAAGGCAGAAGAGAGCTGTTTTGTGAGTCAAGGATTGGTTTCTTATGGAACACAAATATGATGGCTGTATTATGGTATGGTAGATTGACCTTGGCTGGCCACCAGATGCCCACTGAGCCACTCTGTCACTCCCCCTCCTCAGCAGGATGAGCGGGAAGAGAATAAGCTGGGAAATAATTTTGGAGTCAATATAAAGACAGTTTAATAAAGCAAAAGCAAAGGCTGCTTGTAGGAGCAAACAAAAAACCAAGATTTATTCTCTGCTTCCCATCAGCAGGTAATGTCCATCCACTTCCTGGGAAGTTGGGCTTCAGGGCAGGTGGTGGTTTCTCTGGAAGACAAATGCCTTAATGACAAATGCCTTAATGACAAATGCCTTAATAACAAATGCCTCCACTCCTCCTCCTTTCTCTTGACTTTGATTGCTGAATGTACCTCAATATTTCTTTTGTCAGTTTGGATCAGCTGTCCTGGCTATGTCCAAACTCTTGTTCACTGACCTTTGGGGTGCAGGGGGGATGTTGGTGAAAAAAGCCTTGATGCTGTGCCAGCACTGTTCAGCAGTAGCCAAAACACTGGTGTTATCAACACCTTTTTAGCTGACAATACAAAGCCCACACTATGAGGGCTGCTATAGCCCTGGAGGGGAGAGGAGCCCAGGAAAGCTGCTCCATATTCAAGGATCACCTCCTCCATGCCCAGGAACAATGTGTCCCAACAAAGAGGAAGGCAGGAAGCAATGCCAGGAGGCCTTAGTGAATGAGCAAGGAGCTCCTGGCTACAGTTAAATGTAAAGGCAAAGCCTACAAAAGGTAGAAGCAGGGACAGGTAACCTGGGAGGAGTACAGAGAAGTTGTCAGAGAAGCCAAGGATCAGGTTTGGAAAGCCAAAGTGCAGGAATAATTGAATCTGGCCAGAGATGTCAAGAACAACAAGAAAAGTTTCTACAGGTATGTCAGAAATAAGAGGAAGATTAGGAAAAATGTGGGCCCTCTTCAGAAAGAAACTGGAGACCTGGTCATGCAGGACTTGGAAAAGGCTGAGATACTCAATGACTCTTTTGCCTCAGTCTTCTCAGGAAAGGGCTCTCTTCACACCACCCAAGTCACAGAAGGCAAGGGAAAGGACTGGGAAAAGGAAGACCTGCCCACTGTAGAAGAGCACGTGTGAGACCATCTCAAGAACCGGAAAGTACACAAGTCCATGGGACCCAATGGAACTGACAGATGAAGTTGCAAAGCCACTGTACATCATATTTGAGAAATCATGGAAGTCTGGTGAAGTTCCTGCTGACTGGAAAAGGGGAAACATAACCCCCATTTTCAAAAAAGGAAGTCCTGGGGAACTACAGGCCAGTCAGTCTCACCTCTGTGCCCAGCAAGATGATGGAGCCGATTGTCATGAAGACTCTGCTAAGGCACATGGAAAACGAGGAGGTGATTAGTGACAGTCAACATGGCTTCACCAAGGGCAAGTCCTGCCTGACTAATTCGGTGGCCTTTTAAAATGGGGTCACTGCGTTGGTGGACGAAGGGAGAGCAACTGACATTATTTACCTAGACTTGTGCAAAGCATTTGACACTGTCACACATGACATTCTGGTAGCTAAACTGGAACAATATGGATTTGATGGATGGACCACTCATTGGATAAGGAACTGGCTATATTGCTGCACTCAAAGAGTTGTGTTCAATGGCTCAGTGTCCAATGGAGATGTGTGATGAGTGGTGTTACTCAAGGGTCGGTACTCAGACCGGTGCTATTTAACATCTTTGTTAATGACATGGACAGTGGAATTGAGTGCACCCTCAGCAAGCTTGCTGATGATACCAAACTGTGCAGTGAGGTTGACATGCTGGAGGGAGGCCATCCAGAGGGACCTTGACAAGCATGAGAGATGGGCTCATGAAGTTGAACAAAGCCAAGTGCAAAGTTCTGCTTCTGGGTCAGGGCAATCCCAAGCACAAATACAGTTTGGGTGGAGAATGGATTGAAAACAGCTTTGAGGAGAAGGACCTGGGGGTGCTGCTTGATGAAATGTTCAACATGAGCCAGCAGTGTGTGCTTGCAGCCCAGAAAGCCAACTGTATCCTGAGCTGCATCAAAAGAAGCATGGCCAGCAGGTCAAGGGAGGTTATTCTTTCCCTTCTACTCCACTCCCATGAGACCCCACTTGTAGTATTTTGTCCAGATCTGGAGCCCCCAACATAAGGACATGGAGGTGTTGGAGCGAGTCCAGAGGAGGGCCACAAAGATTATCAGAGGGCTGGAGCACCTCCCCTATGAAGACAGGCTGAGAGAGTGGGGTAGTGGGGTTGTTCAGCCTGGAGAAGAGAAGGATCCAGGGACGCATTATAGCAGCCTTCCAGTACCTGAAGGGGGCCTACAGGAAAGCTGAGGAGGGACTTTTTATAAGGGCTTGTAGTGATAGGACAAGGGGCAATGGCTTTAAACTGGAAAAGGGTAGATTTAGATTAGATATAAAGAAGAAATTCTTTAGTATGAGGGTGGTGAGATACTGGATCAGTTGCCTAAGGGATGCTGTGGCTGCCCCCTCCCTGGAGGTGTTCAAGGCCAGGTTGCATGGGGCTTTGAGCAATCTGGTCTAGTGGGAGGTGTCCCTGCCCATGGCAGGGGGTTTGAAACTGAATGGTCTTTAAGGTTCCTTCCAATCCAATTCTATGGGAAAAGTTAACTCCATCCCAGCCAGACCCAATGCAATTGAGGAAGAAGGTATATATAGAGAGTTTTTGCAAGGCAGGGCAGTAGATAAAATTAGCAAACTTCTGGGTTTTCCTCCTGCTGATCCTCATCTCTGTTGGTTCTTGTATTTCATGAAGATGAGGATAATTTCAAAGATATTATGTACTTCCACCTAAGTACTCTCCACATTTTAATGCACAAGCTTCTGTCTATCTCAACCACTTTTTGGTATCCTAAGTTTTTAAGTGTAGGAACCTCTCACAATATTACCATAAGCCTCATTCAACTACTTAAAATTGTAAAAAATCAAATTAGGTGATTCATAAATGTCAAGGTTTAACACTGGCCCGGCGGTTAAACCGAAACAGATGCTCTCTATTAATAACTCTCTCTCCTCCTTGATGAAGAAGGGAGAGAGAACAAGGGAGAGAGACTTCTCAGTTGGAGATTAAACTACAAGACTTTAATGAAACAGCAATGATAGAGTAAATTAGTGAACACATACAGAAATACAGGAAAAGAAAAAAAAAATAAGAACCACCCTCCTCCCCCTTCTCCCCCAACAACTCTCACGTCAACCGAGGCCGCAGGGTAGCCCTGGGAAAGTCCAGGCTGGACTCCTGGAGTTGGTAGCAGTCGGGAGCTGGAGGCAGGGAAAGAAGCAGGACGAGAGGTAAGAAGGGAAGCAGCTAGCTGAAGCAGGAAGAGGCGCCAGAAAGAGAGAGCGAAATTTGGAAAATCCCTCAAATTTATACTGAGTGTGACGTCTATGGGAAGGAATACTCCGTTTGGTCAGTTCTAACATCTATCTTGTCTGTTCCTCCCCAAAGGAGGGCTCCTGGATGGTAAAATGCTTTCCTCAGAGCTGAGCAGTGTCCTTGGCTCTGCATACCAGTCCCCGGCAGTACCTATAAACATCAAGCGTTATCGGCCCCAAAAGCAGACATTGTCTGAGGGACCCGCTGCCAATCTCAGCAACTACTTAAAGAGGCTCAGCTGAAAGCAAAAGCACAAGACAGAGAATCACCTTCATCCTGGCCCAAACCAGGACAATAAAGGAGTGGCTTTGTATTATTTGTGCTAGTATTAGCATTTTTAACCTTCAATTGAATGTTTGTGAACAAATGAAGGAAGTTTTGTGGACATTAGGGTAGTTAATCAGTGAGATTCATTTGCAGGTGCTTTATACTTTGCTCTAGCTTTGTAGACTAATAGCCCATGCCTTGGTATTGTGAGTAGGTTAGAAGGCACTATAAGTGCATAGAGGGGCATCTAATGAACATGTGACAGATACCTAAATGCTGTCTTAGGGATATTGTAGTCTCAGGCTATGATACTGTAAACTACACATTTCAGTCAAATTTCTGTGAAACCCTTTGGTCAAATGGCAATGTGTCTGCAAAGTTGTGGCAGTTTTTAAAACAAATAGAAAAAGGTCAAACTTAGAACAATGGACTTATGCAAAATTACAGAAGTGCTTGGTTAGTACCTTTTTCCATTGTGCTAAAAGTAGAAAATGTAGGAAGAGGAGAGCAGGAGTTTTTCATTAGTTGCTACACACAAATCAGAGCATGTAATTGATAGTTTAGATTAGAATCTCAAAATGTAAATACTGGTTTCCTTTCAGATGAATACAAGTGGGCCTTTAACATTTGGAGCAGAGGTATGCAGCAGGAGAGAAAGGGAAGCCTATGGAATTAGATACTTCTTTTGTCCCTGGGTTGCACCTCCACTTCCTGTAATGCACAAAGTTTCGTATGCAGAAGGGAAATGATTCCCTCTTGCCATCAGTGCTGCAGGTAATCTATTGTATTAATCAGCCAACTAGTATGAAACGCATGTGGAGTGATTATGCTGTCATACACAATGCAGTCAGCTTGAAGCATTTGTTAAGACCAATACATCAAAGTTTAATTCAGCAATAGAATTAATTAGAGCAAAATGAAACATTCTTTTCTCCAAGAAACACAGCACCCATAGCAAGTCTTTTTTTTCTGAAGGCTGCATAGAGAAACCAGAGTGCATTAAAGAATTATTTTATGAATAAAATTGCAACTTGTATCCAACTGAATGCTTAGAGTACTTTTCCTTGGGATTCTTATCACGGAGAGAACAGCAATGAAGTGCTTTACCTATCTTCAATATTCCATAAAACAGCTGTTTAACTGGGGCATTCTCCAGTGGGACTTTTGATTATGATTTTTTCTACTGGAGAATTCTCCTTTCCTGGAGAAGGGAGGTGGCTTTGCCAGTCATATTGAAGGCACTTGTCCTTCTTGTTGAGAAGCAATAACTATCATACGTGAACTTCTTTGAGGTTTTAAATGAATGTCCCAGTGAAAGTATGTACATGTTTAAAAATCAGACTCAATACACTTTTAAAATCTTTTGCTGACACTTCTGTTTTAAAGGGGTCATAGATCTTCTCTTACTATTACTTTTATTCTGGCACATCCAAAGCTGGAAAATGATACTTTTGTAACAGAATTTATTAGGCTCAAATGGGGCATAATGACAAGTGTGCAGCAAGTGCCAAAATGGATTTGTCTGTTCTTGCAAATGCAGTGAGGAAAAACTAGAGAGGGGAAAAAAGTTTGAGGATGGGCGAGACATATACTCAGTGGTAATAAGTCTGATTTTATTCATCAGCAGTGTTCTTTTATAGTGTAGAGTAAACATGGCATCACGATAAGGTGGATTGTTTTAAAAGAAATATACAAGAAACAAAAAACATGGGTTTGCTAGCTAAAGACGTTGCTTACAGCACTTTCCCACAATAGAACATCCTGAGTAAAGCCAAAAGTTGATAGAATACATAATCGCTTTGTTCAGAGCAGGTGTCCTCCAAATTCCTTACAATCTCTTCTGGCAATGAGCCTTGCCTCATCTTTATTTTTCTGGCAGCAGGCCTTGCCTTGCTGCTATCTTTGGTCGGCCTTGCTTTGCAGTGTGGGACCCTGCTTTTTTGCTAGCTCTCAGGTCTCTCAAATTAGCAAGGCAGCCCTCCACATTTCCCCCTTTTTTGTTTTTTAAGGGATAATTGTATTCTATGAACCCTGGTCCAGGTTAATTGTGGTCTGAGTCATGATTCTTAAAAAACAAACAAAACTACACATTACAGTTTCTATTACTACATAGAAAAAACACGAAGTAATGTGGCTAGTCCACCATGAGAGGGATATAAAGCAGATAAAAACACCGCAAAGGTCCCTGTCAACGCATGGCCTGGGTAAACTCAAGAGGTCCCTTTCAACCTCCATCATTCATGCCAGTTAGTTAGGCCTGTCCTCCCTTCCTAGATGGCTCTCTTACAACAAAGGAAACCATCCCTCTCATCAAGGTCTGGTATGGCATGTGTCCCCAACGCTCAATGCCTGCTGGATTCCAGACAGCAGCGGAGCTATAATTTCTTCTTGGTCACAAACACAGAGGCCAACCCAGTCTTGCCTTTGATTGTGGTAGGAGGTATTTGGCTGGCATCTTGTCATGTGGGACCAATACATTGTTAACCTCTGATGTTCATTCACGTGAACACTGGTGGGGAGTTTCAAGCCTAATGTTAAGTTCTTAATTTCACATTAAACATCTAATCTCTATTATACATCACCACTTGCACGCGTTACTGTCATCCAGATCCACAGTCACTGGGGAGCCCCAGTTGCAGCGAGGATATGGAGAACACTTCCCAGCAAGTGGGGAAATCCTATGTGTTACTGTCCTGGTTTGGGACAGGATAAAGGTGATATTCTGTCTTGTATTTTTGCTTTTAGCTAAGTCTCTTGTAAGTAGTTGCACTTTCTGAAATTAACAGCAAGTTTCTCAGACATTGTGTGCTTCTAGGACTGATAACACTTGATGTTTATAGTTACTGCTAGAGACTGGTATGCAGAGCCAAGGACACTGCTCAGCTCTGAGGAACATTTTACCCTCCAGAAGGAATAAAGAGGTCCCACCTGCAACTCTCCTTTGGGGAGGAACGGACAAGATAGATGCCAGAATTGACCAAACAGAATATTCCATCCCATATACGTGTCACGGTTTAACACTGGCCCGGCAATTAAACCGAATAACAGACGCTCTCTATTAATCTGTCTCTCCTTGATAGAGAAAGGAGAGAGAATAAGGGAGAGAGACTTATGGGTTGGAAACTAAACTAATCTGTTTTTGCAACTAGTCGTGTAGGATTCCATACAGCAGCTTTCCACCTTCGATGGCCTCCTACCAGACGACAGGATCCATCAGTGAAAAGAGCATATTGTTTTTCATTCTCTGGTAGCTGGTCGTATGGTGGGGCTTCTTCAGCCCGTTTTACCACTTTTCCTGGTGGCATTCCAAAGTGTTTGCCCTCTGGCCAATGTGTTATTGCTTCTACAATTCCTGGACGATTAAGTCTTCCTATCCTAGCTCTCTGTGAGAGTAAAGCAATCCATTTACTCCAGGTAGCATCGGTAGCATGATGGGAAGATTCTCTACCTGTGTACATAAAACCTAGTACAGGTAATCGTGGCACTAGGAGGAGCTGTGCTTCAGTACCAATCACTTCTGAAGCAGCTCTAACTCCTTCGTATGCGGCCAGTATCTCTTTTTCAGCAGCTGTGTAGTTGGCTTCGGAGCCTTTGTAGTTTCGACCCCAAAATCCTAGAGGTCGGCCTCGAGTCTCTCCTGGAGCTTTCTGCCAGAGGCTCCATGAAGGACCATCACCTCCATCTCCGGTGTAAAGAATATTTTTGATGTCTGGCCCTGTTTGAATTGGTCCAAGGGCCATTGCCTGCACAATCTCCTGTTTAATATTCTCAAAAGCAGCTTGTTGTTCTGAGCCCCATTTAAAGTCTTTCTTCTTCCGGGTAACCTCATAGAGAGGTTTCACAATCTGATTATAAAGAGGAATATGCATTCTCCAGAAACCAACAGTTCCTAAAAAGGACTAAATTTCCTTTTTGGTAGTTGGTGGGGCCATAGCAGTTATTTTGTTAATCACGTCCATTGGGATGTGGCGACGTCCATCTTGCCACTTAACTCCCAGAAACTGTATCTCTTGTGCAGGTCCCTTAACCTTGCTCCTTTTAATAGCAAAACCAGCCTCTAGGAGGATTTCAATTATCTTCTTACCTTTCTCGTAGACTTCCTTTGCTGAGTCACCCCATACAATGATGTCATCGATGTATTGTAGATGTTCTGGAGCTCCACCCTTTTCCAAGGTATCATGGATCAGTCCATGGCAGATGGTAGGACTGTGTTTCCACCCCTGGGGCAGTCGATTCCAAGTGTACTGGACACCTCTCCAGGTGAAGGCAAACTGTGCTCTGCATTCTGGTGCTATAGGAATAGCAAAAAATGCATTAGCAATATCAATAGTAGCATACCACCTGGCTGCCTTTGACTCCAGCTCGTACTGAAGTTCTAGTATGTCCGGCACAGCAGCACTTAGTGGTGGTGTAACCTCATTCAAGGCACGATAGTCCACTGTCAGCCTCCACTCTCCATTTGGCTTTTTCACTGGCCATACAGGACTGTTGAAGGGTGAATGAGTCTTGCTGATCACTCCTTGGCTCTCTAATTGCCGGATCAGCTTGTGAATGGGGACCACAGCATCTCTGTTGATGCGATATTGTCTTCGATGCACTGTTGAAGTAGCAGTTGGCACCCGCTGGTTTATAGTTCTCAGCAACCCCACTACAAAGGATGTATCTGAAAGGCCAAACAAAGCATGCAGCCATCCTGCATTCTCAGTCTTAATAGCTGCAGTACCAAAGGACCAGCGGTACCCTTTCGGGTCCTCAAAATCACCTCCCTTGAGGTAGTCTATGCCAAGGATGCACGTAGCATCTGGACCAGTCACTATTGGGTGTTTATGCCACTTTATTCCAGTGAGGCTCACATCAGCCTTCACAATAGTCAGTTCTTTAGATCCCCCCGTCACTCCAGAAATAGTGACGGAGTCTGTGCCTTTCTGATTCGATGGCATTAGGGTGCACTGTGCACCAGTGTCCACCAAGGCTTTATACTTTTGTGGCTCTAATGTGCCAGGCCCTCGGTTGTTCCTCTCCTCCACCTGGCTGGAGGCAGGGCACCTCTAAGCTTGAGCACATACAGCATTGTCAGTATGTGCATTACTGGAGCTTGCATCCCCAGTACTCACACCTGATGTGCATGGATCTTGAGTCACCAGCATTTTTGGGTTGGGTAACTCCACACTGGAGACTTGAGCAGCCATCTTTTTAGAAGGACCTCCTTTTGCCTTCGGCTTACTTATCAACTCAATCACTCGGTCCTGTAGGGCAGCAGTAGGTTTTTTGTCCCACTTTTTCATGTCCTCCCCACACTCACACAGGATTACCCATAGGGTCCCTCTTGCTGATTTCTGTTTCTCTCGATTCTGTCTCATAGGAGGGCGTCTCCTCTTAATGGCTGCAATGCGGCGTCCTCCGTCTGTCTGAGGAGAAGGGGGTGAATGCCATTCCTCAGATGCTCTCTTAATAGCTGAGACCCAGGCCCGATAAGGGGCTATGACAGCATCTTCACACTCTCGTACAGTTTTAATCACATCACCCACAGTTGTATCTATCTCTGCAGGAACCCATAGCATTACTGATAGTGTATGATTAAAAGGTGGTGGTGCAGCATGCACAAACCTTTGCATCATAGGTTTAGGGCATGGTATGTGATAGGGATCTTCAATGTCATCATTATTATAGATCACGTCTCGCACAGCCAATTCTTCGAGATACCTGATAGCTTTTCCAAGTGTGGCTGCTTTGATCTGTGGGCAGTCTATTTCCTCTTTATAGGCATATCTCTCCCTTACAGCTGACAAGAGTCGTTTCCACAGCCTGGTAGTTCCAGCCTTTTCCCCAAATGCCCGATCAATACCTGCATCTTTGGCCAGGGATCCCAACTGCCTGGCTTCCTTCTGAGTTAATGTTATGGTAGCAGCCCCCTCATTCCAGCATCGGAGTAACCAAGAGAGAAGTGGTTCACCTGGAAAACGGCTGAAATCTTTTCTCAGAGTACGCAAGTCTCTCATGGAATAGAGCTGAGCAGATTCTGAGTCTGAGTCCTCATCTGACTCTGCACTAGCTGCTTTACCTGGTCTGGGAGGAGAGCCATTATCCTCTATTTCCTCTATCACCTGGTCATCTTGTTCAGACTTGGAAGGGTTACGGCTCGTTTCTGATTTCCCTTGTTTTCCTTTTCTCCTAGTTACAGGGCTAACAAGTAACTGTGTGGGCTGAGGGGGAGAGGCTGAGGCATCTGCAGCAGTGGCAGCAGCAGGGCTTGTTTTCTGAGCAGCATCAGTGTCTGTGGGAGTAGACACAGCAACTGGAGCTGAAGCAGAAACACTGGCGATGCTGGCCGGCCTTATCTGAGTTGTGCCCTTGCGTGAGGGGGGGCGAGAAGCGGCTGTGGAGGCAGGAGTGGGGGTGCTCTCTGTACGAGGAGCAGCTCTCACTCTCCGAACAGCAACTCTCGGCCTCCGAAAAGGCATACTCAATCTCAATACTGGGGTTTTTGTGTTACTCCTCACCAATATATGAGAGAAATTAACAACACCCACCAGAAGATTGAGAAATGAAATGCTATTGCCACCAAAATCTGGTGGAGTCAGCCCAAAATACGATGGAATGGTATAATTTCCCAAATTAAAACTGGGAGTGTAATTACCAACCAAGTTTTTTATCTCTGTATGAAACACTACTGCACCATGCACCATGATATACACCAGTATTGAGGACAATATTGCAATGATGGTTCTTAAGCAGCTCTTACGAAAGACAAACCACAAAGTAACAGCAATTCCAGCTGCAAAAATACACATCACATACCCTAAATACCAAAGGTACGGCACGATTGGTTTAATCTCCAACCCTGTGAAATTTCCAAAGAACAAGGTCTGATTCCAGCTCAGGAAAGCCATTCTTTCACTGTAGTTGGAATTCAAACTGTTCAGGCAATTTAGTCAAATTTTAAACTGGACTCGAGCCAATTAGCTCTGGCCCCACGTTGGGCGCCAATAAATCTGTCATGGTTTAACACTGGCCCGGCAATTAAACCGAATAACAGACGCTCTCTATTAATCTGTCTCTCCTTGATAGAGAAAGGAGAGAGAATAAGGGAGAGAGACTTATGGGTTGGAAACTAAACTACACAACTTTAATGAAACAGTAGTGATAAATAGGTAAAATTACTAAATATATACAAATATACAGGAAAATGGAAACCACATTCCTCCCTCCTTTCCCCCAATAACTCTCACGTCACCACCGAGGCTGTAGGGCAGCCCTGGGAAAGTCCAGGCTGGACTCCTGGAGTCGGCAGCAGTCGGGAACTGGAGGCAGGAACACACAGATATGGGCTGGCACGGATCAGGACCACAGGCAGATGAACAGACAGGATCCTTCCAGGATGCCGGGTGAAGGAAGGGAAGCAGGAAAAGATCTGGCTCGGCCCACGTGATGCTTCAAATTTATACTGAGTGTGACGTATATGGGATGGAATACTCTGTTTGGTCAATTCTGGCATCTATCTTGTCCGTTCCTCCCTAAAGGAGGGTTCAGGTGGGACCTCTTTACTCCTTCTGGAGGGTAAAATGTTTTCCTTAGAGCTGATAAGAGTCCTTGGCTCTGCATACCAGTCTCTAGCAGTAACTATAAACATCAAGTGTTATCAGTCCTAAAAGCACACACACTGCATGAGAAACTTGCTGTTAATTTCAGCAAATGCAACTACTTACAAGGGACTTAGCTAAAAGCAAAAGTACAGAAACAGAAAAACCACCTTTATCCTGGCCCAAACCAGAACAATACGTCATACTCAGTATAAATTTGAGGCATCACGAGGGCCAAGCCGTGCTTCCAGCTTCCAGCTTCCTGCCCTTCCTGCCTTTCCTGCTTCCCTTCCTTCACCCGTTCCCTCTTTCCTTTGGCATCCTGGAAGGATTCCATCCGTTCGCCTGCCTGTGCTCCTGATCCGTGCCAGCCCATATCTGTGTGTTCCTGCCTCCAGTTCCCAACTGCTGCCGACTCCAGGAGTCCAGCCTGGACTTTCCTAGGGCTGCCCTGCAGCCTCGGTGGTGACGTGAGAGTTATTGGGGGAAAAGGGGGGAAGGAACGTGAGATCAATTTTTCTGTATATTTGTATATATTTAGTAATTTTTCCTATTTATCATTACTGTTTCATTAAAGTTGTGTAGTGTAGTTTAGTTTCCAACCCATAAGTCTCTCTCCCTTATTCTCTCTCCTTTCTTTATCAGGGAGGAGAGAGAGATTAATAGAGAGGATCTGTCACTCGGTTTAATTGCCGGGCCAGTGTTAAACCATGACAGGTATCTATGCCTCACCCATAGGTGAGGTATCCAGAGTTGCTGTAAGTGGGTCCACCCTTATATACTAAACAACCAGCAAGTCCAGATGACTTGCATATTACCTTATGTGGAAACATCTGGTTCATCTCCTGACCAGCAATACCCAGTACTGGGCCAGAGTCCAGGGCATGGTTGGCAGGATTTCCTTTACATAGTCTCTTTCTAAACATCAAGTCAATTACTTTTGATAAATTATGATTAATCCAACTAGAGTATATAGGATTTTGGATGGTTACACAGAAGGCTTACTTACAATTGATAATATTAAGATCATTAGATAATAGAAATAAAAAATGATGCAAGTTACAATTCATAAGTGAATGCAATAATGTCAGATTAACTATAGTTTACTTTCCATACATATGCATTTGAGAAACATTTCATTGCTAAAAACACGAGACCAGGTTTCACTGGATGACCTTTTTCAACATTTCTACCACACGACCCATCAGTGCTTTGATGTTTCCCTGTGTTGGCGGTTCTTACGTGTATTCTGGCTTGGAGGTCTCTGATGTCTCCATTGTTGTTTGGCTGCAGGGTCTGCTGGTGGAAGCACTTGGTGACATGTGGTAAGGCTCTCATCATCACAGGTTCAGATATTCTTTTCTGGAACCCAAATGGATTTATCTGCAGTTTCTGGAAAGACATAAGCAAACCCTCGACCCCATGTCATTAATGGATCAGGACCTTTCCATTGCCCTGCTAAAGGATCTTTCCACTTCACTTGCACCTGTGGCAAACAGGCTGTTTGAAAATAATGTTCAGCTGCTGTATGGCCTTCTGTATCAGCATTTTAAAAATTTAATGTATAAAGTGTCCTTACCAATTTCCTGTGTGGGAATCCAGCCAATCTCCTTCTTTTTGTTTTTGCAGCATATTCTTTAATTCCCGATGGCAGCGTTCAATGAGCACCTGTCCCGTAGGGTTATACGGAATACCTGTAGTCGGGGCAATATCATGAGAGTGACAAAATTAAGCAAAAGAGGCACTAGTAAATGCCGGGACATTATCAGTTTTAATGGCATGTGGTATGCCCATTACAGAAAAAGCAGTCAATACATGTGTTATAACATGACGAACAGCCTCTCCTGTTAAGGCAGAAGCATGAGGATCCTTCCTCAGTTCAGGAAAGATATTGAGATGCTGGAGCAGGTCCAGAGAAGAGCAATGAGGCTGGTAAAGGAACTTGAGCACAAGTCCTATGACGAACGGCTGAGGGAGCTGGGGGCGTTTAGTTTGGAGAAGAGGAGGCTCTGGGGAGACCTCATCACACTCTACAACTACCTGAAAGGAGGTTGTAGCCAGGTGGGGGTCGGTCTCTTCTCCCAAGTACCTACCAGTGAGACTAGAGGGCATGGTGTTAAGTTCTGACAGGGGAGGTTTAGGTTAGATATTAGGAAAAAATTCTTTACAGGGAGGGTGATCAGACATTGGAATGGGCTGCCCAGGGAGGTGGTGGATTTACTGTCCCTGGAGGTTTTTAAGAAGAGACTGGATGTGGCACTCAGTGCCATGAACTAGTAACCAAAGTGGTAGTGGATTAAGGGTTGGACTTGATGATCTCAGAGGTCCTTTCCAACCCGGACAATTCTGTGATAAAAAGAAAACCTGAATAGGCATCAACACAAACATGGATGTAAGATTGACAGCTGAATGAGGAAACATGCGTGACATGCATCTGCCACAAATCATTAGGTTGTAGACCTCTAGGGTTAACTGCAGAGTGAGGTACATGAAGATAGGGAGCACAGGCAGAAAAACTTCTCACAATGTGTTGTGGCTGTTTTCGAGTAATGTGGAAATACCTGCGCAGGCTCCTTGCATTCTGATGGAGTAAACAGTGACTTTACATAGCACCGTGAATGGGTAAAGGAGTATCAGAATCAGCTAAAAACGCTCATATTTGACTATCTGCTGTAGCATTTCCTGCTGACAGAGGTCCTGGTAGAGAGGAATGTGCACAAATATGAGTAATAAATAAGATGCACAGTGTATTAGTATGCATAAATATGAGTAATTAAAAAAGGTGCACAGCGCATGTGTACAAGCATCTCTAAATGATAAGAACTGCAAAAGATCACTGTTAGAAGTATATTTTATCCAAGCTGTTTCAATATTTTGACAGACATATGCTGCATAGCAGCTATCAGTCAGGATATTAATAGGTTGAGGGAAATCCTCAAAAACAAGGATAGGTGCAAATAATTCTACTTTTTGTGCTGAGGTATACATGGTATGTTCTACACGACTTCCCAATTCAGGAGTATAATATCCAGCCTTACCATTACTGGACCCATCAGTAAACACTGTAGAGGAATGAAGGGGGGTAGAAGACGTTATCACAGGAAAAAGCCATGAATATTGTTCAACAAAGGTTAATAATTTTAAGGAAGATTTGTGATTATCCAGGTGTCCTGTGTAGGTAGCAGCAAGTATCTGCCATTGCTCATTGTTCTGAATTAACTCCTGCAATTGTGCTTGTGTATAAGATTGGTGAATGACAGACAAATACAAGCCTGCAAGTTGCAAATGTTGCTTAGACAATTTAGAAATCAATAGTGCAACCATTGTCACATATGGGGTCAATGAAGAAGTGTTTTGAAAAGGGAGGTGAAGCCATTCTAGTTTACCTTGTGATTGGAAAAGAACACCAGTAGGGATTTCAGGAGTGGATAAAACAGCATCTTGTATTGGTTGTTGAAGGGAAATTCGTGATAGTTGAGCAGTCGCTATAGCCTGTTCTACAAGCTGTAATTATTTCTTTGCTTCTTCTGAGAGCATGCAGGGAGAATTTAAATTAGAATCGCCACTCAACATTTCAAATAGAAATTCCTAGAATTGGTCAAAGCCAGTTAATATCTCCCAACAATTTCTGAAAATCATTTAATGTTTTCAAATTAGTAAGGCGTAATGTAGAGAAACGAGATAAATCAGGTGCCTCGAATTGCCAGTGAGTGGGTGTGAGTCCACCTGTGCCTGATTAGGACAGGCCCCTATTGGGCATGAGCAAGATCAGGGGACCAATAAAGGTGGGACACACACCCACAGTGAAAAGCTCAGCTCACTCTGGTGCGAGGCATGGAGAGGCCAGCAGCTTGTCGAGCCTCTGGAGCAAGAAAGGCTCTTCCCGCTACACTTCTACCCTGGAAGCGCTGTGTGGTGGCTGGAGTCCTGGAAGAGACCAGCGGCTCGTCGAGCTTCAGGAGCAAGAATGGCTCCTCCCGCTACAGCGTAATTCAATTTTTTTCTGGACAAATGGTACGCTGATGTAAAAAATAACCAAGGTATGAAAATGGTGGAGTTTGTTGTACCGTTTCTGGGGCCACCTGTAAGCCCCATCGCTCTAGGTTAACATACAAGTCCTTTAGTATTTCTTGTAATTTTTCTTGATCAAAATGAGCACACAAAATATCGTTCATATAGTGAATAATTTTTGCTTCTGGCCATTTGTGTCTCACAGGTGCAATAGCTCGTTGTACAAAATTTTGACACATAGTTGGACTATTTTTCATTCCCCGTGGGAGATCTTTCCACTGATATCTTAAAGCTGTCTCTTCCATATTAATACTGGGTATTGAAAAGGCAAATCTACATCTTTTTGAGTCCTGAAGAGGAATGGTCAAAGAACAATCTTTTAAGTCTATGACTTCAAGGGGCCAGTCAGAAAGCATGGCAGCAGGAGATGGCAATCCAGATTGTAATGGGCCCATAGAGACTATAATGGCATTAATAGTTCCCAGATCATGTTGCATTCACCATTTCCTGGATTTCTTTTTATAACAAAAACTGGAGAATTCCAAGGGCTGACTGAAAACTCAATATGATTGCCACCTAGCTGTTCTTTAACCAACTCATGCAAGATGACAAGCTTCTCTTTATACAGGGGCCATCGTTCAGTCGAGACAGGATCATCTGAAATCCAGTGAATGGGGTCAGCACAGGGAAGAGAAGCTCCAACAGCAGCCCCTAAACAAAAGGGTATTCCAATCCTTTGTGATCTGTGTTAATTTTTTGAGGTGAGCATTCTTTCATTCCTTGCTGCTGCTCTCCTAATCCCTTTAAAGGGTGAAATCTTTGAGTATTCATCATGGCAGTTACCTGCTCAGATGGGCTATATAAGTACACTCCCATTTGTTTGAGGACATCCCATCCCCATAGATTTATTGTCAATTTTTAAAAGACATATGGCTGAAAAACTGTTTTTCCATCAGGGTCCTGCCATGTGTGTTGTGCAGAACTGTGCCAGGGCAATGAGACTTCACCTACTCCTGCCAAAAATGCTGTACCTTCTTGTAGAGGCCATGATTTTGGCCAATGCTTTAAAGCAATGACAGGCTTATCCGTTCCATTATCAATAAGTCCTTCAAATTTTCATCTTTGAATAGTTAATGTTGGTGTGGGTCGTTGATCAGTAACTTCTTGAGACCAAAAATATGTTGTTCCTTAGCTACTGAATCCAGTAGCTCCTCTCACTCATTTCTGTTCCTGGCCAAGTTTAACATATGGAAGTATAAGAATTTGTGCTATTCTAGCTTTCTCTTGGATCTCGATAACTCATTGAGACCATGCCAAAATCATCATAGTACCCAAAGAATCCTCAGCCACTACCCCAGGGATTACAAGAAGCCCTTTTGCTGAATACCCACTAAGGCCTACTGTATCAATAGGAAGGGGCCCCATAATAGTGGTAGGAATTTTTTGAATCCCCATCTCAGGAGTTAGTACACATCAGGAGGCGGCATGGAGGTCCAGTCCTACACTGCCGGGGCTTGCCCGGCTGAGGCTTTGAAGCTGTGACTTTCCGGGATCATTTGTGTAGGTGTCAGTGACATTGCTGCCCCTATTGTTTTTTGGGGCTGGGGAAGGCCCCACTGCCAGTTTCCCGACAACTGAACCCCATTCTTATAACATCTTTTTCTGCATTCAGATGCCCAGTGAAACCCTTTCTGGCATTTCAGACATAATTGAGGAGTTGGTCTGGAATTAGGATGGCTCTTTGTCCTGCAATCTCTCACTAGATGCCCCTCTTTACCACAATTAGTCAACAATAGTCAATAGCTACATTTGCCTGTTGATTTTTTTAAGCCCGATTCATGCAAAGATCATGATAATACGTTTTCCAGAGTAAATAGTCACCTCCGTCTAGGATAGTACAAGCCAGTTCATTCCAATCATAAAGGCACATAGCTTCAGTGGCTACAAGTTTAATTATAGTACGTGCCTAAGGTGCAGTTGGACCATACGTAGCTGCAGTCTGTTTTAAATCTTTCAATGTCTTTAAAGGTATAGCTCTATGCGAGCGAAATACCTGCTCAGGATTATTAGGATCAAGATCCTCCATAACAGGGAATGCCTGAAAAAGTTCCAAGGGACTTCCTCCCCATTCTCCAGTGTAGCATTAATACCTTTTTGTATGCCTGTCTGGAATACAGAAGCAGTCAGAAGTTGAGGTGCTAGAGGCACAGAAGGAGTTACAGGTCGGTGAACAAGGGACTTGCTTTCCTGTAAATATGGCTCATCCTGAGGTCGCAGCACATTTTCTCCTCTATCACCATCTTGACCCTCGTCCTGTGTAGCAACTGCAGCATCTATCATACTTGGTCTGTTAACTAATTTTAATATATCAGTCTGGGGGGTTAAAGATATCTTTAGAATATTACAAATGGAAAGAGCTGTTAAAGGAAAAGCATCTGGTCCTTCCTCTTGAAGCTGTGCATTCATTTGTTTCCCTGTAGTCTCTCACTGGTTTAAATCAATTGTTCCTGCTGTGGGGAACCAAAGACAACATCACTCTACGCATCATAAAATTTCCTCTATCTGTTCTTTTGAAATATGAAACCCTCTTTCCTTAACTACCTTTTTCAGTACGTTAATATACTGATCTCTAAATTTAAAGTGTATTTGACCCATATTGTTCATAAATAAGTTTATACTCTAGGCAACCAGATTCTATGAAAGAGTTAACCAAATCAGCTAATTTCATGACTGTTCCCTCTACCTATTAGCGGCTAGAGGGTGGGGGAAATAGCATGTTCACCACTTTTGGTTGTTTTATTAGTTTTTAAAATAAAGGGTTTGGGAGAAAAATGCACAGTTTTCTTAGTGAGCACTTTCATTCACAAGACTCATATATAAAAATCTCTTAACAACCCTTGAAATTTCATATTGGAACTCTGCGTCTCACTCTCACATTCACTCTTTCGCTTTTACAACTACAAAACTGTAACAGTCTGTTGCATTAAGAGAATAATCTTGGCTCCCTGACTCCGCTTCTTTGAAATAATCAAATGTTGCTAACCTGGTAGCTTTTGGGTTTTTAGGGTTTTTTTCAAGAAAGATGTGCATTATAGGGAAGAGCAAATACATGTCAAACATGTGCATCAGTTTCTTGCATATTTTAATTTTCCAAATGAATGGATTGATCTTAAGTAAATTAAACATAAAATTCCAAGGCAAATGCCAAGTTTCAGTCAATTATTACACAGGTATTGTGAGGAAACACTGACCCAAAATTAGCTACACAGCAGCCCTGACAAGGTAACATATTTCTAGGATGTGCAATTATTACAAAACCTACTTTTACAGTGAGTGAATATTTCTTAATGTTTTTCAATTTGCATGTTTAAATTCCTAATAATCAGTGTAAAGGAATGCTGTTCCTTTCTCCCTCATGAATTCAGAGGTATGGATGTCTACTGAGAAATACAAAAGTACTTATGTTCCCCCTGTATGTACAGGGCATATATGTATTGTGTAAAGCATTGATGTAACCTATTTCTTTGTGGTGTGAGCGCTCTACACCAGCTCCCCGCCCCAGCCACAAGGGGAAGCCTGGGCATCGATGTGCCCTCAGCAATAGATAGACGTCACGCTCACGACAACACAGGTGTACCGGATACCGACAGGAATTTATGGACCAATATACCAAGAAGATAGCACAATTGGAGCCTTACTAATGGGCCGTTCTTCCACTGGAGTTGCAGGACTTGTTGTGCTCCCAGGACTTCTAGATGCGGATTATACAGGGGAGATCATGATTACTTGCTTTATATTAACGCCCCCCCCTGATAATCAAAGCAGGAACCTGGCTAGCACAACTGGTCCTCCTCCCAAAAATGAATCTGGGAAAGAACGCCCCCGTGGCACAAGGCAGTCAGGGCTTTGGATCTTCTGGAAGCACTCTGGTAACCTTAGTGCAACAGATGAAGACAAGGCCCATCATAATTGTAAAGCTGACCACTGGAAAAGAGGTCAAGACCCTTTCCATGATGATGGACACCGGGGCTGAAATTACAATAATCAACCTTAATGTGTGGCCTAGTCATTGGAAACTTATCACTGCCCGTGATGCCGTCCAGGGAATAGGTGGTGGTTCCACCCCCCTTCAGGCCCTTAAACCCGTGCAATTACAGTTCCCCGAAGGACAAGTGGTAACCGTACGTCCCTATGTGTTGCCGTTACCAGGACAACTTGGAGGGTTGGTTGGCAGGGAAGTGATGAGCCAACTAGGGGCCGTTCTCTCCATCCCTGAACCCATCCAACCCCCTCAACATTTTCAATAAGGGCCACTGCAGAAGTGCCGCCAACTCCCAGACTGCAGTGGAAGATAGACACCCCTGTCTGGGTGGAGCAGTGGCCCCTATTCAAAGAGCGGCTAGAAATCGCCAGCCGTCTGGTAGAGGAGCAGCTGGATGCAGGACACATCCAACCGTCTGTCAGTCCTTGGAACACGCCCATCTTCATAGTTCCAAAAAAGACAGGAAAATGGCGATTACTGCACGACTTGCGCAAGGTCAACAACCAGACGTGGCCAATGGGCGCCCTCCAACCCGGGCTGCCACTACTCACAATGTTACCTAGAGGCTGGCACCTTCTGGTTATTGACCTTAAGGATTGTTTCTTCACCGTTCCCCTACATCCTGAAGACACAGCTCGCTGCGCATTCACCATCCCATCGATCAACAAAAGCAAACCTGGGAAGCTATACGAATGGGTAGTGTTGCCCCAAGGGATGAGAAATTCCCCAACGATATGCCAAGTGTATGTGGCATGGGCACTCTCGCCGATCCGAAAAGAAATGCCGGACACGCTAATCTACCACTATATGGATGACATACTACTTTGCCAGGAAGCCCCGTTCCCCGACAACTTTAGTCAAATATTGACCGACCGACTAAAGACAAAAGGATTAATAGTAGCTCCTGAGAAAGTGCAAATACAATTGCCCTGGAGCTACTTAGGGTGGCAAGTCACTCATGCCATGGTGAGACTGCAAAAACTGGAAGTGATAAGGTCGATTAAAACACTGAATGATGCCCAAAAGCTAGTGGGTGAGCTTCAATGGGTTTGACCCATTATAGGTCTCACCAACGCGGACATCCACCCCTTTTTGTCTCTATTACGGGGCACACAACCAGGTGCGTGTCCTGGTTTGGGCCAGGATAAAGGTGATTTTCTGTCTTGTACTTTTGCTTTTAGCTAAGTCTCTTGTAAGTAGTTGCACTTGCTGATATTAACAGCAAGTTTCTCAGACAGTATGTGCTTCTAGAACTGATAACACTTGATGTTTATAGTTACTGCTAGAGACTAGTATGCAGAGCCAAGGACACTGCTCAGCTCTGAGGAAACCTTTTACCCTCCAGAAGGAGTAAAGAGGTCTCACCTGCAGCCCTCCTTTGGGGAGGAACGGACAAGATAGATGCCAGAATTGACCAAACAGAGTATTCCATCCCATACACGTCATACTCAGTATAAATTTGAGGCATCACGAGGGCCAAGCCAGATTTCGGGATTTCCTTATTTCCTGCTTCCCTTCCTTCACCCGGCATCCTGGAAGGATTCTGTGCGTTCGTCTGCCTGTGGTCCTGATCCGTGCCAGCCCATATCTGTGTGTTCCTGCCTCCAGTTCCCGACTGCTGCCGACTCCAGGAGTCCAGCCTGGTCTTTCCCAGGGCTGCCCTGCAGCCTCGGTGGTGACGTGAGAGTTATTGGGGGAAAAGGGGGGAAGGAACGTGAGATCAATTTTTCTGTATATTTGTATATATTTAGTAATTTTTCCTATTTATCATTAATGTTTCATGAAAGTTGTGTGGTTTAGTTTCCAACCCATAAGTCTCTCTCCCTTATTCTCTCTCCTTTCTTTATCAAGGAAGAGAGATTAATAGAGAGCGTCTGTTATTCGGTTTAATTGCCGGGCCAGTGTTAAACCGTGACATTGCGTTAGTGGACTGGACCGATAACCATACCAATGTGTTAAAACAGGTTGTCCACAAACTGGCAACTGGCTTTGCAGATCGTCGAGATGCCACCAAAGCCATTGGAGTCTGGGTATGCAATCACCCGTCATTCCCATTCGCACTGCTGTTGCAGGATTTTAATTGGAAAGGGAAAATGGGGAACACCACCATGACAACCGTGACCAAAAGCACAATCAGAGCTCTCAAAAATCAGATTCGATAGCCATCTTGGAATGGTTATTTCCACCACACTCGGCCCAGAAAGGCATCTGGCAACAAACCGAAATAACGGCATTCCTGATACGAAAGGGACGACAGCGTTGCCTTGAGGTAGATGGTCGAGAGCCAGGATGGATCAGCATCCCTATCAAAACAATTGATTTTGATTGGTTGCTGCAACGCTCTACACCACTACAACTCGCCTTGTTCGAATACTCTGGGGAAATCCGTCATGGAGGCCCAAAACACAAGCGCCTACAGGCCATCAGCCAGTTCCATTGGATAGAAGGACCAATTGTTTCAGAGCGTTCAGTGCCTAGTATCACAGTGTTCACTGATGCTGGAAAAAGGTCGAAAACGGCCGCCTGCGTATGGCAGGATAAGGGACAGTGGAAACAACATTTGATTCCGGGCACCGACAAAGACAACCTGCAGACTCTGGAACTACTGGCTATCATTTGGGCCTTAACACAATGGCGACGTGTCCCACTTAACATCGTCTCTGACTCACAATATGCAGTAGGAGTGGCGAACCGTATCAAGGATGCTCTTGTCAAGCCAGTACAAAACCAGTGGCTATTAGAGCTCTTTCTTACATTACAGCGTGTGCTGAAAATTCGCATACAACCGTGCTGCATCTTGCACATCCATAGCCATAAAACGTCCTTGGGCCTAGGAGAAGGAAATGCAAGGGCTGACTCCCTGCTCATCCTGGGAATGCAGGGTCCTGTAAGTCAGTTTGCGAAGGCTCAAAACAGCCATTCCTTATTCCACCAAAACGCCAGGGCGTTGAAGCACATGTTTGCAATTCCATGGGAAGATGCAAAAGGGATTGTTAAAGCATGCCCTCAGTGTGCACAATTTGGCCCTGCCCTAGGAGTGGGAGTCAGTCCACGCAGGCTGCAGGCAGGAGAGATCTGGCAGATGGATGTCACCCACGTTCCAGAATTCGGACGACTCAAATACGTCCATGTAACGATAGACACCTTTTCGGGCATGCTTTGGGCGACAGCTCAGACAGGGGAGAAGGCTTTACGTGTGGTCCGTTACCTGACCAATTGCTTTGCTGTTATGGGAGTCCCTCAAGTAGTAAAACCCAACAATGTGCCTGCTTATACAGGCGGAAAAGTCAAGCAGTTTCTTGCTACTTGGGGAGTAAAACACATTACAGGAATCCCTCATTCGTCTACAGGCCAGGCGATAGTGGAAAGAGCTAATCACACCCTGAAGACACATCTACAAAAACAAAAAGACAGCAAAGACATGGACCCACAGATGCGGCTCAGCAAAGTGTTTTTTACACTGAATTTTCTTAGTCTAAGCCATGATTCCCAGCAACCCCCTGTGTTACTCCATTACTCGTCCCAGAAAATCAACCGCGTGCCGGATGTCCAGATTAACTACAAGGATCCATCTACAGGTCAGTGGGTAGGGCCCAAGCCGCTACTGTTTACTGGAAGAGGTTATAGCTGTGTCTCCACAGACTCCGGACCTCTTTGGGTACCCAGTAAATGGACACGCCCTGCCACCACCAGACCTCTAACGGACAACGGTGCATCATCCAGCACCTCAAACTGAACAACCTTGCCAAATTTGGGGGGGAAATGTAGTGAAATGAGGCAACCAGGTGCCACTAATTGCCAGGTAGTGGGCGTGAGCTTGTGTCAAGCCCACCTGTGCCTGATTAGGGTGGGCCCCCACTGCGCATGAGCAGGACCAGGGGGCCAATAAAAGGTGAGGCCTAAGGCACAGGCCCAGCTCAGTCCTGAGCTAGGCAGCAGAGAGGTCAGTCGCTCTTGGAGCAACAGCAACGATCCGGGCTAGTCAACTCTGAGAGCCATAGGCTTAGAGCATTAGTCGTGAGTCTCTGCTGGATCACCTGGTTGGACCTTGAAGCGCCGTTCCCTAAAAGAGGTTCATCTTGCTACAAAAGGTGAATGACAACTGTGTATTTCTAAATTGCGAGCTATTTGAACCAAAGGTGTGTTTTGGTAAAGCTGGCTTTTCCCAGGTCAAAAGGATTAGTGTTGAGTCAAAATAGGCAATTCCTCACTGCAATGTGACAGCTCTAATATTCATTCCCTTGTGAATTTAATTTCAAATTGTAGTCACACTATGATTGGTCTTCCATCTATCTTCTGAGAGAAAAAATTGCATATTAATTAGTGATATTTTATCACTGTGCTATGAGGAGCTTAATATTGGAAAGACATGGGTCACAGTCAAGGTATCCAAATCAGAACTTTACTTTTTGTTTAGCTTAGGGGAAGATGTGTCAGCCTTCTGAGATCCATTATGGAAAGGTATTTAGTGCCTGGGGAAAGGGAGACAGAAAAAAGTGAACTGTGTTTGTGTTTACATAATCTTTTTTTCTAACATTCTCTGGATCATTGTTTTTTGTTTTGTTTTTTGTTTTCAATTAATGAGACATTTGTTTATATTGTGGATGGCATTGTTGACATCATTAAATCTAGTCAAACAGGTAAACTTACTTGAGAATGCCAGGATTGTATTTTGGGAAACTTCTTTTTAGTATAGACTGTTGCGAACAGCAGTTTCCAGGCTGAAGCAACTAGAAAGGGGTTTAGATACGTTCCCCACAACGTAATTGCAAGCAGTTGCACTTCATTTTTTCCATAAGCCTTATCAGTAGTAAGGTACAAGTGCAATCAGCAGTTTCCCCATATAGGAGCCATTAGGCAGAAAATAGAGAATCTCTTGTTTGAGGCCAGTGTAAGCTTTTATGTTGGTGGTTACATTTAAGGGCCAGCTCATGAGGGCTTCCACTGAGCAGCATCAGAGTGAAACAAGAAGAATATCCTCTAGGCTCCTTCCAGTTGGTATGTGGTAAAACTTGGGCACAAGTGAACATTTTCCTTAGACTTCTCAGTGCTACGATCAGGACAGGAACCAGTGAATTGAGAGAACCAGAATGGAACAGGTGTCAGGGGAGGAGGAAGGTGCTTCAGGAAAAGGAGGAGGAAGAAATATGAATACAGGCAAACACACAGACACTTGGGGGGGATCACACACGTACACACAAAAATTTGAAACCCCAAATAGGCTGAAGACTGTAAGGTTGTTATACTTCCTTCTCCCAGATAGTAGCCATTGTAGCACTACAGGAGCTAAGCCTGAGGCTCTTTCTGTTCCTTGCTCTTCTCAGGGTAGAGGTTTTTTCTCTCCTCTTTCTGCAGGGAACCAGGCATCTGTGAAAGATGGGCAAGATGTGCACACAGCTTGCCCCTGAAGTCATTGTTAGCAGGGTGCAGTTTATCTTTTTTAAGTGGTTTGTGTGAGTTTATTAGAAATACACTTGTCCTTGTGTCCACTTGCATAAAACTAGCGTGGATTTCTGAGACAATTGCTGCTAACTATGTAATTATGCTTGACATAGTTTCCTTCTCTAAACCAAAAAAGCTTTCAAAGGTTTTTGGTACTTTGGCATATCTCTTCCCTTTCCTGCCTCTTAGATATTCTGCGTGTATAGTGGACCTTCTGAAGAAAGCAAGGGAATTCCTTTGCTTCTAGGGGTGTTTCTGAGATGAAGAAAAAGCCGTTCATTTTGGAGGGGCATGATATAATTAGTAGTGTGCATTCTGCCTTGTTGGATGATTGAAATAGTTACCACATGTGGTTAAGATATTCCACTTTGCTGAAAATGAAGTCTGAAAACACTGGGAATCTGTTTACAAAGTAATAAACTGTGGGGGTTTTTTTAGGTACTGAGAGGTACAGTGTCTCCTTAGTGACCTAAAGTAATACTTGTTTTTTAAAATAAATAAGTACGCCCAAGATAACTATTCTACAAGGCTTTCCAGTATGCCCCATCTTCTGTTTTATTTTGTATATTGCAAGAAACATAGTACTTTTGTCTTGGGCAGTGCTGAATATATTGATGCTTAATAATATGAACCAGTTGTAATGCCATTCAGAGGGACTTGAACAAGCTAGAGAAGTGGACCCATGTGAACCTCATGAAGTTCAATAAAGCCAAGTGCAAAATCATGCACCTGAGTCAGGGTATAGATACAGGCTAGAGGTTGAAGAGATTGAGAGCAGCCCTGCAGACAAAGACTTGGGGGTACTGGTGGATTAAAAACATGAGCTGCCAATGTGCACTTGTGGCCCAGAAAGTCAACTGGATCCTGGGCTGCATGAAAAGAAGCGTGGCCAGTAAGTTGAGGGAGATTCTGGCACTCCACTATGGTGAGACCCCAGCTGGAGTACTGTGTCCAGCTCTTGAGTCCTCAGTACAGGAAAGGACAGGGTCCTGAAAAGGGCCACTAAAATGATCAGAGGGCTAGAGTACCTCTCCTATGAAGACAGGATGAGAGAGTTGGGGTGGTTCAGCCTGGAGAAGAGAAGGCTCTGGGGAGACCTTATTGTGGCATTCAAATACTTTAAGGGGCCCTACAAGAAAGATGGCAACAGACTTTTTAGCAGGGCCTGTAGTGATAGGAAAAGGGATAATGGTTTTAAAATGAAAGAGGGTAGATTCAGACTAGATAAAAAGAAGATATTTTTTATGATGAGGGTGGTGAAACACTAGAACAGGTTTCCAGAGAGCTGGTAAATGCCCCATCAATGGAAACGTTCAAAGTCAGGTGGGATGGGGCTCTGAGCAACCTGACCTAGTTGAAGATATCCCTGGTCATTGCAGAGGGGTTGGACTAGATGGAATTTAAAGGTCCCTTCCAACTCAACCCATTCTATGATATAATTTGATTCTGTTTGGGGAGTGAAGTGTGTTGAAAAGTGTATCTAAAGAATGCCATATAATTTGATTTTAAAGGAAGTTTTTAACAACAGTATTGGCTTTATTCACTCCCATGGCAAGTTTTAGACACTTATAAAAAAATTAAAAATCCAACCAAAACACAACCAAAAAACACCGAAACCAAAACCCACAAACAAAAGCCCAACAAAACAGCATCCTCTACTGTATGTGACTACTATGTAGTGATAATCTGCGTTAGTGTAGTGTCTCTCTGGTGTTCTGCACTGTACCATATCATATTTTGTTGTGGTTTTCAGATTTCTTTGATATTACTTCCCCATTCCATGTCAGCCTGAATAGGAGCGGACTTGCAACCTGAAGGATGAAGCTCTGTTTCCACTGGCTCCTGTTCTGTGGCATACTGACATACTGAGTTACTTTAGGAATGAATGTAATGTGATGGCCTGTGCTCTGGGTATTAATTTTGTATTCTTAGTTAGCAAAGAATACTTAAATATAAGGATTCTATTATCTTGGAAGAACCAGATACATTCTTATTGTTTTTTTTTTTTTAGCCTGTCATAAAGACTGCATAGTTTAAGCATATTCTTTGTATTGCTTATAGTATGTAAGGCATGTTCTTAATGAGAAAATGAACTATTGCTAAACAGTACTTTCAGATGTCTGTATGCACCTGTCAAATTTCATGCTAATGAAAAGACAGCTGTTTTAGAGAAAAACTTAATTTTAAAATGAAAAACATTTAAAAATTGTTGCTGGAGACCCTGATGTATTTAAGCATATAGCGATGTATTTAAGCTCTATAGTGTCAGGGAGCAGGTTCTAAAGTGATGGTATATGTGAAATGTCAGTATAAATTAGCTTTCCCTTTGAGCTCTGTAAACAGAAAATGTAAACCAAAATTTTTAGTGTAACCAAATTACTAAAGTGGTAGCAATAAAAATATCTTATTCCTATTAGACTGCATGAAATGAACATTTACTGGATCTCTGAGGTCCAAATGTATTTGGGAATGAGTTATATGATCAACAGTACTTCTACTGGGTTTTGAGTGTGGATGTATATGTTTACAAAATACATGTCTTACTAATGCACTTGTTTGGTTCCTGTCATATGAAGCTAGAAGATACATAGTTCTTGTTTGTAGAAAACATTTGCTTCTGGTACAAAAATTAGAAGAAAATCTTGGGTAGTTTCCTGCTGTAACTTTATGTGAATGCTTGCTTGCTTTTGACTGATGTTCCTGTCTGATGGGCCATACATCATGAACTATGTATTTTCTAATACAAAAGACCCACTTAATGCCTTTTAATTGAGAAGGTTGGTTTGATATGGTCTTTCACAGAATCATCAGAGTTGGAAGGGACCTCTGGAGATGATCTACTCCAACCCCCTGCTATAGCAGGATTGCCTAGAGCACGTTACACAGGACTGCATCCAGAAGGATTTTGAATGTCTCCAGAGAAGGAGACTCCACAACCTCTCTGGGCAGCCTGTTCCAGTGCTTTGTCACCCTCTCACTAAAGAAGTTTTTTCTTATATTTAGATGGAACTTCCTATTTTCCAGCTTGTGCTTGTCCTGTCACTGGGCACCACTGAAGAATCTGGCTTCATCCTCCTTACAACCACCTTTTAGATATTTATAGACATTGATAAGGTCTTCTCTCAGTCTTCTCCTCTCCAGGCTAAACAGCCCCAGCTCTCTCAACCTTTCCTTGTAAGAGAGATGCTCCAGTCCCCCAATCATCTTTGTTGCCATCCACTGGACTCCCTCTAGCAATTCCCTGTCTCTCTTGAACTGTGTAGCCCAGAATTGAACACAGTATTCCAGATGTGGCCTCACCAGGGCAAAATAGAAGGGGAGGATGACATCCCTTGACCTACTGGCCACACTCTTTCAACTGCTTCAAAGGGGCCACACCAGCTCCAAGACTGTATCAGAAATTCATCCTACCTGGTGTTAGGCATAGCTGGGAAGCAAGCAGCATAGCCTTCAAGAGGAGAAAAAGTGTTACAGTACAAAAGTTTGCAGTTAGTCACTGACTGCTGCATTTTTAATAGAAAACATAATTTAGCATTATTTTTTTTTTAATCAGGTGCTCTGTGGATGTGTATAGTCTTAAATCCCCACTGCAAGTTGGAGCAGAAGGACAGTTGGCTAAAACATCTGAAAAAATGGAACAGTGTGGATGTTTGTCCCTGGGAAGATGGAAATCATGGAAACGAGCTGCCCAACTTAACCAATGCTTTGCCTCAGGGTGCAAATGCTAACCAAGGTGAGCCTAAATATATACACTGACTGCAACAAATAATATAGCTTCTATCTTATATACTCTATCCTTGCAGAATTCATCACTCTTTCCTGGGACAAGTAACTTTCTTGTTGAATATTGACCAGCCAAATTTATTTTCACTAATACTATTTTTGCAGAAAATATAAATAGTGGGGTGTTTGTGCTGGGGCTGCAATGTTTTCAAAGCAAGTACTTGTGTTCACTTATGCCTTCTAACTTTTCACTTGGTCCTTCTAAATACTTGTTGCATGACAATTGGATGTCCCGGAAATACGTAATGTAAAAGCCTGTTGTTTCTTTGCTTGAGTATAATATTATATCCCTTCTGGTGCTGGAGGTTTTTATTTTGTTTGCAGTTACAAAGCTTTTGAAACTTACTGAAAGCAAATCTGTTGTAACCGCATTAAACTTTGTGTGAGAAACTATCTGTAGGATGTGCTCTGTGATGTGCAGTCTGCACTGATGGGGGTGTGTGCAGAGGCAGCACTGCCTTCTTGGAGGAGGTGTCTCTTTTTACTAAATATGATGCTTTCTACTAAAAAATGTGATTATCAGATCTGACAGAAGCCTTCTCCACTCATCTTCAAGCAAAGATTGCAACTTTGCTAATAACTGAAGAAGATGTAGAATATTTAGCTGCAAAAAAAAAAAAAAAACAAAACACCTCATAATCCTAAGAACCTTCAGTATTTTGATGCATATTTCATATAATGATTATAAAGTTAAAATTAAATGCTTGTGGGAGGTGGCAGGTTTGGGCTTAGATTGTTTTTTCCTTGTTTCTTTTTCTTGGAAGATTACCTCTGAAGGAAATAGACTTGGTTCATTTTTAAATCTCACAGCTAGCTGGGAACGGAAGTTAATTCAACATATAACTTCCTACAGAGGTATTTTACTTTCTGGATCTCATGATGTTTGGCTCAACCTGGGTAGGCTAGTGGCAGTTCTGACGTGGCATTTCAACATTCATAGACATGGTGCCATGTCAACAGAGTGCTTTTGCCATAGGAAGATGTCGAGTAAGGATTATGTCAGTCCCATGGCCTCACTAGCTTGCTTTTTTGCAGTATTTCTATATGTTTATGAAAAACAAATTATACAAGTGCTCAAAATTAATCTCACTTCTCAAAGACGACAACTAAAAATCTTCCATGCAATGTTTATCTTTCCCTCATCCTAGTAGCTCTGTGTCAGGGGGAAAGAAGTTAGGGTTGCTTGAGTAGCTATGTGCCATATACTTTCTAGTTTGTTTTTAGGAGAGTTTTTTATGTGGTGTTTAATGTCTTTCATCTCCAGCAGTTCCCTTTGCAAAGCCCTATTTAGCATCAGCCAAGATGGTTTGAAGATCTCTCTTTCTGAATGCAAAGTGAATGGCACACACTTTGTCTGAGTTTTTGGGTAATAGAATGTGAAATGTCATCTGCAGACGGGGGCAAGGCAGGCTGCTGTTAGTTGGGGGTTGGTGAACAGGCAGAAGACAAGAATACAGTGAATGACTGATTCACATATGCTGATGCAGCTTTCTGAACTTGTGAAAATGACAGATTCATCGAATAGGCCGCATCGGACGGTGTTCACTCGAGCCATAGAGGCGTGTGATCTGCACTGGCAGGACAGCCACTTACAGCACATTATCAGCAGTTACCTATACACAGATTACTGTTACCATGACAACACTGAAAATTCACTCTTTGACTCTCATGGGTGGCCCCTCTGGCATGGTAAGTGTCTAAACTGGTAAGACATTTTCCATTACTTGTTGCTTTGTTCAGTTTCTATGGCATTATTTTGGGGGGATTGTGGGGAGATGAATGAAAAGCCTGGCATAAAGAACAGAGGCTCCCTTGAAATGCTGGCTCAGAAGTTGTCCTTTAAATCTCTCTCTAGCATAGTTTTAAAAACAAAACAAAGAAAACAAACAAAAAAGCCCTTTTGAGTAACCTAGCAAAACAGGCCATTGCAGACATGTAAGCATTGCTATTCCTCAATTATTTTCTCCATTTTAGAGCATGTTCCTACAGCCTGTGCGAGGGTGGATGCATTACGATCTCACGGATACCCACAGGAAGCTCTGAGGCTAGCAATAGCTATTGTTAATACACTAAGAAGGCAGCAACAGAAACAGCTGGAAATGTTCCAGTCTCAGAAGAAAGGTAAATGTGGGGAAGAGAGAAGGGCAAAGGATATGACAAGGTGACTGGAACTTTGCATGAGAAAACTGCTTTTGAAACTAAACAAAAGAGGTGACTTCAGCTCTTTGGTCCAAATGATAGCAGTAATGTCACATTCTGGGTGTTGAAAGGTTTTTTTAAGCTGGGTTGTGAGCTCTGCAGGGCAAGGGCTTTGTTCTGCCTTCTGCAATATGTCTGACATGATGGGGCCTTTATCTCAATCAGGGTTTTTGGTTACACAGTGTAAATATTCATCCTGTGCAATTTATAGGCTTTTAAATAGAGCTTTGCATTTGGCACATCAGGTATTTAAAATATTTTTTTCCTTTGATGTGTAATCTAGCAGAGCTATATACTTCTGAAGTGGAAACCTAAAGCTGACATTGAGGGAACCAACAAGGCAAATTCTGCACTAAAGAAATTCATCAAATTTGGCATTTTGTTCCAAAAGTCTCTTATGATGCTTAGAACTTTAGTGGACTCGCATCACTGGAAATGAGATTTTTGAAACACTGGCTTTATAAAATGTTCTGTGGTGTTCCTTTGAGTACTCCTATTTTTGAAGGAACTTTCTACCAAAAATAAACCTGCTACTAAACTTTATCCTAAGTTCAAAGATGTAGTGGAAGAAGAAAGGGATGGTTTTGTGGTCAAAGAATGCAAATGGAAAAACTGGAATTATGTTCTCAGCTACTACAACAGCTTTCATTCAAATTTTATTTTAAATATTTGTTGCTACTCTTAACTATGTGTATCCTCATGCACTGTAGGCAAAAGTACCAGTGTGAAGTCATGTGTGTAAAGTTTTCAAGTGTATATGCAGTTGTTTTCACAGAAATGATAATTTAGAAATTGAATTGAAGGTATACACTGGACTGAAAAAAACAATAAAACTAGCTGGCAGTTTCTGTTTGCCTCCATTTCTGTTTCATGGTACCCAAGGAAGGAGTTTTGAGCACTATTGTGAATCCTATATTTGAACAAAACCTAAAAGCACTTTGTATTATTACTTAGGAGAAATTTTCTGAGTATTTTTATCGTGTAATATATCTCTCCTTAACATGGTCCCTTAAAACCTTTGTACGTTTTTCATCTTCTCAGACTGTGAAGGTAAAAAGAGAGGGGACTATGTCTATGTGCGTATATGTACATCCCACTGACAGGTGTGAAGGGTCTGCTGCAAATGTGCTGGTTGTAGTACTGTTCCTTTTCATTCCCAGTTGCTAATGCAATATCTAGATATTCAGTATTTCTGTTAAGTTCCTTTCCCTGTGAGCAGTTTCTATATCTGTCAACTAATATTATACTATCATAAAAAAATGGAGTGTATGAAACCCCAAAACAAGGAAGTTTCTAATTTCTGTGTTGTTACCAGTTTGGAATTTTTTTTCTTTTTACATTTGGTATTTTTAAAATATTCTTTTAATACTGCAAAATATGCTAGTCTTCTCTATAATAAGATTAATTCTGCAGCTACACCCCATCACTAGGTTTCAGTTTAGCAACCACAACACGCTTCTACTTAGCTGTTTTGGGCTTGTGCAGCAGGTCTTTGGTAGCGGGGGGGGGGGGGGGGGGGGGAGCGGGGAGCACAGGTGTGCCTCCTATGAGAAGCTGCTGGAAGCTCCCCCAGCTCTAATTCTGGCCCTGCCTCTGGCCAAGGCTGAGCAGATATGGGAAGCTGGATAACATATTCAAGAAGGGGGAAAAAGACCTGCAGAGGAGAGGAGATGAGAGAAATGCCGGAGGAGAGATACAAAGGTCCAGAGATACAAAGGTCTGTGAGGAAGGAGGGGGAAGAGATGCCCAAGCAGAGATTCCCCCACAGTCCATGGCAAGGCAGCAGGTTGTCCCCATGCAGCCTATGGAGGAAAAGGGTGGAGTAGTCCATGAAGGACCACAGTGAGGCAGATGTGGATCTGCAGACATGGAGGACCCTGTGCAAGGGGAGATGACTGTGTCTGAAGCAGGCTGTGACTCTGTAGGAAGCCCACACTGGAAGAGTCTGTTCCTGAGAGACTGCACCTTGTGGGAGGGACTCATGTCAGAGGAATTCATGAAAGACTCTCTCATGGGAGGGACCCTGAACTGGAGTGGGGGGGAAAGCTGTGAGGAGTCCTCCCTCTGAGGAGAAAGGAGCAGCAGAAACAATACATGGTGAACTGATATTAAACCCCCACTCCCCATCTTCCTGTGCCACTGAGAAGGAAGCAGGAGAGAAGTACTTTGGGCCTGGGAAGAAGGGAAGGGGTGTGTGGAAGGTATTTAAGATCTGGTCATGTTTTCTCTTTCTCCTGATAGATTAAATTTTATTTTCTCCCCAAGTTCAGTCTGTCTGTTTTGCCTGTGACCATAACCAGAGAGTGAAAATCTCCCAATCCTTGTCATGATTCAGGAGCCTCTAGGTGGATTTCCTCCTCTCTATCCCACAGTGGGGTAATGAGTGAGCGAAGACCTGGTTGTTACTGGCTGGGCCTAAACCGCAACATTAGCTTTCATTCATGTGACTGATCTCATGTCCATAGAACCACTTGCATGATTTAAAGTTAAATGCCTATATGACTGGAGGACTGAAGCCTCCCTTTGTTTGGCATGACACAAGTGAAGCTTGTAAGTAGACACAATAGATTAAATGAGTCATTAAGAAGTCACTGATATTAATCCTTTTTGGTAATATTACATGCTTCTATCTGTCATCTTCAGCACATGTTGTTATTTGTTAGCAAGAATTATTTACTTGTTTGTTTTTCATATTTTGATTATTTCTATTAAAAAGACACCCTTCTGAATACTCAGTTCAATAGCATAACTGTATTTCACTTTGCAGACCCACACGTTTTAAAAGGCAAGAAGCGAGCTTTTAAAGCTTTGTGATAATACATATGATTACTCAGAAAGATGACACTGTGAACAAGAGAGCATAGGCAGGTATCATCATCATCGTCGTCATGGCTTGGCTTCGCGAACAAAGATTTAAGAAAGGCTCTACCCATGCTTGCTGCAAGCACGCTGATGGCTGATAAGGCCAATGTGGGATAAGCAAGTCTGGTTGCAAAAGGCACAGCAGAAAGTCTCTTGTGATGGTACATTCAAGGCACGGTTCTTTCTGTGCTGTCTTTTCACCTTGAGACTGATTCTACATGTGTTCTCAAAGGAGGCAGCAGTGTTATGTATGGTGTGTCTCCATGCCTCCTGACTGGAGGACAGAGTGGACCACTGATGGTAGTCAATATGGCCAAAGCTGAGAGATTGTTTCAGGGAGTTCTTGTATCTCCTCTTTGGGGCTCCTGTTGCAGCAGCCGGTGTCAAGTTCACCATACAGCACAATCTTAGGGAGGTGGTGATCCTCCATCCTGGAGACATGCCCTGCCCAGCACAGCTGTGTCCTCAGTAGCATGGCCTCAATACTGGTGACCCCAGCCTGTTCAAGGACAGTAACATTGGTCACATAGTCATTCCAGTGGATGTTTAGGATTGTACAGAGGCAGCACTGATGGAAGCATTCAAGGAGTTGCAGGTGGGGGCGGCGGTAGATGACCCGTGATGCAGACCCATATAAAAGAGTAGACAGTACAATGGCTCTGTAGACACTAATCTTTGTACTTTTCTTCAGGTGTTTATTACTCCAGACTCTCTTATGAAGGCTTCTGAATGCTCTATATGCCTTTGCTAATCTGTTGTCTATCTTTGTCAATCTTGGCATCTGAGGAAATAATGCATCCCACATAGCTGAACTGCTGGACTGTCTTAAGCTCTGATTTGCCTATGGTGATGTGGGGATGATGGAAGTCTTCCTGTGGTGCAGGCTGGTAGAGAACTTGTCTTCAAGGTGACTTCCAGACCAAGAAGGTTTGCAGCCTCTGCAAAGCAGGATGTTATGCGCTGCAGAGCTGCTTCTGTGTGAGCAACAAGGGCGGCATTGTCAGCAAAAAGCAACTCTGGGACATGGTGATTTAGGGTCTTGGTGTGAACCTTCAGTCGCCTTAGGTTGAATAGCCTCCCATCGGTACAATATCTGATGCAAACGCCATTTTCTTCATCGAGGTCTGCTGTGACCCTTTGGAGCATCATGCTGAAGAAGATTGTGAATAGAGTGGGTGCAAGAACGCAGCCTTGTTTCACATCACTGATTATTGGGAAGGGTTCAGAGAGTGCATCACCATATCTGACTTGGCCCCGCTGATCCTCATGTAGCAGGATGATCATTTTGAGGAACTTCGGGGGGCATCCCAATCGTTCCAAGATTTGCCACAGGCCCTTTCTACTCAGAGTGTCAAAAGCTTTAGTGAGGTCAATGAATGTCACATAAAGACCTTTGTTCTGTTCCCTACACTTCTCTTGCAGTTGTCTGAGAACAAATGCCATGTCTGTGGTACTCCTATTTGCTCTGAAACCACATTGGCTTTCAGGTAGAACTTCCTCTGCTATAGCAGGTACTAATCTGTTCAAAAGTATTCTTGCAAGCATTTTTCTAGCAATGGAGAACAGAGCTATACCTCGATAATTGGAACATTTTGACTTTTCTCCTTTCTTCTCGTACAGGGTGATGTTAGTGTGTAATAGCGCCCATAATGGCTTGTGTACAGTTTTTAAATGGTCACCCATAATGCGTCCAATCTCTCATAGTTGTCATGTATTTGTGTCTAGGATAAAAAAGTTGGTAGTTGGAGTCCAAGTCTTTTAACATATTCATAAAGGGCAATGAATTCACCCTGAAAGATACTATTTTCTTCTTCTAAGGCATAAGCTACTAGAAATACTTGGAATTCTGTACTGAGAGCACTTTAACCAGTTTTACTTGTATAATTGTTTTGAAGGGCTAACATGCACTCTTTTTCCCCTCCCTCCATCTTTTCTTTCCCAGAACTTCTCCACAAAGGAGTAACCTCCATAACAAATCTTGAAGGTTGGGTGGGACACCCTTTGGATCCAATTGGCACCCTATTCAGTTGCCTGATGGAAGCCTGCAGGGTGGATGATGAGAGCTTCCATGGATTCTCAGACTTCACAGGTAAGGCCATGCAAATAGAGCAATCTTCTCTAAGTCCTTAGTAACTGGAGGCATTTTTCTATCTTGCCTATTAACTTTGAAGCCGGTGTCTTCATAGTATAAGAACTCTTATTTGCATTCCTTAAGAAAACGCAAGGAAAAGAAGAATGTTTGAAGTAAAACTTATAATAAAGTTACATGAAAGCACTTCAAAAATTATCAGTTTTTTCATTCTTGAAGACAAGTCCATATTTCACGCTTGAAATAAAACTGAATAAGACTTTATGGCAGCAACTTTTTCCGCATATGTTGCTCTGTCCTCTTTTTGAGAAATTACAGGAAATCACAGAATTGTTGAGGTTGAAAGGCTCTTCATCTAGTCTACCTGCTCTGTTCAGAGTAGGGTCACTTAGAGCAGGTTGCCCAGGACTGTGTCTAGTTGAGTTTTGAACAACCCCAAGAATCAACACCATACAACCTCTCTGAGCAACCTTTTGCAGTGTTTGACCATCCTCACAGTAAAAAAAAAAAAAAAAAGTGTTTTCCTATGCTCAAATAGAATTTCATGTATTTCAGTTTGTGCCCATTGCCTCTTGTCTTGTCACAGGGATACCACTGAGAAGAGTCTGGTTCTGTCTTTTTTACATTCTCCCATCAGATAGTTATACATTTTGGTAAGATCCTCCTGAGCCTTTTCTTTTCCAGACTAAATAAGCCCAGCTGTCTCAGTTTCTTGTATAGGAGATTCTCCAGTCCTTTAGTCATCTTTGTGACCCCTCACTGAATCTGCTCCAGTGTGTCCACGGAAAGCCCAGTACTAGACATGGCACTCCAAGTGTGGGCTCACCAGTGCTCAAAAGAGGGGAAGGATCACCTCCCTCACTCTGCTGGCAATGCTCCTCCTATACAGTCCAGGATATTATTTGACTTCTTAGCTACAAGCAGACATAATACTTGAAATTGATGTCAAAACACTTATAAATGTATAACATACATTATCTATAAAGGTTATGAATTGGAAAATAGTGTTGCAGTACTGATACATGATTTAGGACATGAAGTGTGCACCCATTTTAACTTCACCATTTGCTTCCCAGGAGCTTAACCAATGTATTCCTTAGTCTCTTTCCACCTTTATCACCTTCTGCATGGTCAGAAACTCAATTCATTCCTCTATCTACAGCTTTTTAATATGCACATCCACAATCTTTTGGGGGCTTTGCCTCAAAACTAATTTTATTCAATTATATTTTCTCCAACAAACTCCTAATCCAATATCCACCAGTTCCAGAAGAATTTTAATTAAAGAAATCAGATTCTTTACAATTAGGAAAAAAACAAAACAACTCCATGAAATACAAGTAGGGTGTGTTGAAAAGTAAATCCCCCCTACACACATATGCAATCTACCAAATGCATTCTGCCTTCTCATTTGCTACAGCTGTCTCCTTACATCTGTACATTACAACTTTTTGTTCCCAAACTAGACTGTAAACTACTAGATATCAGAATAGCATTTTGTTACATTGCATATCTGTGAAGTGCCAAGTGAATCAGTAGTATACTTTAAAGCAATTTATGGCTTGGTCCATGTGGAATTCACAAGTATTCTTTACCAAAAGTGGCACTTCTAGCAATAATAAAAGTCAGAACTATGTTTATCAAATATAACCATGGCAAATGGAAAGCATGAAAAAAGCTCTAGTAAACAGAATGCTTTCAAGTTGTGGAGTGCACAAGTCTACTGCATTTGCACAATCCTAGTAGCTTCTACTGAAATCTATGCAGGTGTATACGCCTTCTCTTTCAACTTATACAACATCAAAGCTTTAAGGAGATATGGAAATGGATGGGAGGTATTTAAATAGTTCTTCAAATTTTTGCCTTATTAACATAAGCTGGAAAAACTGCCTTTCACCAAATTATTATGCAATTTAAAATGAAAATTTATTTTTACTTGAGTGGTTTTTTTAAAGCCTATTTGTTTTGTGTATTTCTGCCATGTGGAATTGGATAACTGGATCTTGAGATTGCACTAGTGTCTTCTTTTAACCCATATCCATGGCTAAACTATAGCAGCTACTCTATTAACCAATGACTCTTCCCCAGCCAAGAATGGGAATCAGGAAAAGGAGAGGAGACTTGTGGGTTGAAATGAAAACAGTCCTAATAAAATAGCAAAACTAATACTAATGCCAATGTAAATTATACAGGATTATACTGAGCCCAGTTCTCCCAAGAAGCAGGAATCCTAGGAATAAGAGCTTTCCCCATCTTCAGCAAACCTTCCCCTTTATAATGAACATGACATTCATGGTATGGGATACACCTGTGGGTCAGCTCCCAGCATTGACTGCCTACCATGGCTGGCCTATGATTCTATCTCAGCTAACCAGGACAGCTAGCAAGTTAAATTATTTTAAGAAATTAATACTGACAAAGGAAGCATTTGTAAATGGGGCATTATAGACAGATAATGGTTTAGAATGCTTTCCTGATGTGTTGTTCTTTGTGTCACCCTTTACAGAGAATGTGGGGCAATGCAAATCTCTGGAGTACCGGCACCTGCCTGCACACAAGTTCTTAGAAGAAGGGGAATCTTATCTAACACTGGCTGTCGAAGTAGCATTGATAGGGTTAGGACAGCAACGAATAATGCCTGATGGCTTGTATGCACAAGAGAAGGTTTGTCGAAATGAGGAGCAGCTCATTTTTAAGCTACAGGATATTGCATTGGATGATACTCTGGTGAAGATTTTTCGAAAACAAGTGGTCTTCCTATTAGAAGGTAGCTCAATGTAGATGCTGTTTCTTTAAATTCTCTTCATGTACACAAGTACCCTGAATTAGTATTCTAATTGAAACTGCGTTACATGTTTTTTGATGTGGAACTCCAGCAAAATTTTCTTTGCAGTCTCTTATGAAAATCAAACGTACTTCAGATATTGCATGACTGTAGAGATAAGACATCTTCTGACCTTTAAGCCTTTTATTTTTTGTTGCATTTTCTTTTTTAGATTTGTTTTTGTCATAATATCCTAATATTAATATAATTAATAATTGTAATTTATAATATTAATTATAATCACTAATTATAATTATATATTTTATTATACAATTATATAGCCTTAATTAATATAATTAATGATATATTTATATATAATTATATAATTGTATATATTGCATATTATATATTATATAATTATATATGATTAATTATATGTTAAATTTATAATTAATAATTAATATCTTGATTATACAACCCAGGCTCACAATTAAATAATATAGACATCAGTTATCATCAACAGTTCTTGGGTAGCAAGTTTCTAAATGTCACTTGTATCCTGAAAATGACTGGCAGCTTTGTACATGTAGGAAGATTTTTACCACTATTCCCAAGTGAAGAACTCAGAAAATTCACTTAAAATTTCCTGGACAGAAATACTACATTTTCTTTGTATCAACTGGGAAAATTACATGTCTCTGAAGTTTGTATCATACATAAAAATTAAAATATATGTTCCAATATTGAGGCTTAAGGCCTGTGATTAAATTTTTATTAAGACAAATAACTTGTGTTTGGAAATTAGCCAGCGTATTACAATAAAATTTGTACCAAAAAAGGTGCATGCTTTTGCCTTAGCTTTTAAAAAGGCTTAACATATAGCACTTAAGCCTCATGTTCGGAGAGTAGTCTTGTGGGTTCTAAGGTGGTCTTTCTAGGTTTTGGTTTTTCAAATGGAAGAAAAAACTTGAAAGGAACCAATTAGCTAAAGGCATGGTCCAAGTTTTGAGTGCTTGCTCAAGGGATGATGGGGAGTGTGATACTGCTCCAGGTAAGTTGTGAAGACTGCTACACAGCAGCCAGGTTTTGCTTTCTTTCTGTAAGACATTTGTCTTTGTTTTAAAACTACTTCTTTGTAGTGTGTATTATGTACCTACTATGTAGTACATCATATGTTGTCTAGGGTTCTCATCTCTTGAGTCACTATTATTGCCCAGATCCTTAAAGACTACCTACAGATGGCGCCATTTGAAACTGCAAAAAAAGCTGCACCTTAGGGAGAGTCTCCATTATGGTGTGATTGTAACTACTGCTTTATGGCCCTTGGACAAGAACAGTTGCTTGCTGGATCCAGCTATTAACCACCATGGAGAGATCCTATAGATTATAAAAATCAATTTGCTGCATTTATTTACTGGTATGAGTGCCAGTATGGTATGGAAAAGACAGGATTTCTCTCAAGTATTCTCTGATACTGCTAGTTTACTACTTTGATCACTGAAATTTTGTTTTTGTTTTCTTAGAGTAGTAAACAAGTGATCATAGCAGGAAATCTGCTAAAGTAACTACCTACGAAACAGCTGTTATGAGCAGTATGCAACAATGGTCTTGCATCTGTGTGCTGAGAAATCTGGCTTTTCTGCAATAGCTTCAGTTTACTACAGGTTGGGCAGAAACTGTCAGCTCACATAGAGGAAAACCTGCAGTGATTTGAGATCCTAATCATATAAATTGTGGTTTTATAGTGGAATCTGTAGTAGAAGATGAAGTAGTAACTTCTAGGACTGCTGGCTGCTATTTGTGCAATAATTGTCCAATAATACTTAATGTAAGATTCTTGTTCTGTATCTTGCAACATTTAATGCCTAAACCTCTATCCACTGAAGTAAAAAAACTTCAGTTTTCCTATAAAAAGAATATCACTCTAAAGGTTGCACAAAAATTGTAAAAATGGGATCAATATGCACCATAAACATTCAGAACTTGGCAAGCAAATAGTTGCATTTAATTTTTTAAAAATAATAATTTCTGTTCTCAATATTGACACTGCTGTTATGAACTTTAATTATTGCACTGTGAACAAAGTCCATTACCCCAAACAATGGGAATAGTTTATTTACAACAAATACAGTTTTTAAGATCAATGGGTTATAATGGGCTAACAAAAGCAGCCTTGGTACAAGCTCTGACCTAGTCTTCTCTGGAGACCAAGTCCAGGCCAAAGGGTTTTTTAAATTCCTAATGTCAGGTGATACAATAATAGGGATCAGGTGTTGCTGTAGTGATTGCTCATATAACTTCAATAAAGGATAAATGTTTTTCCACTGTAACCACCTTTTTTTGTTTGTTTTCTGGTGGGGTTGTGATAAAGCAAGTATGCACCAAGAGAGGGTGCATAGGGATTCATGTGCACAATATAATTAAGCAGAGGCAAAGCTAGGGTTATCGCCTTCTACTTTTGCATACCATAGACTTGTTGGATGAAACCCATGGAGCCCTGGGACCATTCTGTCACTTGTATGTGCACTGGTAGTGTTCTTAGTTCTATAAAATTTGCAGTCTGTCTTGTCTCAAAGAATATATAGTATTTAATATAGTTGAAATATATTATGCAAAAATATCTATGTAACTTTACCTTTTGTACAGCCAATTGTCTCCGAATACCAATTCTAACTCAAGGTATAGTGAATGATTTTAAAGGTCCAGAAGCTGTTTTAAAAGTCTGTAAAGACTGACATTCTTTTTTTTTCTTTCCCACAGCTGGACCGTATAGTGGTTTAGGTGAAGTCGCACATCGAGAGAGTGTTCCAATGCACACATTTGCGAAGTATCTTTTCACCTCTCTCCTACCTCATGATGCTGAATTGGCATACAAAACTGCACTGAGAGCCATGCGGTATGTATTCACAAGTCATCTAGAAATAGCACAAGTAGTGGTTTGGAAAAGGGGAAAAAGCTTGGTAATCAAGACCTAGTGTTTTATTCTAAAAGAAGCATTGTTCCCTTTAAGGAGAAATTAGGTTCTGTCATCTGTAAAAGCAATTGATGTCTGTATTAACTATAGTATAATAATTTATAAATGTAGAGTGTTTATCTAAAACTGTAAAACAGCATTCTATGTTACAAATCCTTCTAGAATTCCACTCTTGGGGCATGTGGATTTGTGTTAAATGACAGCTTTAGCACATATGTTCTTTTACTGGTGTGGTTGTGTGTGTTTGTGTGATGGAAATGAGAAGAGAGGCATCTCACCACCAGTCTCAGGATTATCTGCTAAACAGCAGATGATAGGACTCTTTGTTCCACCAGCCTTCTTTATAAAGTAACTCCCAATGATAGATTTGAAACCAAATGATGTGGTCTGAGCCAGTACTCTTGTGCATCATAACTAAGCAGTCTTGCACACTTCTGGGTGAATGTTGGAATTTAAATGGAGTATGTCATGTGACAACAAAATTTCTCACTCACATACCATTTGTCTTTAGTAATAGGGGAAAAAAATGTTTCTCAAGGAGTGCTCAGTGCCAGATTGTTAATGGTAACTAAGAAGGGCCTTCTGATGGAAGTTCCAAGGGCCTACCTAAATGATCAGCCTAAATCTATGTTGTCCACATACAGTGCAGGGAAGAAACTGGTCCCATTTGGATTGCCTGGTCGTTGTCAAGAACCTTGTAGTAAATGATGATTTACAAAGAATAGTCACAACTGAATACTAAGAGCAATCAAGTCCTAGGTTTACCAACACACCCCACCCCAAACAAACGAACAAAACAGGTCAGGTGAAGTATGCTTAGTCTATTTGGCTTTTTTTTCCTCCAAAGGTGTCTAATATTAGGAGTCTAAGAAATATGGAGTGACCTTGGGTATCTGCAAGGAAATAGAAGACAAGAGTACATTGCTGATTAACTGTTGAGAACATTCAAATGTATGATCAGATGCTGGGGCCATCTAAGTACACCCCTTTTCTTTCATTGAAATGTAAGCTTATCAATAGCCCTGGTCATACCAGATCAGCAAGATAGTACAAAATGAGTGGTATGTGGTTATCTGTGGTGGATTTTTGGGGTGGGGGTGGAGTTTTTTTGTTTTTTGTTTTTTTAATGAAAAAAATAAATTTTATAAAGTAGACTTGTGTCCCTGTATTTAATTCCGATCACTTCTTTAAAGTGTTTCTCAGACTGTTTGTGTGGAGTTTTCCTCCTTAAACTAAACTACTGAAACCACTTGAAAAACTGGAATAGGCAGTGAATGTGATGGCAGTATGCCATTCCTCTTGAAGAAAGATTTGGGCTTTCCCCAGAAACAAATCATAACTGAAAACTTTTCTGGAAGTTTCCTTTCTCAAGTGGAAGAACAAGCAAGGCACTGAAAGACCCAAATGATGAAATCTCTAGTTAATCATGGGGAGCTCCAGACATCTTTTGTCATGAAGCTGCCATCTCAGCCAAAGAAGGTACTTCTCAAACAGACCAGTATAAGAAAGAGTTGTTTGTTTCCATCTGGTAAAATCACTGGAGACATCAGCATAATCAGGGCTGTTTTCCATAGCTCTCTTGTCATCTCTTTATAAGGCAGATGAGAGTTCAACCTTTTGATATGTTTTATTTGTTTTTTTATATATTTGGCACTCTTAAGAAATGTGGACTGCTATCTTGAACCATGGTGATGGCAGGTGCAGACATTTTCTATTCCATGTCTGTCTGCATCCCTCAGCACTTCTCAAAAATTCTTATAAAGATTGGTTACTACTTCCATTCATAACATAGTTCAGTGTACAAAGCAGTCCTGATACAAACAAATTGAAAAAGCAACTAAAACCAGATGTTGCTTTGAGGAGGGTAAAGAAGAAAGCAAACATGAAAACTGAATATCTGGCTCATGTTTGCGAGGTAGAATGGATCAGAAGAGGGAAATTTGAGCATCCCTTTCTCCATGGCATGGGTAAAATGTTTCCACATAGAAATCTGTGTGGTTGCTCATGCTTTTAGAAGCAGAGCATGTTTCTTTCTTCACTTGAACATTTATCAAAGAAGTTAACTTCCCGAGACTACAGCTAGTTGCTCTCCAGATATGTGTTTAGTGTCATTCTACACAGGTCATTAACCCATGATGAGAAATCTGGAGTGTTTTGCTTCTCTGTATTCTAAACTATCTGTTGCTGTTTTATTTTTTTAAATCCTCTTTTAGTGTGGTGGAACACTCGATGTGAAATCAATGAAAGTTGAGATCATAAGGCCTTTCATGCATACACCTCAGGTCTCCAAGGACATGGGTGTGCTATCCTTGATGGTCACTTCTGTCTACAGTTCTCTGCTTGCAGCCTGAAACATGTAGTAGAGCCTTGGAGAATGTGGATCTGCAGTGACCTAGTTAACTGCTCATTTGGAATCTGAACTTGAATGTTTGTCTTAGTTTGGCTGATCCCTTGTTAAGCCTGAATTTCATCCCAGGCTTTGGGAGTCAGACTTTAATGGTAATGTTTAATCACAAAGTAGCTTTGCTAAAACCTAGCTAAATAATTGATGTTTGAAAATATTTACATATTCTCAGTATGATGAACTACTCCACTTTCCTTCCTGAGTGCTGTGGTTCCAAGACTGAAACAAGACAGAGGAAAAAAGCTTCAACTCCATGGATGATGCAGAAAGTCTCTGCTGCCTTGACTAATGGATGGCTTAATTATCTTGTAAATTCCTGCATATGCCCACTGATGTAGGCAAGTTTGGCAAATGGACTTTTAAGATTACACAATAAGAGAAGTGGTTTTCCAATATCTTTATACCCCAAACTGCACATTTCATAAAAATGGTCAAGTGTTCTTGCAGATTTTTTTTTGCTTATGAGTAACCTAATATTATAATATAACAATGATTTAATGAAAGAGGATTTCTTCCTTATTTTAGGTTGTTAGTATTAGAATCTACAGCTTCTTCAGGTGATGTGTCCCGCCCACACCATATTGCATCAGTTGTTCCAAACCGATATCCCCGCTGGTTCACCCTAAGTCACATCGAATCTCAGCAGTGTGAGCTGGCATCAACCATGCTATCAGCGGCCAAAGGTACATTGCTGTCATTTACTTACTCAACTAAACGTATACTTTTAATATTGCATGGAATAAACAGATTATAAAACTTGTGTTTAGGAATCCAAATCACAGTCTGACAGAAACTTGAAATGGGAACAACAAACTGGACTGACTTAAACCCGTCACTTAATTTTCTAGCAAAGTGGTTAAACTAGCTAGATGGTAGCCAGATGTCCTTGATTTCAGACTGCTTTTTCTTCTTCTGACATGTTATATAGACTGTGAAACCCAGAACTGGACAAATCACTTTTAAAATTCACAAATCAGGATGACTTTTGGCCATGTACTATACTAACACCATCAGGCACTGGAGGAGTTTGTGTTGTCTTGTATCTTTCACACATGTGATTTAATTATGGAAGGTTTATAAAAACCAAAATGTGTATAACTGAAACATCATACTATTGCATAGCAATGGCAGATTCAATTATAATGCATCTCAGAGTGTTTTGGGAGCTTGCTCTGTTTTGGTGATTTTGTTTGCATCTTGCAGGTGATGTTCGGAGGCTGGAAACAGTGTTAGAATCCATCCAGAAAAATATACACTCCTCATCACACATCTTCAAGCTTGCCCAGGATGCATTTAAAATAGCAACACTCATGGACAGCTTACCAGACATCACTCTTCTGAAAGTTTCTCTGGAACTGGGCCTTCAGGTATTTCCCTTATTCATTATTAATAGAGTAGAAAACAGGAATTTGACCCTGTGTTGGTGGGTACAACTCTAAGTCTCTGAGGACCATACTCTCTTTGGGCTCTGGAATTTTTAGATGCTGTTTTTTGATGTAAAGCACAGTTGACTGGTAAACACAGAGCAAGGGGCTGTGCAGCTCCTTTGTGCTATTCGAATGGAAGAGAGAGCTGGGAGCAGCTGGCTGCAGGACACTACTCTCTTCAGGGATGAGAGAGGACCAATGAAATCCCAATGTAGGGATGGCTAGAAAGGAAAATTATTCTGCTTGTCAGAAATGCACTTTTGCAGAACTTTTGCATGACCTTGAGGGGTTTCTTACAATTCCTCCCATCCTTCCTTTCCTTTCCCTCAAATGAGATTGGGTAGGTGTGTGTTGAGTTACTAGAGAAAGCCAAGGTCAGCCATAATGACCATTTTCTTAGGTAGACTGCATTAACAGCAGCCCTCTCGCTTGCTACATCAGATCCTGTGCTCCACAAGCTGTGGAATGGTCATCTGCATCAGACTCAGCTTGATGTGTAGAAAAACCTCAGATCAGTTTTCAGACTCTTAGGAGAGACTTTACAAACTAAAAGGAGACAACTAAGATTTTAGGTATCTGGAGTAATACTGTCTTACACTGATGAATCTTGGAGTATACACAGTTCATTTCAACAAAAATTAATGTCTCCATCCCTCTTCAGGGAGTTCTTAAAAACAACAAACAAACAAAATGCAAAGATCAGAAAGCCATTTATTACTTTGCTTCAGTAAACAAACCTCCAAAGACTTGGGGAAATTATCCCAGTTGCTTCTTACGCCAAAGAAAGGTACTATTTGCCTATTCTAGACTTCTGGAAGCTAAAGCCTTTAATCAGAAAGCTGAGATTATGTACTTTGTTAGCCTTTCTTATTCCCAAGGTTGCTGTGGAAATCTACTTTTTTTCACATCTTGGCATACTTCTGCCTTAAATGTTTGTTTACTTGAGAGAGAGAGAAAGATCCTTATGACCGACTTGAATACCACCCCAAGGATTCACAAAGTGTCATTCAGTGGTAGCAGCACGCTTGGGATATCACTGTGTTCATGGATACCTCTGTATGGATGATGGTGTCATCAGAATGTCTTCAGTAAGAACTAGTGTAAGAAATATCATGAACCTGTACTTTCTCATAAATCCAGTGTTTTGAATAAACAGGTATAGAATATGTCTAGTTGTCACGGTTTAACACTGGCCCGGCAATTAAACCGAATAACAGACGCTCTCCATTAATCTCTCTCTCCTCCCCTTATTCCATACCATTTGCATCATGCTCCAATCATTACTATCTCTTATCTCTAAACGTATCTATACACAAATTACTACTATCTCTCTGTGCTAAAATTCACTAAGTAACTCGGTCTATGATTGCAGATGTTCATCTCTTGTAGCAGATTGTCAAAAGAAGGAGCAATCTTCACAGTTCATGTCCATGGTCCACAGGTTGCAGGTTGCAGATGGTAACTTCAAGGAAGTCACTGGATGCCAGCTGATGAACCTAGTTCTGGTTTCATCACTACAAAATCATCCTGAAAAACACTCATGGAACACTGTTAGTTTATGCAACAATTCACATAACAGTAGTTAAGGAGGGATACAAGTTCACGACTCCCAAAGAGTCCATGCATTACTGATTAAGCTAGACAAGCAGAACTTAGGAATTCTCACCTAGTGTGAGATTCCCTTGTGGTACACATTGTACTTCTCCATCTTTCATCATCACCCACCAAGTGTGTCCAGGCCCTTGAGCGAAAACAACCCCACGAATGGGTTTGCCTTTGCCTGGGGCAGGATAAACTCAAACTGTTTTCCTTAGCAGATTCTTTTCATGCACCACAGGCACTTTGTCCCCATCTACTGTGTGTAGAAGATCTGACTGAGCAGGACCAGCTCGATTGATGGAACCCCTGGTGTTAACTAAGCAGGTAGCTTTTGCCAAGTACTTGTCCCAAGTTTTTGAAAGTTCCACCACCCATTGCCTTTAAGGTAGTTTTTAACAGTCCATTTTACCTTTCAATTTTAACTGAGGCTGGTGCATGATAGGGAATATGGTATATCCACTCAATACCATGTTCTTTGGCCCAGTTATTTATGAGACTATTTTTGAAATGAGTTCCATTATCTGACTCAATTCTCTCTGGTGTACCATGTCTCCACAAGACTTGTTTCTCTAGGCCCAGGATAGTGTTCCGGGCTGTGGCATGAGGCACAGGATATGTTTCCAGCCATCCTGTACTTGCCTCCACCATTGTAAGCACATAGTGCTTACCCTGGCAGGTTTGAGGCAGTGTGATGTAGTCGACTTGCCAGGCCTCCCTATACCTATATTTTGACCATCTCCCTTCATACCACAGAGGTTTCAACCTTTTAGCTTGCTTAATTGCAGCACATATGTCACAATCGTGGATAACCTGCACAATAGCGTCCAAAGATAAATCCACCCCTCGGTCACGAGCCCATCGATATGTTCCATCCCTGCCTTGATGACCTGAAGCTTTTTGGGCCCATTTGGCCAAAAACAGTTCACCTTTATGGTCCTAGTCCAGATCTATTTGGAACACTTGAGCAGCCTCATCTGCTCGTTGGTTGTTTCGATGTTCCTCAGTAGCTCGATATGAAGGTACGTGGGCATCTACGTGACGCACTTTTACATCAAGTTTCTCTAACTTAGCAGCAATGTCTTTCCAGAGTTCAGCAGCCCAGATAGGTTTATCTCTACGTTGCCAGTTGTTTTGCTTCCACTGCTTTAACCAACCCCATAAGGCATTTGCTACCATCCATGAGTCAGTATAGAGATAAAGTCTCGGCCACTTTTCTTGTTCAGCAATGTCCAAAGCCAATTGGATGGCTTTTACCTCTGCAAATTGACTTGATTCACCCTCTCCTTGTACTGTTTTTGCAACTAGTCGTGTAGGATTCCATACGGCAGCTTTCCACCTTCGATGGCCTCCTACCAGACAACAGGATCCATCAGTGAAAAGAGCATATTGTTTCTCATTCTCTGGTAGCTGGTCATATGGTGGGGCTTCTTCAGCCCGTTTTACCACTTTTTCTGGTGGCATTCCAAAGTGTTTGCCTTCTGTCCAATGTGTTATTGCTTCTACAATTCCTGGAAGATTGAGTCTTCCTATCCTAGCTCTCTGTGAGAGTAAAGCAATCCATTTACTCCAGGTAGCATCGGTAGCATGATGGGAAGATTCTCTACCTGTGTACATAAAACCCAGTACAGGTAATCGTGGCACTAGGAAGCGCTGTGCTTCAGTACCAATCACTTCTGAAGCAGCTCTAACTCCTTCGTATGTGGCCAGTATCTCTTTTTCAGTGGCTGTGTAGTTGGTTTCGGAGCCTTTGTAGTTACGACCCCAAAATCCTAGAGGTCGGCCTTGAGTCTCTCCTGGAGCTTTTTGCCAGAGGCTCCATGTAGGACCATCACCTCCATCTCCAGTGTAAAGCACATTTTCAATGTCTGGCCCTTTTCGAATTGGTCCAAGGGCCATTGCCTGCACAATCTCCTGTTTAATACTCTCAAAAGCAGCTTGTTGTTCTGAGCCCCATTTAAAGTCTTTCTTCTTCTGAGTAACCTCGTAGAAAGGTTTCACAATCTGATTATAAAGAGGAATATGCATCCTCCAGAAGCCAACAGTTCCTAAGAAGGACTGAGTTTCCTTTTTGGTAGTTGGTGGGGCCATAGCTGTTATTTTGTTAATCACATCCATTGGGATGTGGCAACGTCCATCTTGCCACTTAACTCCCAGAAACTGTATCTCTTGTGCAGGTCCCTTTACCTTGCTCCTTTTAATAGCAAAACCAGCCTCTAGAAGGATTTCACTTATCTTCTTACCTTTCTCATAGACTTCCTTTGCTGTGTCACCCCACACAATGATGTCATCGATGTACTGTAGATGTTCTGGAGCTCCACCCTTTCCCAAGGTATCGTGGATCAGTCCATGGCAGATGGTAGGACTGTGTTTCCACCCCTGGGGCAGTCGATTCCAAGTGTACTGGATACCTCTCCAGGTGAAAGCAATCTGTGCTCTGCATTCTGGTGCTATAGTGTCCTGGTTTGGGCCAGGATAAAGGTGATTTTCTGTCTTGTACTTTTTTGCTTTCAGCTAAGTCTCTTTAAGTAGTTGCACTTGCTGAAATTAACAGCAAGTTTCTTGGACAGTGTGTGCTTCTGGGATTGATAACACTTGATGTTTATAGTTACTGCTAGAGACTGGTGTGCATAGCCAAGGACACTGCTCAGCTCTGATGAAAACATTTTACCGTCCAGGAGGATAAAGAGGTCCCACCTGAGCCCTCCTTTGGGGAGGAACAGACAAGATAGATGCCAGAATTGACCAAACAGAGTATTCCATCCCATACACGTCATACTCAGTATAAATTTGAGGCATCATGAGGGCCAAGCCAGATTTCCGGATTTCCTGATTTCCTGCTTCCCTTCCTCCACCCGGCATCCTGGAAGGATTCCGTCCGTTCGTCTGCCTGTGGTCCTGATCCGTGCCAGCCCATATCTGTGTGTTCCTGCCTCCAGTCCAGTCCAGCCTGGACTTTCCCAGGGCTGCCCTGCAGCCTCGGTGGTGACGTGAGTGTTATTGGGGGAGAGGGGGGAGGGCTGTGGTATCCATTTTCCTGTATATTTGTATATATTTAGTAATTTTTCCTATTTATCATTACTGTTTCATTAAAGTTGTGTAGTTTAGTTTCCAACCCATAAGTCTCTCTCCCTTATTCTCTCTCCTTTCTTTATCAAGGAGGAGAGAGACATTAATAGAGAGCATCTGTTATTCGGTTTAATTGCCGGGCCAGTGTTAAACCGTGACATATAGGAATAGCAAGAAATGCATTAACAATATCAATAGTAGCATACCACCTGGCTGCCTTTGACTCCAGCTCATACTGAAGTTCTAGTATGTCCGGCACAGCAGCACTTAGTGGTGGTGTAACCTCATTCAGGGCACGATAGTCCACTGTCTGCCTCCGCTCTCCATTAGGCTTTCGCACTGGCCATACAGGACTGTTGAAGGGTGAATGAGTCTTGCTGATCACTCCTTGGCTCTCTAGTTGCCAGATCAGCTTATGAATGGGGATCACAGCATCTCTGTTGATGCGATATTGTCTTCGATGCACTGTTGAAGTAGCAGTTGGCACCCGCTGGTTTATAGTTCTCAGCAACCCCACTACAAAGGATGTATCTGAAAGGCCAAACAAAGCATGCAGCCATCCTGCATTCTCAGTCTTAATAGCTGCAGTACCAAAGGACCAGCGGTACCCTTTCGGGTCCTCGAAATCACCTCCCTTGAGGTAGTCTATGCCAAGGATGCACGGAGCATCTGGACCAGTCACTATCGGGTGTTTATGCCACTTTATTCCAGTGAGGCTCACATCAGCCTTCACAATAGTCAGTTCTTTAGATCCCCCCGTCACTCCAGAAATAGTGACGGAGTCTGTCCCTTTCTGATTCGATGGCATTAGGGTGCACTGTGCACCAGTGTCCACCAAGGCTTTATACTTTTGTGGCTCTAATGTGCCAGGCCATCGAATCCACACAATCCAATAGATTCGGTTGTCCCTCTCCTCCACCTGGCTGGAGGCAGGGCACCTCTAAGCTTGAGCACATACAGCATTGTCAGTATTTGCCTTACTGGAGTTTGCATCCCCAGTACTCACACCTGATGTACAGGGATCTTGAGTCACCAGCATATTTGAATTGGGTAACTCCACACTGGAGACTTGAGCAGCCATCTTTTTAGAAGGACCTCCTTTTGCCTTCGGCTTACTCATCAACTCAAACACTCGGTCCTGTAGGGCAGCAGTAGGTTTCTTGTCCCACTTTTTCATGTCCTCTCCATACTCACACAGGAGTGCCCACAGGGTTCCTCTTGCTGAATTCTGTTTCTCTCGATTCCGTCTCATAGGAGGGCGTCTCCTCTTAATGGCTGCAGTGCGGCGTCCTCCTTCTGTCTGAGGAGAAAGGGGTGAATGCATTTTCTCAGATGCTCTCTTGATAGCTGAGACCCAGGCCCAACAAGGGGCTATGACGGCATCTTCACACTCTTGTACAGTTTTAATCACATACCTACAGTTGCATCCACATCTGCAGGGACCCATAGCATTACTGATAGTGTATGGTTAAAAGGTGGTGGTGCAGCATGCACAAACCCTTTGCATCATAGGTCTAGGGCACGGTACGTGATAAGGATCTTCAATGTCATCGTTATTATAGATCACGTCTCGTACAGCCAATTCTTCCAGATACCTGATAGTTTTCCCAAGTCTGGCTGCTTTGATCTGTGGGCAGTCTATTTCCTCTTTATAGGGATATCTCTCCCTTACAGCTGACAAGAGTCGCTTCCATAGGCTGGTAGTTCCAGCCTTTTCCCCAAATGCCCGATCAATACCTGCATCTTTGGCCAGGGATCCCAACTGCCTGGCTTCCTTCTGAGTTAATGTTATGGTAGCAGCCCCTTCCTTCCAGCATCGGAGTAACCAAGAGAGGAGTGGTTCACCTGAAAAACGGCTGTAGTCTTTTCTCAGAGTACGCAAGTCTCTCATGGAATAGGGCTGAGCAGATTCTGAGTCTGAGTCCTCCTCAGCTGACTCTGCTTTGGAGTATGCTCTAGCTGGTCTAGGAGGAGAGGCATTATCCTCTATTTCCTCTATCACCTGGTCATCTCGTTCAGACTTGGAAGGGTTAAGGCTCATTTCTGATTTCCATTGTTTTCCTTTTCTCCTAGTTACAGGGTCAACAAGTAACTGTGTGGGCTGAGGGGGAGAGGCTGTGGTGTCTGTAGCAGTAGCGGCAGCAGGGCTCACTTTCTGAACAGCATCAGTGTCTGTGGGGGTAGAGACAGCAACTGCAGCTGTAGCAGAAACACTGGCAATGCTCGACGGCCTTATCTGAGTTGTGTCCTTGTGTGAGGGGGGGCGAGAAGCGGCTGCGGAGGCGGGAGTGGGGGTGCTCTCTGTACGAGGAGCAGCTCTCACTCTCCGAACAGCAACTCTCGGCCTCTGAAAAGGCATACTCAATCTCATTACTGTGGTTTTCTTGTTACCCCTCACCAATATATGAGAAAAATTAACAACACCCACCAGAAGATTGAGAAATGAAATGCTATTGTTACTAAAATCTGGTGGAGTCAGCCCGAAATACGATGGAAGGGTATGATTTCCCAAATTAAAACTGGGAGTGTAATTACCAACCAAGTTTTTTATCTCTCTATGAAACACTACTGCACCATGCACCATGATATACATCAGTATTGAGGACCATATTGCAACGATGGTTCTTAAGCAGCTCTTACGAAAAAAGACCCACATAGTAACACTCATTCCAGCTGCAAAAATACACATCACATACCCTAAATACCAAAGGTACGGAATGATTGGTTTAATCTCCAACCCTGTGAAATTTCCAAAGAACAAGGTCTGATTCCAGCTCAGCAAAGCCATTCTTTCACTGGAGTTGGAATTCAAACTATTCAGGTAAATTAGTCAAAATTTAAGCTGGACTCGAGCCAATTAGCTCGAGCCCCACGTTGTGCGCCAATAAATCTGCCACGGTTTAACACTGGCCCGGCAATTAAACCGAATAACAGACACTCTCTATTAATCTCTCTCTCCTCCTTGATAAAGAAAGGAGAGAGAATAAGGGAGAGAGACTTATGCGTTGGAAACTAAACTACACAACTTTAATAAAACAGTAATGATAAATAGGAAAAATTACTAAATATATACAAATATACAGAAAAATTGATCTCACGTTCCTTCCCCCCTTTTCCCCCAATAACTCTCACGTCACCACCGAGGCTGCAGGGCAGCCCTGGGAAAGTCCAGGCTGGACTCCTGGAGTCGGCAGCAGTCAGGAACTGGAGGCAGGAACACACAGATATGGGCTGGCACGGATCAGGAGCACAGGCAGGCGAACGGATGGAATCCTTCCAGGATGCCGGGTGAAGGAAGGGAAGCAGGAAAGGCAGGAAGGCCAGGCAGCCGGAAGCTGGAAGCAGGAAATCATGGCTTGGCCCTCGTGATGCCTCAAATTTATACTGAGGATGACGTGTATGGGATGGAATACTCTGTTTGGTCAATTCTGGCATCTATCTTGTCCGTTCCTCCCCAAAGGAGGGCTGCAAGTGGGACCTCTTTACTCCTTCTGGAGGGTAAAAGTTTTCCTCAGAGCTGAGCAGCGTCCTTGGCTCTGCATACCAGTCTCTAGCAGTAACTATAAACATCGAGTGTTATCAGTTCTAGAAGCACACCCTGTCTGAGAAACTTGCTGTTAATTTCAGCAAGTGCAACTACTTACAAGAGACTTAGCTGAAAGCAAAAGTACAAGACAGAAAATCACCTTTATCCTGGCCCAAACCAGGACACCAATCTCTGTCCCAAGCTTACTAAGGTATTTTAAGACTCTTAAAGGTAGTTTGCTTTGCAGAAGGAAGATCATAGAAGAAACTCACAGCTGTAAAGATTGCTACAGTAACATTTTTTTTCTGTAAAAGCCTTACAGTGACAGCACTGTCTTCAGTGGTCCACAGATGCTTTCACCTCTTCTGCCTCCCAACCTAATGGCAATTAGATTGTCTGTATTTACTATCTAGTAACTGACTGCTTATGACACTCATATGTCCTATAAAACTATTTCTCCCCTTATGTGGCACACTGAACAGCAGTGTCCTCACAGTTATACTGTTCTGCCTCTCAGCTACAACAATGACAAGTTGGGCTGATTGGGCTGAGAGATGATACCAACAATTTCACAACTCTATCACTGGGATTTCTGTGACAGAAAAAACATATTGTTCTAGATTTGGGAGTACTGTATGGAGTCCTGGGTTCTTTCTCCTTATTTCCAATGGCAGCATGTGTTATGTGATTCAGGGGAGGCAAAGCATTTAAACTAGCTATGGAAAGAGGTCATCAGTGTGGCCAGATGGTCATGGAGGACCTCGGGTACATTCTGTCCTCCAGAACCTTACTGACACAGATGCTCTAAGATCTGCAGGTACAGGAGGGGCTTCTATTCCTCTTTTTATCTCTTGTATGCTACATCAATGCAAGTGAGCATTACCACACACATGGAGACAGGTACTGCTGGCAGGACTCTGAAGCAAGTTAGTGCACGTGGTCACTTGATGCATATTTGGTAAGTGGTGTCCTTTCCCTGAAAGCCTGTAAATCAATAAACCTCCTTCCAATGTGCATAACAAAGAGGTTTCATGTTGGTGCAGGAGATAATGGTTGGTTGGTCATTTTTTGCATCTCTTATGGGTAGTGAGCTCTTCTGTTCCTCTAGACTAAGAAATTCTTTTATTAATAAAAAATAACAAATCCATCAAGACAAAGTCAAGGGTGATCTCTGTGGAAGAGAGCTTGGCTTTCAGATAAGCTATGTAATTCCCAGGGGCTTCTTGTAATTTTCAGACTTACTAACCTGTTAAGAAGCTGTCATAGGTTGAGGATAAGGAACTAAAGAAGGAGGGCTTTGAGACTCTGAGAGGGGCTAAACATAGAGGGGTGCAGCAACCTTTCCTAGCACTTGTATTCATCCTGCTCTGTGCTGTACTGTACCAGCCTGCAAGACCAGCAGGGTATGTGGATCACCATATCACATCCTCCATCACTGTTCCCCTGTCACCATCAGCACAGGCAAGGGAGAGGTGCGTGCTCCTGATTCTGCTGCTCTCATCCCTTGCCTGCAGCTCACGTCTCTAGATTGAGGTTATGAAGAACGTTGCTTTACTCCTCACTCTACGTGGCAACTGACATGGCAACTGCCTCCTTGAGACTTCTGGTGTACACTGAAAATTAGAAAGCTTCTAGGTGTTTTGCAGAAGGAATTTGCTCAAGATACAAAAGGGACTGTGTGACACTGCACTTCCAACAGAGGGGAAAGCTGTCAATCAACTACTTCTATCAGGCTTCCTGTTTTCTGCTTCCCTCAGTTGTAATGACCACCAGTAACACTACAGCTCATAGGGCAGCAAGGACATCCCTGGTGATCCTCACAAACAGTGTGAGTCACCTCATTTTCTCTTTTATGAGGCTTTCCCAGCATCTTCCTGTCAACACTTTGTTGAGCATTTTGCCCCAAAGCAACTTATCTCCCTTTTTACTTCACTGTGTAAGTACGACCTTGGAGTCTGACCTTGCAACACTTCCTGTCTTGTCTTCAAGCCTCCTCAGACATTCTGCACAATTTTTCACCCTACAGTCAATGTAGTTTCATCCCACATAGTTCACTTTGGGCAGGAGGCCAAAACAGGCTGCTGGCATGCACCAGGAGACCCTGCCACCAGGGGACATTTTGTTCTATGGCAAACAACAAAGAAATGCAACAACAACAGCAACAAAAAAAAAAGCAAAAAAAAAAATGTGCTGTCACTAAACTTCATAAAAGAGAAAGGGAAATGTGTGGTAGCAAGCCCTTATGGTACCTCTGAAAACACAGGCCTTACTGCTGCTGAGGGAATTTCCTGGTCTCTGAGAGGCAGGGGATGCCTGAGGCAAAGAGTCCAAAACCTATGCATGACCAGGCTGATGAAATAAAGGTTGTCCAGCACAACAGCATGAGCCAGGCAGACCTCTCTCTTTGGCATTGCTATTTATCTTCTGAGGTTAAAAAAAAAACAAACAAAAAAACCCACCACAAAAATGAACAAAACAGAAAAGAAAAGAAAACAAAACCCAAACAGCAAACCTTCAGGGGGTTGTTTCCTGGGCTCTTGACTCCCCTGGTTGACGGTGGCAGCTGATGCCAGGGCTGGGCAGCTGGTGTCAAGACAGGGGATGCAAGTGAGCAGGTCAGGGGCCTTGGATCATACTGCTTTCCCTAGCCCATTCCTGAGTCCCTCGCAGAGGGGCTGCTGCCTGCCCCTGGAAAAGGCTCCATCAATATCCAGCAGAACAGTAGTATTCCTGTGTTTAATATCCCCATTTCATGCTTGTGCTGCTTTCTAGAGCAAGGATGTTATCCCAAGAACCATGACTCAACTCAAGTCCAAAGTGTCACAGCACTCAGGCTACCAACCTGCCTTGCCATCTTGCATGGCAGGCAAGCTTTGTGCTCCTGAGCTACTGTACAATGCTGTACAGCCATGCTGCCCAGCTGCCCCACTCCAGCCCAGAGCTAGCTGCCTCTTTCCAGTGGCAGGGAAAGATCCGCTCCTATAGTGCTTGCAAGAGCTTGGTTGAAAGGTATTATCACATATAAGTGCTACAGTGTGTGCTTATCTACTGTTGTTTATAGGAAAGTCAAAAGTCTATTAGAATAAAGTTACCTACAAAAAGGTAGGTTACTCCTGGGAGGAATTTTAACAAATACAAGAGTTTGGTGATTGCAGCCAATATAAAAACCAACCAACCAACCAAACAACTCCAGATGTTCTATATTAGGAATTATTTCAGAAAATAAAAAACAGGGAAGAAATTGGAATGCCTTTATGCACTATATCACACACAGGTAAAATTACATGCTTTGAAAAGGGCTGTGTTTTCCACATTGCAATTGGAAAAGCTTTTAGATATCAAATACATTATTTTGAAACATATTGGCACCATACGATGCATTAGATATAATCCAGGGCTTCTTAGATGCCATCAAAGATTCAAATGGTTTGAGGAACAGAAATGAAAAGCTTCAGTTCAGATAGAAGTCACTATATCCTTTTCCAGAACAGATATATCTTTAAAATCCTCTATGGGATTTATTATGGTGTGCCTATTAGACCTATGAAAACATTCCAGTCCCACATTGGGCATCAATAAATCTGCCACGGTTTTAGACAGTGACAGATGTCCTCTGTTATTCCCTACCACCCTCTCAGAGGAAGACAAGGAAGGGAATAAGGGAGAGAGAGTTTAAGGCTGGAAAAAAAAACTTGGGTAGGTTTAATAAGGTAGTAATAGAGAATTACAAATGTATATACCAACATGTAAATATGGAGCTTGCTCTCCTCAGCTGGTAATTACTTCCCAACCAGAAAAGTCTCACACTGGACTGGGTAACAGATGAGTCCAAGTCTAGGATTTCAGTGACAGTTCACAACAGTCTTATAGTAACCGAGCTATTCCTACTTGGTTTCACAGTCCGTAACTATTATTGTTTTATATTTTGTGAGGAAATATTAGCCACTTCACATATATGCTGCACAAATTGTAAAAGCTTTATGGTTTAAACAAATTGCAACAGTTTATTTAGGGGAAAAAGGAAATATCATGCTGGAAAGGAGTCTTAGGAAGGGGTTAATAGTGGGAGAAAAACATAGGAAAACAGGTCTTTAAACTAATGAATCACCCCCAGGAGAAAGCTTTTTAAGAAAAGAAAGAGAAGAAAGTGAACAGATTAGCTTCTTTTCACCCTCTGGAGAATCACCCCATCAAGCAGCCTGGGGTCCATATTCCTTCTCTGAAGTCACTGGTGGTGCTGCTCACTGCTGCTCCTTGGTGCTGCTTCGCGTTGCTGGTCGCTGCTTTTCGCTGCTCTTTTCCCTTCTGATTTTCTCCTTTTTACTCTGAAGTTTTATAGTAAAAAATTCCTTCTTCTCATCAAGAGAAGAGTGGATGAGGGAAAGGCTGTGGATGTTATCTTCCTGGACCTTAGTAAAGCCTTTGACACTTTTGACACATATCTCCCACGGCATTCTCCTAGAGAAGCTAGGCATAGACAGGTGCACTCTTCCCTGGGTTAAAAACTGGCTGGACAGCCAAGCTCAGAGAACTTTGGTGAATGGAATTGAATCAAATTGGCAGCCAGTCACAAGGGGTGTTCCCCAGGGCTCAGTACTGGGGTCAGTTCTCTTTAATATCTCTATCAGTGATCTAGATGAGGGGATTGAGTACGCCCTCAGTAAGTTTGTAGATGATACTAACTTTGGCAGGGCTGTTGATCTGCCTGAAGGAAGGCTCTGCAGAGGGATCTGGACAGGCTGGATCGATGGGCCAAGGTCAGTTGAAGGGGGTTTAACAAGGTCCTGCACTTGGATCACAAGAACCCCATGCAATGCTTGGGGAAGAGTGGCTGGAAAGCTGGCCAGAGGAAAAGTACCAGGGGTGTTGATTGACAGCCAGTTAAATATGAGTCAGCAGTGTTTCCAGGTGGCCAAGAAGGCCAACAGCATCCTGGCTTATATCAGAAATAGCGTGGCCAGCAGGACTAAGGAAGTGAGCGTTCCCCTGTACTTGGCACTGGTGAAACTGCACCTCTAATGCTGTGTTCAGTTTTGGGTCCCTCACTATAAGAAAGACACTGAGTTGCTGGAGCATGTCCAGAGAATAGCAACCAAGCTGGTGAAGGGTCTAGAGAACAAGTCCTATGAGGATTGGCTGAGGGAACTGGGATTGTTTAATTTGGAGAAGAGGAGGCTGAGGGGAGACCTTATCACTCTCTACAGCTACCTGAAAGGAGGTTGTAGTGAGGTGGGGGTTGGTCTCTTCTCCCACATAACTGTTGATAGGACAAGAGGAAATGGCCTGAAGTTGCACCAGGGGAGGTTCAGATTGGATATTAGGAAAAATTTATTTACTGAAAGCGTGATCAGGCATTGTCACAGACTGCCCAGGGAGGTGGTAGAGTCACCATCCCTGGAGGTGTTCAAAACACATGTGGATGTAGCACTTGAAGACATGGTTTTGTTGGAATGGTAGTATTGGGTTGACAGTTTGATTTGATGATCTTAGAGGTCTTTTCCAACCTTAATGATTCTCTGATTCTCATTTAAAGGAGTGTAGAAAAGCACTATAACATTTTGTGACAATGATATACGAGGTGTTGAGTTGCATATCTCAAATATATGGCTCTGAAAAGAAGCTAAGGTATTTGAGACTTGTATTTTGAATAGGCTTTCTCATGCTTCAGAATGAATTCCCATATGTAGTTTTGGAAATATTTGATCAGTTTTCAGCCAAAAAGCTCTTACTTTTTTCCCTGGAATCTCTCTTTGTAAGAGGCAAACCCCCCTCACACATCCACACAAGCCCTATTACAGAATGGAGTATCCTTCTCATTCTTTAATGTCTGTAGCAGAAAATTAATCTAGAACAAAGTAATGAAGCAAACACATAATGAGGATTCAAGACTTGGAAGGGATAGAAGTTGCAGAAGCTGTATAATGCTAATACTACCAGGTCAGGACAACTCAGCAAGGCTTGGTAAGGTTCATATTTTACATGACAAGTGGTTTAGGCCTAGCCAGCAACAAAGAAGAGCTGCTCACTCATTCCTTCCACTCATGGTGGGATGGGAAGGAGAAAATATAACAAAATGTAACAAAAAGCTTGTGGGTTGAGACAATGACAAGGGAAGGTTCGCTCACCAATTATGGTAATGAGCAAAACAGACAGCTTGGGGAAAAAAAATCACTTTAATTTTTCTCCAATCAAATCAGAGCAGGACAAAGAGAAAACAAAACCAGAGCTTAAATGCCTTACCCCATCCCCTCCCTTCTTCCCAGGCCCAAATTAATTTGCTCCCAATTTCTCTAACACCCCCCAGCGGCACAGGGCAATGCGGAATGAGGGTTGAGGTCAGTTCATTCTGCCAATCCTTCCTTCTTAGGGGTAGGACTCCTCACAGTCTTCCCCTGCTCCAAAGTGGTCTCCCTCCCATAGAAGAGAGTCCTTCAAGCACTCCTCTGACATGAGTCCCTCCCACGAGGTGCAGCCCTTCAGGACCAGACTGCTCCAGTGTGGGCTTCCCAGTCATGATCTTCTTCAGGTGCAGCCACCTTTCCTGGCATAGGGTCCTGCAGGGCTGCAGGTCCATGTTACTTCCACTGTGGCCCTTCACAGGCTTCTCCACCCTGATTCTCACTGCAGAGGAATCTCTGCTCAGCACACCTTCTCCCCCTCCTTTCTCACTGAGCTTGGTATCTGCATAGGTATTGCTCTCATCTCTCCTCTTCTCCCTCCTGCAGGTCTTTTAGCAGTTTACTTTTCCCCTTCTTTAATATGTTAATCACAGAGGCGTTTATCACTGTCGTTGATGGGCTCAACCTTTTCCATACTTGGGTCCGTCTTTGGAGCCAGGGGAGCTTCTCACAGTAGCCACCCCTGCTGCCCCTCCCCCACTACCAAAGCCCTTCCATACTGACCTAAGTTGTACAAAGATTCAGACCTTTTCCTCCTTAATCTTCCAGTGACACAAGTCTCTCTGTCAGAATTCATGGGTACACTGGCATCTCTGATAGTTGCTTGCTGCATATTAATATTTTCTTCAGCTGAAGATATTAAAAAAAGTGAAAGGTGTTCATGTCATGTATACGACATCACATAACATACCTATGATGATAAAGATCTTGGTAAGGCAGAAAGCTCCTCTTCAATTTCCAACTGTGCTGTATCCCATTAATCACTGTGGGCTGGAAAACTTATACATATCTAACAGAGCAAAGGCTCCAAAAAAGCAGAAAAGTTTGCTGTCAGCTTGTGAGCAGGAACTCTATGCTGGGTGGAGTGAGCCACACACTTCCAAATGTAGCAGAACATGTAGAGGAATGGCCTGAGCGGGGGTACACAGCCCCATGTTTGAGGCACTCAGGTGCTAATTACGAGGTGGGAGGCGTGAGCTTGTGTTAAGACCACCTGTGTTAAGCCTCGGCCCCCGCCCAATTAGGGTTTGCCTCAGCTGTGCATGAGCAGGATTGGGGGGCCAATAAAAGGTGAGCTTCCAAACACATGTGGAGCTCCCTCTTCAGCAGCCAAAGGAGGAGGTTAGCTGAGTCTGGAGCAGAGGCACAGAGTGAGGCTAGCCAAGTCTAAAGGCAGCAAAATCAGAGCACTGACTGTGCACCTTCCTGAGAACACCTCTTTGACTAAGAAGCGCTGTACCCCAAGAAAGGTTCGCCTGTCTGCATCCGAATACACAAAATGCTTTAGAAAAGCCAAAGGACAGAAAGAACTGTCCTTGTACAGATTTGCAGCACATCTCAACTCTCATGGTCACCCAAATAATCCACTGAGTGGGAACATGTCCCCCCACACTCTTCCATCCCACCAGGGCAATATGTCAAGGCTTACGGTTAATTGTATAGACCACACACCTTCAATTGTAGTCAGCATTTGGTCCCTCTGATGCACTAGGTCACCTTCCACCAGCAAAGGAGCAGTTGCAATTGTGAACGCTACCATTCTTTCCTGGCCTTGGTGGTCACATTAGCCATAATGCTCCAAAGTTGCAAGCTGGGCATTTAAGATCTATCCATTAAGAACTATCCATACACAATTTAACTCCAGTAACAGACACAATAAAGGAGGCAGAATCAACTGTCAAAAAACTAATTTTAATCAAAAAAAAAAAAAAAAAAAAAATTGTTGATCGTTAACAAGTTTATAAAACAGTGATTTAGTTACATAAATAAATTGATATCAGTGTATCAAATTTAATTACTTTCAACTTCATAAGCATGTTTACATGGGTGATGAAGTACAACCCTTTTACCTATTATAATAAATAAAATAGCATGAAATTGTTTTTCTAAACAAAAATGCCTATAAACATACCTCTAGCATGTTGTCTAATGAAGGGAATAAGAGACACTGGACAACTTTTGCACCAAAACATAAAAAAGATTTAAAAAGCACAAGGATACAGAACCATCAGCTAAAGTAAAGACACTGCACTGTAACCAAAGTTGGTATTTAATAATATAATGAACGGTTTAGTAGTTGGATCTCCAGTTTGGTTGTTTTAAAGCATTAAGACAAGGCAAGATAGAAGGCTGGTTTTGTTTGAGTAATTCTAGAGAAAATAAAACATATTAGAAAAATGAACAGAAAATTAAAACAGTCATACCTACACAACTTTCTGTCCTGCACAAAGTCAAAAAAACTATGCAGAATATATATATAATATATATATATATATTTGTGCACAAAGGTTAGCTTATTATTAGCTCACTGCAAAGGTGTAACGTATCATGTCAATAATTTTGCATTTTGTGTTAAAAAGGATATTTCTTTAAGTTTCCTAGGCTAGGAGGCACAAACTCCGATTCTGGCATACTGTATTCTTAATGCTAAGGCTTGCTGCTCTGGCTGTGTATTTTTTGTTGTCCCTCTTTACTATAGTACCTGTTATAAGCATGTATGTATACATATATATGTATTCAGGGGTTTTACAAATATATATATATATATTTAATTTCCCCCAATAGGTATCAGTCCAACCATGCAGTCCAAAAGGTGGCTCTGCACAGATGGCCAGCATATAGTTCACCACCTGAGCCAACCCTGAAGCAAGGCGCACTTTAGTCCTTAGGATAGGTTTTCTTTTTTTTTAAAACCAAGCTATTGCATCTTCAAGTATTTTGCATTACATAGATTTTTTTAAAATATAAATTAATGTTATATGTTTTCAATATTCAGACATATACTATAATATATATACAGTACAATAAATGCTCTCGTTCTTTTTTAATTTTTTTTTTTAATAAATCCCTGAGAATGTATGTTGACAGTCGCTAAGTTTCCACATGCACAAGCGTTGTGTGCCATGCTTCAAGATGAACAGCACTGCAAAGCCACATGGTCAGCCTTTTAACTATTAGTGTTTCGTTTGTTGATTTGTTTAAATATGCTGAAATGTAAGGATGAGCTACAAAGGAGTAAAGCTAAATCCATTTGAGGTAATTATCACAGGATGGAGGTTTTTTGTTTGTTTTTTAAAGCCATTGCAATATATGTTTGGTTTTGAGGCTGTGAACATATACAGAAAGAACAGGAGAGTGATGTGGGCTTTTGCCACTTGACAACATATACTCAGCGTAAACCAAACCTTTTAAACCTCTCTCTCACACAAAACAGAAAAAAGGAAAAAAATAAACACAAACTTTCACAACATGACAGTTTGCAAGCTCAGCATAACTATACACATACAATACCGGTGTGGCTCTGTTTCTCTAAGTTCAAAAAGACACAAAGGTAGGCTCAAGTAAAAACAAACCACCCGTCCCCCCCCTTCACACATTTTCATCAACCAAACCGCTCACGAACCAACATCATCAGTTTCTTTTTGCCTTTGTAGATTTGTTTTAGGTTGTCAATAAACTGTGTAAACTGGATGTCTCCATCATGAGCCATTAGGAAGGTCTCTCGGGCCTTACTGAGGAACTCTATAAATTCACTGTAGTGTCGCGGGCTGATGTGAGTGAGACGTGAATGAGTTGTATTAATGTAGGCTCCAATCGTGGCATCCAAGAGTTGCCTTAAAGGGGCTTTGTCCAGTGACATGAGCTTACCAGAGTTCCTCCTTCCATGAAGTCCCACCATGCCAGGAGTGGTCAAAGTACACCTACGCAAAATATCTGACAGTACTGTGGCACATTTGACACTTTTGACCACCAGAGGTATTATAGCTCCTAGCTCATTTTTCCCAAGGGAGTGGCTGAGTGCACATGCCCACAGAACATCATTAATGGCAGGGTGTGTGTCCTGATTGTAACTCAGGTTGAGATGCGCCATGGCCAAAGTGGCCAGCTTGTAGGCCCGCATGGGGTAACCACGGTGCTCCATGTATCGTGCTATAGTAAAAAGCTGTGGAGTAGCTCATGCCAGTTGTAGCAGCATCTAGAACAATTGGTAAGCGGTCTCAAAAGCTATGTGATCCTTTTCACATAAGGTCAGTGCAGAGAGGGCACAGTTTTGAGGATCTTTCATGGCACACTGTAGAGGCAAGTGTCCTAGCACTGCTGGCCAGCTTCTCCTGCTGATGGCAGTCCAGATGCAGACGGACAATGGTGCTGTTGGACATCACAGCTGTAGCAACAATACTAGTAGCTTCTGTTGGAGTGAAAAGTGTAAACCAGTTTTGCATGATACTATCCAGTGCATAAACACCTGGGGAGAGAAAGAAAGGATCAGCCACAACTGATAAAACCTAGGAGGTATAAATGTTCATCAAGAGATAGATTTCATTTTCAAAGACAGAGGTTGCCAGTACATCAAAGGAGACGTACTTCAGCAAGAAGGGCTAAATCAGATAACATGGCTGGAAAAGGACATTAAAACAAAAGCTATTGTGCAAACTGTAGCAATCACCAAAATGCAGATAACAAAAAAGCCTGCAAGATAAGCTTGAATCTCCCAGTGTGACAACTGATATGTTTTACTTGTTATCTAAGAGAATTTGGACAAAAAGTTCTGGCTCATTTGGCCTCATCACATCACTCAAAAGCAGCCCACACATTGAACATTTAAAAGGCAATTTTAACTACTTTTCTCAATGTGTATCTCAAGGTATGCCCCTGACTGCAGGAATAACATTGAGGTTCTGGAGCATGCCCAAAGATGGGCAATGAAGCTGGGGAAGAGTCTAGAGCGCAAGCAGGAGCCATTGAGGGAACTGGGGTTGTTTAGCCTGGAGATAAGGAAGTTTAGGGATGACCTTTTTTGCTCTCTACAACTACTTGAAAGGAGGTTGTAGCGAGGTGGGTGTTAGTCTCTTCTCCCAAGTAACAAGTGATAGAACAAGAGGAAATGGCCTCAAGTTGTGCCAGAGGAGGTTTAGATTGGATATTAGGAAATATGTCTTCACTGAAAGGGTTGTCAGGCACTGGAACAGGCTGTCTGGGTAAGTGGTGGAGTTCACCATCCTTGGATGTATTTAAAAGGCATCTAGATGTGGTGCTTAGAGACACGGTTTAGTGGTGGACTGGTAGTGTTAATGGTTGGACTTGATGATCTTAAAAGTCTTCTCCAACCAAAAAATTCTATGATTCTATGAGTCTACAGAGCATGCACAGCAAGAATATGAAAGCATGCTAAATGTCTCATTTAACAGAATACCATGGCATTTAATACTAAGCACATCTTAAAAAAAAATTAAAATAAAATAAAAAAATTACTGTCACCGTTTGAACAGGAGGAACTAAAGAAGGAGGGCTTTTCGGACTCTGAGAGGGGGAGGGATCTATTCCCTCCCATTTCCTGCCATACTCAGAAAGCCAGCAGCTCCTCCCTCTTTTTCCTCTCAACTCCTGCTGGCTGTGCTACTGTTTGTTACCGCAAGCTTGCCATGTGCTATCGGGCTGTATATATATATATATATATATATATTTATATATTTGTATTCCTTGTTACCTTACCCTTTATGTTATTACCTTTGCCTTGTGTTAGTAAAATCTGTATCCATTTGTTTTCAGTTTCCAACTTAAGGTCTCCTGTCTTTATTCCCCTTTTATCTTCCCTTTGTGTGTGTGTGGGAGGATAGAGATGAATTCTGTCATTAGGTTTGTGGCCAGCCCAAACTGCTAAACCATGACAGAATAATTGGTGCCCAACGTGGGGTTCAAATTTAAATTTTTCTTTTAATTGAAATATTGTAAAGTTGGAAATTGAAAAAAGAAAAATGGGTTTCAAAATGGCATGAGCGAAAGACTTGTTATATACTGGCCTTTTTGAATTTACTAATCCACGCCTGTTGTTTTGTATGTACCCATCTCCCAGCCATGATAATTTACTAAGCTGTTAAAACAGCGGTTTCTGCGGGAATGAGTTCGGTTAGGAATTCATTGGGGAGTTTTGAGACTCTGTGGTGAATGTGTTCAGTACGCAAAATGATTCTGTTCCTTTCTCTGGCGAGTTCGGCCCGCCAGAGTTTCGAGGCCTCAGTGACGATTGGTGTTACTTGTTTTGGTTATTGTTGTGCCTAAATATGTTACAGGGGTGGTTCAATGTTTGATATTTGTGCAGGAAAACTGCCGCCGCCACCACCACCAGCCAGGGACACCTCCCCTGCTGGCTCCGAACCAGGCCTTGTCGCCCCTGTCACAAACCCACAGAAAGCATCTAAAGAAGTTGGACCGCCCAGGAAGGGTGATGATGATGACTCAGAGACAGAGATAACAGAAAACACTGAGACAACAGAAAACACTGATCAGTGAGAGAGTCGGCCCGAGGCAGGAACGACACAGGAGAGTGATTTGGAACCTGAGATAATTGTCTAATCTATGTCTCTGGAAGAGATTCGAAATTTAAGAAAGGATTATGCTTGCAATGAAGGTGAATCACTGACTGCTTGGATGCTTTCTGTTTGGGACAAGCGGGCAGCTACGGTAGACCTGGAGTGCAGAGAGGCGCAGCAGATGGGATCGTTAGCCAGAGATGGGGAATTGATAAGGTAATTGGGAGAAAAGCTGGTACTTTTAGTCTTTGTAAACACTTTTATCTGTAGTAAAAGCCGATAAACTTAAAAGGAGGATATCAAATGTCGCACTGTTAAATGGAATACCATGGAAAGAGGCATCAAATATCTGAGGGAGCTGGCAGTTCGGGAGGTCATCTATAGTGATAGGGAAACACCTGAAGATCCCGATGAAATGCCACACAGGAGGCCTATGCTTAAAAAGCTTGCACAACGTGTCCCTGATACGTACTCCCACATTTTGGGGGGGAAGGGTCTTTGGAGGAGATGATGAAACACCATCAACTGTCAGTGAATTTGTTAGCCAGTTAAGACAGTATGAAGACAGTGTCTCTAACCCTTTGCAGGCTCATGTCTCAGCTGTGGAAAAAAATGGCTGAGGAGTTAAAAACCACAGCTGAGGAGATAAAAACCTCTTTTGAGAAGCTGCATGATAAGTTATCCAAAATGGAGACAGAGAGTATCACTCGTTATTCTCCTGAATGGATACATGTATCAGCTATTGAAAATAGGTGCTTCCCTAGGAGGCCATCTCAGGGTAGGCAGAACTCGAAATGGAGTTTTCTTTGGTCAACCCTACATAACCTTGGCAAAACCATGAGTATATGGGATGGCAAACCCACTGATACCCTGCAGGCAAGAGTACAGGAGCTGCAAGCCAATACCACTGGGGCTAGTGTTTCCAGAAGGATGGCTGCTCCAATCTGGCCCCAGCAGATGGGTCTCCAACCCAACTATGAGTCAAGGAAGTAACAGTGAGACACCGGTTTGCCACACAAACCCTTCTGTTCACTGTGGGAACTGTACTCAACATTAGAGGGGCCGTGCCTCCAGCCAGGTGGAGGAGAGGGATAATCGAATTTACTGGACAGTGTGGATTCTGTGGACTGGCACAGCAGGACCACAGAGATACCGAGCCCTGGTAGACATTGGTACACAGTGCACCTTGCTACTATCGAATCACAAAGCAGCAGACTCTATTACCATCTCTAGAGTCACAGGAGAACTGACTCGAGAACTGACTCAAGAACTGACTGTAGTGGTGGCTGAAATGAGCCTGACCAGAAATGACTGGGAGACCCACTGTATAATGACTGGCCCAGATGCTCTGTGCATCCTTGGTATAGACTTTCTCCAGAAAGGGGTATTTCAAGGACCCAAAAGAGTATAAGTGCGCCTTTGGTGTAGCAGCTGTGGAAACTGAGGGCATTCACCAGCTGTCTGCCTTGCCTGGACTTTCAGATGACCCTTCTGTGGTGGGCCCTGATGAGGGTAGAGGAACAGCAGGTACCAACTCCATCTATCACAGTACATCGTCGCCAGTATCGTACCAACAGAGACTCCCTGCTCCCCATACAAAATCTTATTTGCCACTTAGAGATCCAAGGAGTGATCCACAGACTCGCTCACCTTTCAACAGTCCTATATGGCCAGTGCAGAAGCCTGATAGAGGATGGAGATTAACTGTGGACTACACCATCAATGAGTCCTGCTGTTCCAGATATGTTGGAGCTTCAGTATGAACTGGAGTCTAAGGCAGACAAATGGTAATGCAAATATTGACATTGCTAATGCATTTTCCCTCCATTCCCATAGCAGCAGAGTGCAGGCCCCAATTTGCTTTCACCTAGAGGGGCGTCCAGTACACCTTGAACCGACTGCCTCAGGGGTGGAAGCATAGTCCCACCATCTACCATGGACTGATCCACACTGCACTGGAGAAGGGTGAAGCTCCAGACCATCTGCAATACATTAACGATATTGTTGTATGGGGTAATACGGCTGAAGAAGTCTTTGAAAAAGGCAGGAAAGTAATATACATACTACTAGAATCTGGTTTTGCTATAAAGAGAAACAAGGTCAAGGGACCTGCCATAGAAATCCAGTTCTGGGAGTTAAATGGCAAGATGGGTGCTTACCCAGCCCTATGGATGTGGTCAGCAAAATTGCAACCATCTCTTCACCCACTAATAAGAAAGAGACACAGACTTTCTTGGGTACGGTGGGATTTTGGAGGATGCACATTCCTGAGTACGCTCAGATTGTAAAACCCCTTTAAAATATCACCTGAAAGAAAAATTGTTTTGCATGGGGCCCTGAACAACAACAGGCCTTAGAGCAGACAACATGAGGGAGAGTCCATGCAGTGGCCCCAGGACATGTCCGAACAGGACAGGAGATTAAAAATGTACTCTACACTGCAGCCTGTGATAACGGTCCCATCTGGAGCCTCTGGCAGAAAGCACCAGATGAGACTCCGAGTCGACCCCTAGGGTTTTGGATTCGGCAGTATAAAGGTTCAGAGGCCAATTTTACACTCCAACTGAAAGAGAAATATTGTCTGCTTATGAAGGAGTTTGAGCCACTTCAGAAGTGATTGGTACTGAGGTAGTTACATGGATGGTCAAGGGAAGGATCTCGTCTACAGACCATGCCACTGATGCCACCTGGAGTAAGTGGATTGTCCTGATAACACAGCAAGGATGAATAGGGATCCCTGATTGTCCAGGCATCGTGGAGGTGATTAAAAACTGGACAGAGGGTAAAGATTTTGGAATTCCACCAGATGAGATAGGGAACCATGCCGAGGAAGCCCCTCCATATAATGGACTTTCAAGATGATAAGAAGTTTGCTCTCTTCACCAATGGATCCTGCCATCTTGTAGGAAGTCAGCAGAGGTGGGAAAGCAGCAGTTTGGAGTCCCACATGACAAGTCACTCAAGCAGCTGATGGGGATGGTAAATCAAGCCGGTTTGCAGCCATCCAGCTGGCCCTGGACATTGCGGAACGGGAGAAGTGGCCAGCGCTTTACTTCTACAGTGACTCATGGATGGCAGCAAATGCCTTGTAGGAGTGCCTAAAGGGATGGAAACGGGACAGCTGGTGGCACAGGGGGAAGCCTATTTGGGCTTGCCACTCTGTGGCAAGCTATTGCTGCCTGGTTAGAGACACTAACGGTAAGGGTACAGCACGTGGACACCCACGTACCTAAGAGTCAGGCCAGTGAAGAACACTGGGCAAAACCATCAGGCGGACCAGGCAGCTAAAGTGTTTCAAACAGAATTTAGACTGGGAGCACAGAGGTGAACTGTTTTTAGCTCTCTGGTCCCAATGACACTTCAGGTCACCAAGGGCAAGATGCAACATACCAATGGGCCCCGTGACCGAGGGGTGGACTTTAGCTTTAGACATTATTACACAGGTTATTCATGATTGTGATGTATCTGCAGCAATCAAACAAGCTAAACGGTTAAAACCTTTGTGGTACAGGGGATGTTGGTGTAAATACAAGTATGTAGAGGCCTAGCAGATAGATTACATCACACTCCCTCAGACTTGCCAGGGTAAACACTGTGTGCTCACAATGGTTGAAAAACAAGCACTGGGTGTTTGGAAATGTACCTTGTGCCTCATGCCACTGCCCGTAATACTATTCTGGAGATTGAAAGGCAAGTGTTGTGGGGGCACGGTACGCCAGAGAGGATCGAGTCAGACAAATGGGACTCATTTCAAAACCATCTTATAGGCAATTGGGCTAAAGAGCATGGGTGTAGAGTGGATATACCATATCCCCTATCATGCACCAGCATCTGGAAAAATTTGAACGCATTACAACGGCTTGCATTGAAAACCACCGTGAAATAATGGGGGGGACGGGACGACGACTTTCGAAAATTGGGATATGCATTTGGCAGAAGCCACCTGGCTAGTTAAGACTAGGGGATCTATCAATCGAGCCGGTCCTGCTCAAATCAGAGCATTTACATGCAGGTGGATGGGGATAAATTCCCTGTTGTGTGTGGAAAGGAACCTATTGGGAAAAACTGTTTGGGTCTATCCTGCTTTGGGCAAAGACAAACCCATCCATGGACTTTGTTTCTGCTCAAGGTCCAGGATGCATTTGGTGGGTTATGCAGGAGGATGGGGAAGTCCATTGTGTACCACAGGGGAACTTAACTCTAGCCAAGAGCTTTTGTTCCACTTTATATAGTTTTAATTTTTATATAATAGTAATTAGTTGTATTAAGTGTTTTTTCCCTAGGATAATGCAGTGGTGTCCAAGAGTCTCGGGAAGAGCTTGCAGCATGTGAGGGCATGAACCCTGACAGACCCTGTACCATCTGTCTTGCCTTGAGAAACTGCCATGATAAGGATCTGCAGCCTGGACTTAACAAAATCTTGTTTGACGGCAGGGCATCTCCGGATGAGTTACTATGGAGAGAAATAGAATGGAATGAGGGGTGGAATGCTATCGTTTGATGATGAGGAACTAAAGAAGGAGGGCTTTCGGACTCTGAGAGGGGCGGAATGCAAAGGGAGGGATCTATTCCCTCCCATTTCCTGCCCATACTCTATAAAGATCAGGCAGACCGGCAGATGGTCCTCTCTTTCACCTGCTCCTTGCTTCACTGCTGTTCCCCTGCGCTCCTTTACCACCAGCTCGTCATGTGCTCTTCAGAGTCCACATCCATCGGGTGCTGAGAAGAGCTGTAGACCCCCCTCCTGAGTTGACCCTGCCGCAAGGGGCCCTCGGGCACCTATCCCTGCCGTCACTGACATCGGGTTGTGTATAAATATTTGGGGTTTTGTTCTTTATCCCTTATGTTATTGCCTTTCCCCTGTGTTAGTAAATCTATTGCCAGTTTTTTTTTTTTCCATCTTCAAGTCTTTAGTTTTTATTCCCCTTTTTATCTTGCTTTTGATACGGGGTAGTAGAAAATAATTCTGTCCTTTGGTTTTTGTTCCGGCCAACCTGTTAAGCCGTGACAGGAGCTGTCTTCATTGATAGCACAGATCTTGGATAGATCTTGGACAGATCAGGAACACCCTTTTAGGAATAAATGTCTCAAGAATGTATCGAGCAGATGTTAAATAGTTCTTTGGCTACATGGGCTACATTATAAATTAAATTCAGCTTCTCCATGGTCAAGACATCAATATATAGTTTATTTTAAAACCTTGAGATGTTTTATCATCACTAAATGACTCCTCTCTTAGTGGTTTCAGATTGTGAGTTTAATCAAATGAGAGGTACCTAATTCCAGAATAGTTCAAGTCAAGAAGCTTTTCCAGATCACAAAACTAGATATAGTATTGCTTTTTACTCCCAAGTTAGGACAGCATTGAAGCTGCTATTATGTCCACTATGCATGCTGAAGGCTTTTGTGACTGATCATCCTTTTACAGACACCACAGTGAGATAAATTATCAGAGAAGACATTCAGAGTAGTCATTCACGCATATCTTTTTGTTTTACCTCCTTCCCTCCCTCACCTTTAGGAGAACTCAGTCCAGAACCCTGTATTGTCTCTTGGTTTCACTCTACTTGGGAAAAGCTGAAAAATCATCTTGGATATTGGAAGAGTGTTATCTTTCAATTATTATTTGATAGGCAAAGTCACCTAGATTCTTTCTCTTCAATGGAGAGAATAGGACAGATATTTGCACTTCAAAGCATTTTGTCACAGTTTAGGCCCAGCTAGGCCCAGCTCGTATCAACCAGACTAAACGCAAAAGCTGGTTCCTTAATTTGTTAGCCATATTTTCATATTTTAAAAATATTTGGGTTGGTGTTCACAGATAAATTTCCTTTCTCTCAAAATGCTATTCTCCAATCTAGCATTTAAATTACTGTTTAGTTCAAATAATGCCACGATGTCTGATGCCAACAAAGCTGGCCTTATGATGTAACTTTGGGTGATGTACAACCAGTCACCAAGCTCCCAAAGTGTGCATGTATGGAGACCAGTATGGAATCACTGATGAATGTGTAGAATCAGACTTAAAAGTCATGTGTGCATTGGTGCTCCAGATTGATTAACTGATCCTTAACTCAGCCCTCATCAACCAGTGCAAACTCATCCTTTACCCTGACTTCCTCAGCAGCCTTATGGGCCTGGGGCTCCTGAGGACATCCTCCAGATGTATACACAGAGGCAAAGAAGGCGTTTTGCAATTCTGCCTTCTTTGTGTCCTCTGTAATCAGGGCACCCACCTCATTCAACAGTGGGGCTACATTGTCTCTAGTGTTAGTTTTATCTGCTATGTATTTCAAGAATCCCTTCCTGTTGTCCTTAACCTCTCTTGCAAGGTTTAATACTAAGGAGGCTTTAGCTTTCGTAGTTTCTTCTCTGCATTCTCGGACAACAGTCATATTCCTCCAAGTAGCCAGCCCTTCCTTCCAATCTATAGATTCTCTTCTTCCATTTGAGTTTACATAGCAGTTTTACTGTTCAACCATAATGGTCTCCTAATTCCCTTACATACCTACTTCTGTTGCACATGTTACCAACCACCTCACCATTTCCCGCCGTCGCCAATTCAGTGTTGACAGCGTCATCCGCATCACCTATTAAAACAAAACAAACAAAATACAATTTAATTTTATTGCCAAACCAGGACAATATACCAATGGGGATTAAAGTTACTCAATTACACTGAAGTTCAAAATGGCAGCCTTTTACCCTCACCACTCCGCTACCTCTTTTTAGCTGGTATGTCAGAATTCAAATAGTATTCAGCCATCTTAGAAGAGCATACATTACAATTGCAGGTCCTTCAAGGCCAATGGAGAAACTCAGTTTTATTCAGGGAGGAGAAAAAAAAAAACACCCATACAAAAAAAGCCCTTCTAAAACCAACAAAAAAGCCCAACCAATTACCAGTTATTCTAATTATATTATGTCTCCTCTCGCTATGTATGTGAGTCTTCAAATGTGTCAACTCTTGTTGGGCAAACTAACCCATCTAATTTTTCCCCCATCTACCTTTTTTTTTCATTGATTTCAACAATGCAGACAGGAATTAGAGTGTTCTGTGACTTAACTGGCTCCTTATGCTGCAAAGATATATATACACACTTCCAGAATGTCCTGGTTTGGGCCAGAATAAAGGTAATTTTCTATCTTGTACTTTTGCTTTCAGCTAAGTCTCTTGGAAGTAGCTGCAGTTGATGAAATTAACAGCACGTTTCTCAGACAATGAGATGCCTTCAAATGCCTTCCTTCAGTCAAATACCTTCCTGCTTCCCCTTCTTTGCCTGTCCCTCTTTGCTTCGGCATCATGGGAGTATTCTGTCCGTTCGTCTGCCTGTGGTCCTGATCCGTGCCAGCCTGAATCTGTGTGTTCCTGCCTTCAGCTCCCGACTGCTGCTGACTCCAGGAGTCCAGCCTGGACTTTCCCAGGGCTGCCCTGCAGCCTTGGTGGTGACGTGAGAGTTATTGGGGGAAAGGGGGGAGGAACATGGTATCAATTTTTCTGTATATTTGTATATATTTAGCCGGTTTCATTAAAGTTGTGTAGTTTAGTTTCCAACCCATAAGTCTCTCTCCCTTATTCTCTCTCCTTCCTTTATCTGGGAGGGGGATTAATAGAGAGCATCTGTCATTCAGTTTAATTGCTGGGCCAGTGTTAAACCGTGACACAGATTTATCCAGATATTTTTAATAAGTCCATAGCAGCAATTTCTCTCTCTGAAAAAGAAGTCCATGCAAAGAAGTTCCATTGTAAAACCACCAGAATCATAAAAAAAGGACGTTCAGGTCTGATTGCAACACCCACATTTTACATCACTTGCAGTTGTTGCCTATGTTGTTTCTCAAAATATGGGCAACAATGTTTATGCAGTAAAAAAAACCACTGCATGAAAAGCTTGTTTCAGCTAACCAGACAGACCCCAGAGATATCTAGATGATGAACATAAGTAGTTTTCCCATTACAGTACTCATGATAAAATATACTATTGCATTACTATTTGCAGCAATTAAACAAAGAGCCGGGTCAATCAGAGCTTTCAGTGATGATCTTCACATAAGAACTCACAAAATGCACTCACACAACAGCTTGGAATCAGCAGCATTTGTAAGAGGGTTCTCAAGACATATCCTCCCCTAACTCTAAGACATCTTCAAAGTGGAAAGTAACCTGTCTTGTTTCTTCCACCACCTTCTTTAGTCCTAAGCTGGAGATAAGATAATTAAGAGGATGGAAAGACTGCTGAGGAGCACAAATGCACACATGACTTTTAAGTCTGATTCTACACATTCATCAGTGATTCCATACTGGTCTCCATACATGCACACTTTGGGAGCTTGGTGACTGGTTGTATATCACCCAAAGTTACATCATAAGGCCAGCTTTGTTGGCATCAGACATCGTGGCATTATTTGAACTAAACAGTAATTTAAATGCTAGATTGGAGAATAGCATTTTGAGAGAAAGGAAATTTATCTGTGAAGAGCAACCCAAATATTTTTAAAATATGAAAATATGGCTAACAAATTATGGAACCAGCTTTTGCGTTTAGTCTTTCTGGAAGAAAGACAGGCATTCCCAAGTAAAAATGTGTCTTGGGTCAGTGCAGTGGTGTTTTGGAAGCAGGGGGGGGCCACAGGGGTTGCTTCTGCAAGAAGCTGCTGGAAGCTCCTGCAGTTGCATTCCCTGCCCTGCCTATGCCCAAGGCCGAGCAGATATGGGAAGCTGGATGCACCTCTGCAAGTACCACAGAATCACAGAAATGTAGGTGTTGGAAGAGACCTCGAAAGATGATCGAGTCCAACCCCCCTGCCACAGCAGGGTCACCTACTACAGGAGGTAGTAGGAATGCATCCAGGCAGCACCACAACCTCTCTGGGCATCCTATTCCAGTGCTCTGAGTAACATATTCAAGAAAGGGAAAATGAAACTGAAAAAAATTATGAAGGGAGAGGAGAGGAGAGGAGAGGAGAGGAGAGGAGAGGAGAGGAGAGGAGAGGAGAGGAGAGGGAAGAGAGAGGAGAGGAGAGGAGAGGAGAGGAGAGGAGAGGAGAGGAGAGGGAGGAGAGGAGAGGAGAGGAGAGGAGAGGAGAGGAGAGAGGAGAGGAGAGGAGAAACTAATGCCAGAGAAAAGACACCAAGGTCAGAGAAGAAGGAGGGGGAAAGGTGCCCGAGCAGAAATTTCAGCCTGTGGTGAGATGTCAGGCTGTCTCCCTGCAACCTATGGAGGAGCACGGTGGAGCAGCCTTGAAGGACCACAGTGGAGTAAATGTGGATTTGTAGCCCCTGAAGTATCACAGGTAGGCAGACGTGAGGCAGCAGCCTGTGCAGGATTGCAGAAAGGGGCAGATGTGGATCTGCAGCTGTGGAGGACCCCATTCCAGAGGAGGTGACTATTCCCAAAGCAGACCGTGACTCTGTGGGTAGTCCACTCTGGAGAAGTCCATTCCTGAGAGACTGCACCTTGTGGGAGGGACTCATGTTGGAGGAGTTCATGCAGAACTCTCCCATGAGAGGGACCCCACATTTGGAGTGCAGGAAAAATGCGAGGAGTCCTCCCTCTGAGGAGGAAAGAGCAGCAGAAACAACGCGTGGTGAACTGACCCTAAACCCCCCCTCCTTGTTCCCCTGTGCTGCTGGGGAGGAGGCATGAGTGAAGTAATATGGGCCTGGTAAGAAGGGAGCTGGGGGAGAAGGTATTAAGATCTGGACACCATGTTTTTTCTTTTTTTTTTTTTTTTTTGTAGATTAAATTAGTGTTTTTTCTTCCTAAGTTGAACCTGTCTGTTTTTTGCTTGTTGCTGTAATTGGAGAATGAAAACCTCCCTATCCTTGTATTGATCAACAAGCCTTTAGGTGGATTTTCTCCTCCCTGTCCCATGGTGGGGGTGGGGGGGTGAGTGAGCAGAGGCCTGGTTGATATGAGCTGGGCCTAGCTGGGCCTAAACTGTGACAAAATGCTTTGAAGTGCAAATATCTGTCCTATTCTCTCCATTGAAGAGAAAGAATCTAGGTGACTTTGCCTATCAAATAATAATTGAAAGATAACACTCTTCCAATATCCAAGATGATTTTTCAGCTTTTCCCAAGTAGAGTGAAACCAAGAGACAATACAGGGTTCTGGACTGAGTTCTCCTAAAGGTGAGGGAGGGAAGGAGGTAAAACAAAAAGATATGCGTGAATGACTACTCTGAATGTCTTCTCTGATAATTTATCTCACTGTGGTGTCTGTAAAAGGATGATCAGTCACAAAAGCCTTCAGCATGCATAGTGGACATAATAGCAGCTTCAATGCTGTCCTAACTTGGGAGTAAAAAGCAATACTATATCTAGTTTTGTGATCTGGAAAAGCTTCTTGACTTGAACTATTCTGGAATTAGGTACCTCTCATTTGATTAAACTCACAATCTGAAACCACTAAGAGAGGAGTCATTTAGTGATGATAAAACATCTCAAGGTTTTAAAATAAACTATATATTGATGTCTTGACCATGGAGAAGCTGAATTTAATTTATAATGTAGCCCATGTAGCCAAAGAACTATTTAACATCTGCTCGATACATCTTGAGACATTTATTCCTAAAAGGGTGTTCCTGATCTGTCCAAGATCTATCCAAGATCTGTGCTATCAATGAAGACAGCTCCTGTCACGGCTTAACAGGTTGGCCGGAACAAAAACCAAAGGACAGAATTATTTTCTACTACCCCGTATCAAAAGCAAGATAAAAAGGGGAATAAAAGCTAAAGACTTGAAGATGGAAAAAAAAAAACTGGCAATAGATTTACTAACACAGGGGAAAGGCAATAACATAAGGGATAAAGAACAAAACCCCAAATATTTATACACAACCCGATGTCAGTGACGGCAGGGATAGGTGCCCGAGGGCCCCTTGCGGCAGGGTCAACTCAGGAGGGGGGTCTACAGCTCTTCTCAGCACCCGATGGATGTGGACTCTGAAGAGCACATGACGAGCTGGTGGTAAAGGAGCGCAGGGGAACAGCAGTGAAGCAAGGAGCAGGTGAAAGAGAGGACCATCTGCCAGTCTGCCTGATCTTTATAGAGTATGGGCAGGAAATGGGAGGGAATAGATCCCTCCCTTTGCATTCCGCCCCTCTCAGAGTCCGAAAGCCCTCCTTCTTTAGTTCCTCATCGTCAAACGATAGCATTCCACCCCTCATTCCATTCTATTTCTCTCCATAGTAACTCATCCGGAGATGCCCTGCCGTCAAACAAGATTTTGTTAAGTCCAGGCTGCAGATCCTTATCATGGCAGTTTCTCAAGGCAAGACAGATGGTACAGGGTCTGTCAGGGTTCATGCCCTCACATGCTGCAAGCTCTTCCCGAGACTCTTGGACACCACTGCATTATCCTAGGGAAAAAACACTTAATACAACTAATTACTATTATATAAAAATTAAAACTATATAAAGTGGAACCAAAAGCTCTTGGCTAGAGTTAAGTTCCCCTGTGGTACACAATGGACTTCCCCATCCTCCTGCATAACCCACCAAATGCATCCTGGACCTTGAGCAGAAACAAGTCCATGGATGGGTTTGTCTTTGCCCAAAGCAGGATAGACCCAAACAGTTTTTCCCAATAGGTTCCTTTCACACACAACAGGGAATTTATCCCCATCCACTGCATGTAAATGCTCTGATTGAGCAGGACCGGCTCGATTGATAGATCCCCTAGTCTTAACTAGCCAGGTGGCTTCTGCCAAATGCATATCCCAATTTTCGAAAGTCGTCGTCCCGTCCCCCCCCCATTATTTCACGGTGGTTTTCATGCAAGCCGTTGTAGCGTTCAATTTTTCCAGATGCTGGTGCATGATAGGGGATATGGTATATCCACTCTACACCATGCTCTTTAGCCCAATTGCCTATAAGATGGTTTTTGAAATGAGTCCCATTGTCTGACTCGATCCTCTCTGGCGTACCGTGCCCCCACAACACTTGCCTTTCAATCTCCAGAATAGTATTACGGGCAGTGGCATGAGGCACAAGGTACATTTCCAAACACCCAGTGCTTGTTTTCAACCATTGTGAGCACACAGTGTTTACCCTGGCAAGTCTGAGGGAGTGTGATGTAATCTATCTGCTAGGCCTCTACATACTTGTATTTACACCAACATCCCCTGTACCACAAAGGTTTTAACCGTTTAGCTTGTTTGATTGCTGCAGATACATCACAATCATGAATAACCTGTGTAATAATGTCTAAAGCTAAGTCCACCCCTCGGTCACGGGCCCATTGGTATGTTGCATCTTGCCCTTGGTGACCTGAAGTGTCATGGGACCAGAGAGCTAAAAACAGTTCACCTCTGTGCTCCCAGTCTAAATCTGTTTGAAACACTTTAGCTGCCTGGTCCGCCTGATGGTTTTGCCAGTGTTCTTCACTGGCCTGACTCTTAGGTACGTGGGTGTCCACGTGCTGTACCCTTACCGTTAGTGTCTCTAACCAGGCAGCAATAGCTTGCCACAGAGTGGCAGCCCAAATAGGCTTCCCCCTGTGCCACCAGCTGTCCCGTTTCCATCCCTTTAGGCACTCCTACAAGGCATTTGCTGCCATCCATGAGTCACTGTAGAAGTAAAGCGCTGGCCACTTCTCCCGTTCCGCAATGTCCAGGGCCAGCTGGATGGCTGCAAACCGGCTTGATTTACCATCCCCATCAGCTGCTTGAGTGACTTGTCATGTGGGACTCCAAACTGCTGCTTTCCACCTCTGCTGACTTCCTACAAGATGGCAGGATCCATTGGTGAAGAGAGCAAACTTCTTATCATCTTGAAAGTCCATTATATGGAGGGGCTTCCTCGGCATGGTTCCCTATCTCATCTGGTGGAATTCCAAAATCTTTACCCTCTGTCCAGTTTTTAATCACCTCCACGATGCCTGGACAATCAGGGATCCCTATTCATCCTTGCTGTGTTATCAGGACAATCCACTTACTCCAGGTGGCATCAGTGGCATGGTCTGTAGACGAGATCCTTCCCTTGACCATCCATGTAACTACCTCAGTATCAATCACTTCTGAAGTGGCTCAAACTCCTTCATAAGCAGACAATATTTCTCTTTCAGTTGGAGTGTAAAATTGGCCTCTGAACCTTTATACTGCCGAATCCAAAACCCTAGGGGTCGACCTCGAGTCTCATCTGGTGCTTTCTGCCAGAGGCTCCAGATGGGACCGTTATCACAGGCTGCAGTGTAGAGTACATTTTTAATCTCCTGTCCTGTTCGGACATGTCCTGGGGCCACTGCATGGACTCTCCCTCATGTTGTCTGCTCTAAGGCCTGTTGTTGTTCAGGGCCCCATGCAAAACAATTTTTCTTTCAGGTGATATTTTAAAGGGGTTTTACAATCTGAGCGTACTCAGGAATGTGCATCCTCCAAAATCCCACCGTACCCAAGAAAGTCTGTGTCTCTTTCTTATTAGTGGGTGAAGAGATGGTTGCAATTTTGCTGACCACATCCATAGGGCTGGGTAAGCACCCATCTTGCCATTTAACTCCCAGGAACTGGATTTCTATGGCAGGTCCCTTGACCTTGTTTCTTTTTATAGCAAAACCAGCTTCTAGTAGTTTGCAGATTACTTTCCTGCCTTTTTCAAAGACTTCTTCAGCCGTATTACCCCATACAACAATATCGTTAATGTATTGCAGATGGTCTGGAGCTTCACCCTTCTCCAGTGCAGTGTGGATCAGTCCATGGTAGATGGTGGGACTATGCTTCCACCCCTGAGGCAGTCGGTTCAAGGTGTACTGGACGCCCCTCTAGGTGAAAGCAAATTGGGGCCTGCACTCTGCTGCTATGGGAATGGAGGAAAATGCATTAGCAATGTCAATATTTGCATACCATTTGTCTGCCTTAGACTCCAGTTCATACTGAAGCTCCAACATATCTGGAACAGCAGGACTCATTGATGGTGTAGTCCACAGTTAATCTCCATCCTCTATCAGGCTTCTGCACTGGCCATATAGGACTGTTGAAAGGTGAGCGAGTCTTGTGGATCACTCCTTGGATCTCTAAGTGGCAAATAAGATTTTGTATGGGGAGCAGGGAGTCTCTGTTGGTACGATACTGGCGACGATGTACTGTGATAGATGGAGTTGGTACCTGCTGTTCCTCTACCCTCATCAGGGCCCACCACAGAAGGGTCATCTGAAAGTCCAGGCAAGGCAGACAGCTGGTGAATGCCCTCAGTTTCCACAGCTGCTACACCAAAGGCGCACTTATACTCTTTTGGGTCCTTGAAATACCCTTTCTGGAGAAAGTCTATACCAAGGATGCACGGAGCATCTGGGTCAGTCACTATACGGTGGGTGTCCCAGACATTTCTGGTCAAGCTCATTTCAGCCTCCACTACAGTCAGTTCTTGAGCCCCTCCTGTGACTCCAGAGATGGTAATAGAGTCTGCTCCTTTGTGATTCGATGGTAGCAAGGTCCACTGTGCACCAGTGTCTTCAAGGGCTCTGTATTTCTGTGGTTCTGCTGTGCCAGGCCACCGAATCCACACTGTCTAGTAAACTCGGTTATCCCTCTCCTCCACCTGGCTGGAGGCACGGCCCCTCTACTGCTGAGTACAGCGCCCACACTGAACAGAAGGGTTTGTGTGGCAAACTGGCCCCTCACTGTTACTTCCTTGACTCATAGTTGGACTGGAGATCCATCTGCTCGGGCCAGATTGGAGCAGCCATCCTTCTGGAAACACTACCCCCAGTGGTATTACCTTGCAGCTCCCGTACTCTTGCACACAGGGTAGCAGTGGGTTTGCCATTCCATATACTCATGTTTTCGCCAAGGTTATGTAGGGTTGACCACAGAGAACTCTGTGTCGAGTTCTTCCTACCCTGAGCTGGCCTCCTAGGGAAGCACCTATTTTCGATAGTTGATACATGTATCCATTCAGGAGAATAACGAGTGATACTCTCTGTCTCCATTTTGGATAACTTATCATGCAGCTTCTCAAAAGAGGTTTTTATCTCCTCAGCTGTGGTTTTTAACTCCTCAGCCATTTTTTCCACAGCTGAGACATGAGCCTGCAAAGGGTTAGAGACACTGTCTTCATACTGTCTTAACTGGCTAACAAATTCACTGACAGTTGATGGTGTTTCATCATCTCCTCCAAAGACCCTTCCCCCCCAAAATGTGGGAGTACGTATCAGGGACACGTTGTGCAAGCTTTTTAAGCATAGGCCTCCTGTGTGGCATTTCATCGGGATCTTCAGGTGTTTCCCTATCACTATAGATGACCTCCCGAACTGCCAGCTCCCTCAGATATTTGATGCCTCTTTCCATGGTATTCCATTTAACAGTGCGACATTTGATATCCTCCTTTTAAGTTTATCGGCTTTTTACTACAGATAAAAGTGTTTACAAAGACTAAAAGTACCAGCTTTTCTCCCAATTACCTTATCAATTCCCCATCTCTGGCTAACGATCCCATCTGCTGCGCCTCTCTGCACTCCAGGTCTACCGTAGCTGCCCGCTTGTCCCAAACAGAAAGCATCCAAGCAGTCAGTGATTCACCTTCATTGCAAGCATAATCCTTTCTTAAATTTCGAATCTCTTCCAGAGACATAGATTAGACAATTATCTCAGGTTCCAAATCACTCTCCTGTGTCGTTCCTGCCTCGGGCCGACTCTCTCACTGATCAGTGTTTTCTGTTGTCTCAGTGTTTTCTGTTATCTCTGTCTCTGAGTCATCATCATCACCCCTTCCTGGGCGGTCCAACTTCTTTAGATGCTTTCTGTGGGTTGTGACAGGGGCGACAAGGCCTGGTTCGGAGCCAGCAGGGGAGGTGTCCCTGGCTGGTGGTGGTGGCGGCGGCAGTTTTCCTGCACAAATATCAAACATTGAACCACCCCTGTAACATATTTAGGCACAACAATAACCAAAACAAGTAACACCAATCGTCACTGAGGCCTCGAAACTCTGGCGGGCCGAACTCGCCAGAGAAAGGAACAGAATCATTTTGCGTACTGAACACATTCACCACAGAGTCTCAAAACTCCCCAATGAAATTCCTAACCGAACTCATTCCCGCAGAAACCGCTGTTTTAACAGCTTAGTAAATTATCATGGCTGGGAGATGGGTACATACAAAACAACAGGCGTGGATTAGTAAATTCAAAAAGGCAGTATATAACAAGTCTTTCGCTCATGCCATTTTGAAACCCATTTTTCTTTTTTCAATTTCCAACTTTACAATATTTTCAATTAAAAGAAAAATTTAAATTTGAACCCCACGTTGGGCACCAATTATTCTGTCATGGTTTAGCAGTTTGGGCTGGCCACAAACCTAATGACAGAATTCATCTCTATCCTCCCACACACACACAAAGGGAAGATAAAAGGGGAATAAAGACAGGAGACCTTAAGTTGGAAACTGAAAACAAATGGATACAGATTTTACTAACACAAGGCAAAGGTAATAACATAAAGGGTAAGGTAACAAGGAATACAAATATATAAATATATATATATATATATATATATATACAGCCCGATAGCACATGGCAAGCTTGCGGTAACAAACAGTAGCACAGCCAGCAGGAGTTGAGAGGAAAAAGAGGGAGGAGCTGCTGGCTTTCTGAGTATGGCAGGAAATGGGAGGGAATAGATCCCTCCCCCTCTCAGAGTCCGAAAAGCCCTCCTTCTTTAGTTCCTCCTGTTCAAACGGTGACAGTAATTTTTTTATTTTATTTTAATTTTTTTTTAAGATGTGCTTAGTATTAAATGCCATGGTATTCTGTTAAATGAGACATTTAGCATGCTTTCATATTCTTGCTGTGCATGCTCTGTAGACTCATAGAATCATAGAATTTTTTGGTTGGAGAAGACTTTTAAGATCATCAAGTCCAACCATTAACACTACCAAGTCCACCACTAAACCGTGTCTCTAAGCACCACATCTAGATGCCTTTTAAATACATCCAAGGATGGTGACTCCACCACTTACCCAGACAGCCTGTTCCAGTGCCTGACAACCCTTTCAGTGAAGACATATTTCCTAATATCCAATCTAAACCTCCTCTGGCACAACTTGAGGCCATTTCCTCTTGTTCTATCACTTGTTACTTGGGAGAAGAGACTAACACCCACCTCGCTACAACCTCCTTTCAAGTAGTTGTAGAGAGCAAAAAAGGTCATCCCTAAACTTCCTTATCTCCAGGCTAAACAACCCCAGTTCCCTCAATGGCTCCTGCTTGCGCTCTAGACTCTTCCCCAGCTTCATTGCCCATCTTTGGGCATGCTCCAGAACCTCAATGTTATTCCTGCAGTCAGGGGCATACCTTGAGATACACATTGAGAAAAGTAGTTAAAATTGCCTTTTAAATGTTCAATGTGTGGGCTGCTTTTGAGTGATGTGATGAGGCCAAATGAGCCAGAACTTTTTGTCCAAATTCTCTTAGATAACAAGTAAAACATATCAGTTGTCACACTGGGAGATTCAAGCTTATCTTGCAGGCTTTTTTGTTATCTGCATTTTGGTGATTGCTACAGTTTGCACAATAGCTTTTGTTTTAATGTCCTTTTCCAGCCATGTTATCTGATTTAGCCCTTCTTGCTGAAGTACGTCTCCTTTGATGTACTGGCAACCTCTGTCTTTGAAAATGAAATCTATCTCTTGATGAACATTTATACCTCCTAGGTTTTATCAGTTGTGGCTGATCCTTTCTTTCTCTCCCCAGGTGTTTATGCACTGGATAGTATCATGCAAAACTGGTTTACACTTTTCACTCCAACAGAAGCTACTAGTATTGTTGCTACAGCTGTGATGTCCAACAGCACCATTGTCCGTCTGCATCTGGACTGCCATCAGCAGGAGAAGCTGGCCAGCAGTGCTAGGACACTTGCTCTACAGTGTGCCATGAAAGATCCTCAAAACTGTGCCCTCTCTGCACTGACCTTATGTGAAAAGGATCACATAGCTTTTGAGACCGCTTACCAAATTGTTCTAGATGCTGCTACAACTGGCATGAGCTACTCACAGCTTTTTACTATAGCACGATACATGGAGCACCGTGGTTACCCCATGCGGGCCTACAAGCTGGCCACTTTGGCCATGGCGCATCTCAACCTGAGTTACAATCAGGACACACACCCTGCCATTAATGATGTTCTGTGGGCATGTGCACTCAGCCACTCCCTTGGGAAAAATGAGCTAGGAGCTATAATACCTCTGGTGGTCAAAAGTGTCAAATGTGCCACAGTACTGTCAGATATTTTGCGTAGGTGTACTTTGACCACTCCTGGCATGGTGGGACTTCATGGAAGGAGGAACTCTGGTAAGCTCATGTCACTGGACAAAGCCCCTTTAAGGCAACTCTTGGATGCCACGATTGGAGCCTACATTAATACAACTCATTCACGTCTCACTCACATCAGCCCGCGACACTACAGTGAATTTATAGAGTTCCTCAGTAAGGCCCGAGAGACCTTCCTAATGGCTCATGATGGAGACATCCAGTTTACACAGTTTATTGACAACCTAAAACAAATCTACAAAGGCAAAAAGAAACTGATGATGTTGGTTCGTGAGCGGTTTGGTTGATGAAAATGTGTGAAGGGGGGGGACGGGTGGTTTGTTTTTACTTGAGCCTACCTTTGTGTCTTTTTGAACTTAGAGAAACAGAGCCACACCGGTATTGTATGTGTATAGTTATGCTGAGCTTGCAAACTGTCATGTTGTGAAAGTTTGTGTTTATTTTTTTCCTTTTTTCTGTTTTGTGTGAGAGAGAGGTTTAAAAGGTTTGGTTTACGCTGAGTATATGTTGTCAAGTGGCAAAAGCCCACATCACTCTCCTGTTCTTTCTGTATATGTTCACAGCCTCAAAACCAAACATATATTGCAATGGCTTTAAAAAACAAACAAAAAACCTCCATCCTGTGATAATTACCTCAAATGGATTTAGCTTTACTCCTTTGTAGCTCATCCTTACATTTCAGCATATTTAAACAAATCAACAAACGAAACACTAATAGTTAAAAGGCTGACCATGTGGCTTTGCAGTGCTGTTCATCTTGAAGCATGGCACACAACGCTTGTGCATGTGGAAACTTAGCGACTGTCAACATACATTCTCAGGGATTTATTAAAAAAAAAATTAAAAAAGAACGAGAGCATTTATTGTACTGTATATATATTATAGTATATGTCTGAATATTGAAAACATATAACATTAATTTATATTTTAAAAAAATCTATGTAATGCAAAATACTTGAAGATGCAATAGCTTGGTTTTAAAAAAAAAGAAAACCTATCCTAAGGACTAAAGTGCGCCTTGCTTCAGGGTTGGCTCAGGTGGTGAACTATATGCTGGCCATCTGTGCAGAGCCACCTTTTGGACTGCATGGTTGGACTGATACCTATTGGGGGAAATTAAATATATATATATATATTTGTAAAACCCCTGAATACATATATATGTATACATACATGCTTATAACAGGTACTATAGTAAAGAGGGACAACAAAAAATACACAGCCAGAGCAGCAAGCCTTAGCATTAAGAATACAGTATGCCAGAATCGGAGTTTGTGCCTCCTAGCCTAGGAAACTTAAAGAAATATCCTTTTTAACACAAAATGCAAAATTATTGACATGATACGTTACACCTTTGCAGTGAGCTAATAATAAGCTAACCTTTGTGCACAAATATATATATATATATTATATATATATTCTGCATAGTTTTTTTGACTTTGTGCAGGACAGAAAGTTGTGTAGGTATGACTGTTTTAATTTTCTGTTCATTTTTCTAATATGTTTTATTTTCTCTAGAATTACTCAAACAAAACCAGCCTTCTATCTTGCCTTGTCTTAATGCTTTAAAACAACCAAACTGGAGATCCAACTACTAAACCGTTCATTATATTATTAAATACCAACTTTGGTTACAGTGCAGTGTCTTTACTTTAGCTGATGGTTCTGTATCCTTGTGCTTTTTAAATCTTTTTTATGTTTTGGTGCAAAAGTTGTCCAGTGTCTCTTATTCCCTTCATTAGACAACATGCTAGAGGTATGTTTATAGGCATTTTTGTTTAGAAAAACAATTTCATGCTATTTTATTTATTATAATAGGTAAAAGGGTTGTACTTCATCACCCATGTAAACATGCTTATGAAGTTGAAAGTAATTAAATTTGATACACTGATATCAATTTATTTATGTAACTAAATCACTGTTTTATAAACTTGTTAACGATCAACAATTTTTTTTTTTTTTTTTTTTGATTAAAATTAGTTTTTTGACAGTTGATTCTGCCTCCTTTATTGTGTCTGTTACTGGAGTTAAATTGTGTATGGATAGTTCTTAATGGATAGATCTTAAATGCCCAGCTTGCAACTTTGGAGCATTATGGCTAATGTGACCACCAAGGCCAGGAAAGAATGGTAGCGTTCACAATTGCAACTGCTCCTTTGCTGGTGGAAGGTGACCTAGTGCATCAGAGGGACCAAATGCTGACTACAATTGAAGGTGTGTGGTCTATACAATTAACCGTAAGCCTTGACATATTGCCCTGGTGGGATGGAAGAGTGTGGGGGGACATGTTCCCACTCAGTGGATTATTTGGGTGACCATGAGAGTTGAGATGTGCTGCAAATCTGTACAAGGACAGTTCTTTCTGTCCTTTGGCTTTTCTAAAGCATTTTGTGTATTCGGATGCAGACAGGCGAACCTTTCTTGGGGTACAGCGCTTCTTAGTCAAAGAGGTGTTCTCAGGAAGGTGCACAGTCAGTGCTCTGATTTTGCTGCCTTTAGACTTGGCTAGCCTCACTCTGTGCCTCTGCTCCAGACTCAGCTAACCTCCTCCTTTGGCTGCTGAAGAGGGAGCTCCACATGTGTTTGGAAGCTCACCTTTTATTGGCCCCCCAATCCTGCTCATGCACAGCTGAGGCAAACCCTAATTGGGCGGGGGCCGAGGCTTAACACAGGTGGTCTTAACACAAGCTCACGCCTCCCACCTCGTAATTAGCACCTGAGTGCCTCAAACATGGGGCTGTGTACCCCCGCTCAGGCCATTCCTCTACATGTTCTGCTACATTTGGAAGTGTGTGGCTCACTCCACCCAGCATAGAGTTCCTGCTCACAAGCTGACAGCAAACTTTTCTGCTTTTTTGGAGCCTTTGCTCTGTTAGATATGTATAAGTTTTCCAGCCCACAGTGATTAATGGGATACAGCACAGTTGGAAATTGAAGAGGAGCTTTCTGCCTTACCAAGATCTTTATCATCATAGGTATGTTATGTGATGTCGTATACATGACATGAACACCTTTCACTTTTTTTAATATCTTCAGCTGAAGAAAATATTAATATGCAGCAAGCAACTATCAGAGATGCCAGTGTACCCATGAATTCTGACAGAGAGACTTGTGTCACTGGAAGATTAAGGAGGAAAAGGTCTGAATCTTTGTACAACTTAGGTCAGTATGGAAGGGCTTTGGTAGTGGGGGAGGGGCAGCAGGGGTGGCTACTGTGAGAAGCTCCCCTGGCTCCAAAGACGGACCCAAGTATGGAAAAGGTTGAGCCCATCAACGACAGTGATAAACGCCTCTGTGATTAACATATTAAAGAAGGGGAAAAGTAAACTGCTAAAAGACCTGCAGGAGGGAGAAGAGGAGAGATGAGAGCAATACCTATGCAGATACCAAGCTCAGTGAGAAAGGAGGGGGAGAAGGTGTGCTGAGCAGAGATTCCTCTGCAGTGAGAATCAGGGTGGAGAAGCCTGTGAAGGGCCACAGTGGAAGTAACATGGACCTGCAGCCCTGCAGGACCCTATGCCAGGAAAGGTGGCTGCACCTGAAGAAGATCATGACTGGGAAGCCCACACTGGAGCAGTCTGGTCCTGAAGGGCTGCACCTCGTGGGAGGGACTCATGTCAGAGGAGTGCTTGAAGGACTCTCTTCTATGGGAGGGAGACCACTTTGGAGCAGGGGAAGACTGTGAGGAGTCCTACCCCTAAGAAGGAAGGATTGGCAGAATGAACTGACCTCAACCCTCATTCCGCATTGCCCTGTGCCGCTGGGGGGTGTTAGAGAAATTGGGAGCAAATTAATTTGGGCCTGGGAAGAAGGGAGGGGATGGGGTAAGGCATTTAAGCTCTGGTTTTGTTTTCTCTTTGTCCTGCTCTGATTTGATTGGAGAAAAATTAAAGTGATTTTTTTTCCCCAAGCTGTCTGTTTTGCTCATTACCATAATTGGTGAGCGAACCTTCCCTTGTCATTGTCTCAACCCACAAGCTTTTTGTTACATTTTGTTATATTTTCTCCTTCCCATCCCACCATGAGTGGAAGGAATGAGTGAGCAGCTCTTCTTTGTTGCTGGCTAGGCCTAAACCACTTGTCATGTAAAATATGAACCTTACCAAGCCTTGCTGAGTTGTCCTGACCTGGTAGTATTAGCATTATACAGCTTCTGCAACTTCTATCCCTTCCAAGTCTTGAATCCTCATTATGTGTTTGCTTCATTACTTTGTTCTAGATTAATTTTCTGCTACAGACATTAAAGAATGAGAAGGATACTCCATTCTGTAATAGGGCTTGTGTGGATGTGTGAGGGGGGTTTGCCTCTTACAAAGAGAGATTCCAGGGAAAAAAGTAAGAGCTTTTTGGCTGAAAACTGATCAAATATTTCCAAAACTACATATGGGAATTCATTCTGAAGCATGAGAAAGCCTATTCAAAATACAAGTCTCAAATACCTTAGCTTCTTTTCAGAGCCATATATTTGAGATATGCAACTCAACACCTCGTATATCATTGTCACAAAATGTTATAGTGCTTTTCTACACTCCTTTAAATGAGAATCAGAGAATCATTAAGGTTGGAAAAGACCTCTAAGATCATCAAATCAAACTGTCAACCCAATACTACCATTCCAACAAAACCATGTCTTCAAGTGCTACATCCACATGTGTTTTGAACACCTCCAGGGATGGTGACTCTACCACCTCCCTGGGCAGTCTGTGACAATGCCTGATCACGCTTTCAGTAAATAAATTTTTCCTAATATCCAATCTGAACCTCCCCTGGTGCAACTTCAGGCCATTTCCTCTTGTCCTATCAACAGTTATGTGGGAGAAGAGACCAACCCCCACCTCACTACAACCTCCTTTCAGGTAGCTGTAGAGAGTGATAAGGTCTCCCCTCAGCCTCCTCTTCTCCAAATTAAACAATCCCAGTTCCCTCAGCCAATCCTCATAGGACTTGTTCTCTAGACCCTTCACCAGCTTGGTTGCTATTCTCTGGACATGCTCCAGCAACTCAGTGTCTTTCTTATAGTGAGGGACCCAAAACTGAACACAGCATTAGAGGTGCAGTTTCACCAGTGCCAAGTACAGGGGAACGCTCACTTCCTTAGTCCTGCTGGCCACGCTATTTCTGATATAAGCCAGGATGCTGTTGGCCTTCTTGGCCACCTGGAAACACTGCTGACTCATATTTAACTGGCTGTCAATCAACACCCCTGGTACTTTTCCTCTGGCCAGCTTTCCAGCCACTCTTCCCCAAGCATTGCATGGGGTTCTTGTGATCCAAGTGCAGGACCTTGTTAAACCCCCTTCAACTGACCTTGGCCCATCGATCCAGCCTGTCCAGATCCCTCTGCAGAGCCTTCCTTCAGGCAGATCAACAGCCCTGCCAAAGTTAGTATCATCTACAAACTTACTGAGGGCGTACTCAATCCCCTCATCTAGATCACTGATAGAGATATTAAAGAGAACTGACCCCAGTACTGAGCCCTGGGGAACACCCCTTGTGACTGGCTGCCAATTTGATTCAATTCCATTCACCAAAGTTCTCTGAGCTTGGCTGTCCAGCCAGTTTTTAACCCAGGGAAGAGTGCACCTGTCTATGCCTAGCTTCTCTAGGAGAATGCCGTGGGAGATATGTGTCAAAAGTGTCAAAGGCTTTACTAAGGTCCAGGAAGATAACATCCACAGCCTTTCCCTCATCCACTCTTCTCTTGATGAGAAGAAGGAATTTTTTACTATAAAACTTCAGAGTAAAAAGGAGAAAATCAGAAGGGAAAAGAGCAGCGAAAAGCAGCGACCAGCAACGCGAAGCAGCACCAAGGAGCAGCAGTGAGCAGCACCACCAGTGACTTCAGAGAAGGAATATGGACCCCAGGCTGCTTGATGGGGTGATTCTCCAGAGGGTGAAAAGAAGCTAATCTGTTCACTTTCTTCTCTTTCTTTTCTTAAAAAGCTTTCTCCTGGGGGTGATTCATTAGTTTAAAGACCTGTTTTCCTATGTTTTTCTCCCACTATTAACCCCTTCCTAAGACTCCTTTCCAGCATGATATTTCCTTTTTCCCCTAAATAAACTGTTGCAATTTGTTTAAACCATAAAGCTTTTACAATTTGTGCAGCATATATGTGAAGTGGCTAATATTTCCTCACAAAATATAAAACAATAATAGTTACGGACTGTGAAACCAAGTAGGAATAGCTCGGTTACTATAAGACTGTTGTGAACTGTCACTGAAATCCTAGACTTGGACTCATCTGTTACCCAGTCCAGTGTGAGACTTTTCTGGTTGGGAAGTAATTACCAGCTGAGGAGAGCAAGCTCCATATTTACATGTTGGTATATACATTTGTAATTCTCTATTACTACCTTATTAAACCTACCCAAGTTTTTTTTTCCAGCCTTAAACTCTCTCTCCCTTATTCCCTTCCTTGTCTTCCTCTGAGAGGGTGGTAGGGAATAACAGAGGACATCTGTCACTGTCTAAAACCGTGGCAGATTTATTGATGCCCAATGTGGGACTGGAATGTTTTCATAGGTCTAATAGGCACACCATAATAAATCCCATAGAGGATTTTAAAGATATATCTGTTCTGGAAAAGGATATAGTGACTTCTATCTGAACTGAAGCTTTTCATTTCTGTTCCTCAAACCATTTGAATCTTTGATGGCATCTAAGAAGCCCTGGATTATATCTAATGCATCGTATGGTGCCAATATGTTTCAAAATAATGTATTTGATATCTAAAAGCTTTTCCAATTGCAATGTGGAAAACACAGCCCTTTTCAAAGCATGTAATTTTACCTGTGTGTGATATAGTGCATAAAGGCATTCCAATTTCTTCCCTGTTTTTTATTTTCTGAAATAATTCCTAATATAGAACATCTGGAGTTGTTTGGTTGGTTGGTTGGTTTTTATATTGGCTGCAATCACCAAACTCTTGTATTTGTTAAAATTCCTCCCAGGAGTAACCTACCTTTTTTGTAGGTAACTTTATTCTAATAGACTTTTGACTTTCCTATAAACAACAGTAGATAAGCACACACTGTAGCACTTATATGTGATAATACCTTTCAACCAAGCTCTTGCAAGCACTATAGGAGCGGATCTTTCCCTGCCACTGGAAAGAGGCAGCTAGCTCTGGGCTGGAGTGGGGCAGCTGGGCAGCATGGCTGTACAGCATTGTACAGTAGCTCAGGAGCACAAAGCTTGCCTGCCATGCAAGATGGCAAGGCAGGTTGGTAGCCTGAGTGCTGTGACACTTTGGACTTGAGTTGAGTCATGGTTCTTGGGATAACATCCTTGCTCTAGAAAGCAGCACAAGCATGAAATGGGGATATTAAACACAGGAATACTACTGTTCTGCTGGATATTGATGGAGCCTTTTCCAGGGGCAGGCAGCAGCCCCTCTGCGAGGGACTCAGGAATGGGCTAGGGAAAGCAGTATGATCCAAGGCCCCTGACCTGCTCACTTGCATCCCCTGTCTTGACACCAGCTGCCCAGCCCTGGCATCAGCTGCCACCGTCAACCAGGGGAGTCAAGAGCCCAGGAAACAACCCCCTGAAGGTTTGCTGTTTGGGTTTTGTTTCTTTTCTTTTCTGTTTTGTTCATTTTTGTGGTGGGTTTTTTTGTTTGTTTTTTTTTTAACCTCAGAAGATAAATAGCAATGCCAAAGAGAGAGGTCTGCCTGGCTCATGCTGTTGTGCTGGACAACCTTTATTTCATCAGCCTGGTCATGCATAGGTTTTGGACTCTTTGCCTCAGGCATCCCCTGCCTCTCAGAGACCAGGAAATTCCCTCAGCAGCAGTAAGGCCTGTGTTTTCAGAGGTACCATAAGGGCTTGCTACCACACATTTCCCTTTCTCTTTTATGAAGTTTAGTGACAGCACATTTTTTTTTTGCTTTTTTTTTTGTTGCTGTTGTTGTTGCATTTCTTTGTTGTTTGCCATAGAACAAAATGTCCCCTGGTGGCAGGGTCTCCTGGTGCATGCCAGCAGCCTGTTTTGGCCTCCTGCCCAAAGTGAACTATGTGGGATGAAACTACATTGACTGTAGGGTGAAAAATTGTGCAGAATGTCTGAGGAGGCTTGAAGACAAGACAGGAAGTGTTGCAAGGTCAGACTCCAAGGTCGTACTTACACAGTGAAGTAAAAAGGGAGATAAGTTGCTATGGTAAGGATGATCATGGGGTGTCCAGATTTATGTGTAACCTCCCTATTCCACCTCACACTCCATTTTCACCCACAGTATGTTTGATACATGATTTGGCTGCCCCCACCACACAAAACCCCAAGCTCTTCTTTGTTAGCACACTAGGGCTTCTTTCCCGAAGACGGGGTGACTCCATTTGGGAAAAAAACTGTGTGTACCCTAAGGAAAAGAAAAGCTTTCAGCCAAAGTGTGATTTTGGATAAACATAATTGAATCCATCCACGATTAAAATTTGACATCGGCGAGCAGCGCAGGAGAAGGTTTAGGATCCTCTCAGCCCATTTACACCATCCATCGGGGGGAGAGACCCCAGAGATGTCCTGACTGCGGGAGACGGTTCAGCGACAGCTCGGATCTGGTCCAATGGTGACACCATCACACAGGCACCATGTCCTACACCTGCCAAGACTGCGGGAAAGTTTTAAGCAGGAGATCAGCTTTCATCCAGCATCAACGGATCCATACAGGTGAGAAACCCTTTAAATGTCCCGAGTGTGGGAAGTTAACCGAGAGTTCCACATTATCACAGCATTGCCGCATCCACACGGGAGAGAGACCCTTAAGTGTCTGTTGTGTGGGAAGGACTTTACACGGAGTTCCAATTTATCACGCCATCACCTCATCCATACAGGAGAGAAGTTGTAACCCTGCACTCACTGCGGGAAAGCCTTCAACAATAGCACCTCCTGGATTCATCACCAGTATGTTCACACTGGGGAAAAACCCTACACATGTCCCCAGTGTGGGAAGGGCTTCACAGCCAGCTCGGGTCTCTCCTATCACCTACAGATCCATAGGGGTGAATGTCCCTAGAAGTGTCCCGACTGTGGGAAAAGCTTCCGTCAACGCTCCTGTTTGAAGACCCATCAATGCCTCCATACAGTGAAAAACATTAAAGCTACTCCCAGTGAAAGATGATGAGATTTTAATGGAAATTAGATTTCATCTGTCATTACCTGACCCATCACAGCCATCACCAAGTATGAAGGGTAAAGTTGACCTCATTTTCCAAGCTCCATCACACCAGTAATGCTTTCTTCAGCTTCTTCTGGAACACAAAATGGACTCAGATCAGGAACCACTTCATCTCCCATCCAAAATCTGAGATTTAATATTTATTTCAGCATCATCAAGTTTTTTTTACCAAATAAGGAAAAAACAGAAAAGTATTTACCATTGTGACACCCTCCTAAAGGGATGTGGCAGGATGGGATCCTGGGCACTTTTCCTGCACAGAAGGATGGGCGTGCAGCTGAAGGAGCAGTAGAAGAGGGAGGCAGCAGACTACAAGACAATGCTAACAGCAACAGAGCAGGATCATCTCTACATACTTCCAGGGATGGTAATTCTTCCACCATCCTGGGCAGACTGTTCCAACACCAAACCACTCTCTCAGTAAAAAATTCTTCCTCAGATCTAATCTAAACCTCCCCTGATGCAACTTCAGTCCATGCCCTCTTGTCCTCTCATTGTTCACATGAGAGAAGAGGCCAGCACCCACCTCAACACAACCTCCTTTCAGGGAGTTGTAGAGAGCAAAAAGCTCTCCTCTCAGCCTCATCTTCTCCAAACTGCACATTCCCAATTCCCTCAGTCTCTCCTTATAGCACTTGTTCTCCAGCCCCTTCACCACTTTGTAGATGCCTGTAGACTCCAGGAGCTGGCACAGCTCTTCAGAGGAGCGTTACTGCTCCTTGCCTGTCAGGAGAGCTGCTTCATGAGCTCTCCTGAAACCTGTGACACCATGCGTGATGTGATGGGACACCTCGAGCAGCCTGCAGTCAGGCTTCTGTCAGTTGTCTCATGAAGTAAGAGAATTACAACTCGGATGGTTTCTCAAGAGGATAGAACAAGGTGGTGAGAGCTCAGTAGAAAAGAATCTGGCTGAAAAGCCCCAGAACATCTTCCTTGCTTGCTTGCTTGCTTGCTTGATTTCTTGTGAAGCCGTAGATTTACAGAAATAAAAGTAGTAGTTTAAAGAAACATATGCAATGTTTTTACAGAAATAGAAGTATAGAAGTACTAGAAATGTATAAACAATAGTTTAAAGGACTCTCTTAGAAATTTACTTGCTGAGTAACCTAGGTAGGAGTGTGTATGGCAAGGGTATATGTGATAATGGAATGTAGTTACTATGGAAAACTTACCCATGAGAGCAGATTATGTGTCGCGATGAGGGAAGAATGGAGACGCTTAATATAAGAATCCACCAAGCTCGAGTTTATTGTGATCCAACATCAGGTTAATATACTCTTGTTAATTGGCTCATACATATTGCAAAAACTGAGCTCCTGATTGGTGCTCTAATTAAAAGTTAGCTACTGATAAAGCTGTATCAACATCTTGCTTTGCTAACCGCAATGGCATGTATCAGGACACCGTGACCGTGAGAACTGCTGAAATCCTTCTACCTTTATCATGCAGCTGCAGCTCAGGGAGTTGGCACCCTGAGCCTTGCTAACTTGTTTGCAACTTTGCTCATGTCCATATGTCCCTGCCAACCATTCTTCCACAATTATGGGATACAAGAAGGTTGCCGAAATATGAAGAAGGACCAAAACTGAGAGAAAATTAATTACGAGTACTTTTTTGTATTTATAATTGTACTGCATTTGTGTAAATTTTCTATTCTTATTTGATGTTATGCTCTACTGTTGTGAAGTGTGTGATTACTGTACATACTGAATAATGTTACTGCATGTGATGACACCAAGAAGTCTCGGATTTGGAGTGCTCTTTTAGTGTCCTACTGTTTACATCAGTTTGTAAAGTTCACCTCTTCAACAATTGAATTAAAAATGCTTTTGGAGAACTAAATTCACAGGTACATCAAGTCCCAAAGATGTTGCTACAGAACCCTTAGCTTTGGACGTGACACTGCTTGAAGAACAAGGACTCTGCACATCATACATATCACCACTGCCTGAAATGAAGAAGCTGGAGTGAAGATGCTAAGCTTGTAGCCATCATGATATCATTGCCTTATGATATTGCCTTATGATCTCATCATGCCTTGTGATATTTGGACTTCTAGAGTGAGGGAATTGGATTGTTGATATGTCATTTGAATATATGGCTTTTGTGTTCCAAACAATCAGCCTTTGTGATTGCACAGCCTGAACATTGAAGTATCTACTTTTGTGCTTTTATAATAAATATATTCATACATAACTTTCAGTGATTTGTATTCCCTAAAAATTGCTCGAAAATAAACTTTGTTAGAGGAACAGAACTGATAATATACCTGTAGAGAAAAAGACCTTGAGTGTCATTTCATCTTAACCTGATCAAGGGGTACTTGACAGTCTCAGGAGGCTGTCACTCTTTTTCTACCCTCCAAGGGTAACTTTTCCCTCAAAAGGAAACTCTGGCCTGGGAGATGGAATCTCCTTTGGCTGTTGTCTGGGTCAGGCTATGGGATGTGACAGTCCTGTGCTGTTGTGCCAGCAGCAGGTGGTTGTGCTGGCATGCCCTGACATTTCCTGTAGCCCCACAGGGCTGTGCTTGGCCACTCAATTGAGCAGCTGCCCTGACTGAGGTTGGACCACCCATGGAACCTCCAGTGTCACCTGTGGCTTGCAGGGGAAGAGGAGGGAAAGGAGATTCCTCCTGGCACTGCCTGGGTGTCCAGTGTGAGAGTGGGAAAAGCAGAGGTTGTGTCTCTAGAGGGCAACTGGCTGTGCTGAAAAGGAGGGAGGGAGGGGACATAAGCAATGACTTCAGTGTGTGTCACATTGGGTTCCTGGGGGAGCCCCAGGGAGAGCTGGAGGGAGCCCCGAGAGAGTCGAGCAAGTGGCAAAGTCTGGCGCTGGTCCTGTGCTGCTGGGCTGGGTTCCTGAAACTGAGAGAGCTGCTGGCAAGCAGAGAGTGCTGCAGAGAGAGTGCTCTGGGCAGGAGTAGCTCCTCTGCAGAGCGCAGCAGGGCTGAGGGCACTGCCTGCAGGCAGCAGGGCAGAGGAGGGAGAGAGAGGAGAAAAGCAGCCTGGGCTGGGAGGAGAGCTGAGAGCTGCCTGGGGGAGAAATCTTCACAGCCTCTGCCATGGTGAGTCTCTGGCTGCAGGGTGTTACAGTTTATAGTAGAAATAAAATAATATTGGTTGTAAAATTTTAAAAATGGACAAATTAAGAGTTAGAAGGGGCTCGGGTAGACTAAAACTCTGGGAATAAGTAACTAGTTAAGAATGAGCTCACCCTTACAAGAACAATGATCAAAGGAGAATAAGGAGTGTGTTGACCCCATCAGCAAAAACATTAATCAAAAGGAGAATAGTTAAGCAAACTGATGCCATATACCAAAGATCAAGATAAAATATTGTATCCAGGTGGTGGGCCAGGTGGTAATGACAGCTGAAACGGTAAACCGTGGATTTACAGTTTAAGAGATGACTATCTATTGTTATTTGTAAGATCTATGTGACTGTTTGTCTATTGTTATCTGCATGATCTATGTGACAGTTTGTGACTAAAATTTATGTAACTCTGTACGTGGCCTGTAATGAAAAAAGTATAAAAGCTGAACCAAAAATGAGGGTCTTCGGAACCCTGACTTTGGACGCTAGTCCTCAGGCTTCCCGGGCCCTGAATAAAGCACCGCATAAACTGACTCTGTTGGTTTGTGTTTTTGGTTACGGGCAACAGTTTTCTGGCGACCCAGATGGGACTCCGAAGGCGGCTGGGGCGGTTCACGTGCTGATTCACTCCAAGCCGGCACCAGGTGATTCCTGGAGGAGACATCAACCCGTGCCCTACCCCGCGCCCGACGGACAACCATGAGGTAAGCCCGAAGGTGCTTTATTCCTTATAGAAATAAGTTAGTATTAGGTTAGTATTAGATCTGGTCTGTTGGAAGCCTAGGCGCTGGTCCTAAGACACGACAAGTAGAAAGCTGTGCGGATCCAGCACTTGCCACTCGCGGCGACGAGTATAGGCAAGTTCGGTATCTGGTTCTGGTAATCGGCCGAATATTGGTTTTGTGTGTGCGTGTGTGTGCGTGTGTGTAAGAGCGCGCAAATATAAGTGTCAGCATGCTGCCTTTTAAGACCTTTAGAGCTCTGTCTTGTAATAGCAAGGATATCCCTGAGGATTCACCTCTGGGTTGTCTGTTGAAACATTGGAAAGAAGGCAATTTTGGACAGGAGTTACGAAAGAAAACCTTGATTGATTACTGTAATCATGTGTGGCCTGAATATGAAACGGGGGGTATGCAGTGGCCACGAAATGGAACATTAACCCCTGAAATACTAAGTTCTATGATGAGTTTCTTGCGGGAAACTGAGAAATGGGATGAAACTCAGTATTTGGAATTGTTTTAATATCTAAAAGAAAAAGAACCTGACTGAAAAGAAAAAAAAAAAAAAGGAAAAAAAAAAAAAAAAGGAAAAAAACAAACAAACAAACAAACAAAACCAAGAAAAAGAAAAAGAGAAAGAAAAAGCATGTGGATTGTTGGAAGTAGAATGTGATAAATGTCCTGGTTGTAAAGAGCGTAAGATACGATTTTCGGAGGAATAGGAGGATGTGTCTTTGTTGGTCTCCCCGAGTGCGCCGCCGCTCCTACCTCCTGAGGCTCCCCTGGTAAATACGGCTAGGGTCCCTCTTCCTTCCTCATCCGAGGAGGGGATAGAGCAGGAAGGATTGGGTTAATCAGCCGAGAACGCCGCTTGCGGAGCGGACTCGGAGAGGGAGGCTGGAGAAAGGAGGCGGTTTTTCGCAGCCTCAGTTGATGGCTCCGCTGCGAGAGGCAGTGGGAGCGGATGGAGGGAAGGCGATGATAAAGGTTTCTTTTTCACCGAATGGTTTAATAATATGGAAACAATCGGCGGGGGCGTACAGGGAAAATCCTGAGAAAGTGGCTCGGGTTGTGAAAATGGTAATAAAAACTTAGAATCTTGATTGGAATGATTTGCAAATGTTGCTGGACACTATAGAAAAGGAGAAAGGGCGCCGGCGGCGTCGGGGGGGGGAGGCGCGGGCCTCTCCCCCGGCCACCCCGCACGGGCGGGCGGCTGTCTGCGTCGGGCGGAGCTCGTCCCGCTCGGGTCGCCAGGGTTGACGTCGGGGCCGGTGGGGCCCGGCGCGGCGACCGGGGAGGTCCCTGAAGGAGAGGTGACGCTGGATTGGGGAAAGGCTTCGGGGGTTTGGGAAACAGGGACCCCAGGTAAATCAAAGGCGGCAGTACCAGTAGTAGTGGAGTTAAAGGAAGGGGCCCAACCAGTAAGGGTACGGCAATACCCCATCAGTCTGGAAGCTAGGAAGGGAATAGCCCCCATGATAACTCAATTTTTGGATTTAGGGATTCTGCAGGAGTGTGAATCTGAATTCAACACTCCTATCTTCCCGGTCAAAAAACCTAATGGTAATTACAGGTTAGTGCAGGACTTAAGGGCAATTAATTTAATCACCAAAGATATACATCCTGTAGTGGCAAATCCGTACACATTGTTAACATCTGTTTCTGAGAAATTTCAATGGTTTACAGTAATTGATTTAAAAGATGCCTTCTTCTGCATACCCCTGGCACCTGAAAGCAGAAATATCTTTGCATTCGAGTGGGAGAACCCCGACACAGGACGGAAGCACCAACTTACATGGACCAGGCTTCCCCAAGGATTTAAATCCTCGCCCACCATATTTGGTAACCAGCTGGTCAAGGAAGTCGAGGAATGGAAGACTACCCAGGTAAAAGATTCGCCTTTTTCTTATGTGGTGTTGCAGTATGTGGATGATATTTTCCTGGGTACCACACAACAGGATCTCTGCCTCAAATTAACCATTGGACTATTGAATATGCTGGGACAGGCTGGATACCAGGTATCCAGAGAAAAGGCACAGCTGGTCAAACAAAAGGTCATCTATTTAGGATGTGAAATTTCGCAGGGGGTTCGTCGTTTGGGAGTAAATCGCATACAAGCTATATGTGCAATTCCAGTACCCTGTAATAATCAGGAACTAAGATCTTTTCTAGGAATGATCGGCTGGTGTCGACTGTGGATCCCTGACTTTGGGCTGACAGCCAAACCACTGTATGAGGTTGTGAAGGAACCGAGATTTAAGTGGGGACCCACGGAAGATAAAGCATTTCGGGAGTTAAAACAGGCCCTCAAGGAAGCACCTGCCCTGGGTCTACCGGATCTAACCAAGGACTTTCAATTGTATGTACATGAAAGGCAAAAGTTAGCCTTGGGGGTGCTCACTCAGAAACTGGGGTCTTTGAAAAGACCGGTTGGGTACTTTTCTAAACAATTGGACTCAGTAAGTGGGGGATGGCCAGGATGCCTAAGAGCAGTGGCAGCCACAGTAATCCTGATCCAAGAAGCACGTAAGCTAACATTGGGCAAGCACATGACAGTTTATGTGCCTCATATGGTCATAACAGTATTGGAACAAAAGGGGGGCCATTGGCTCTCGTCGAGCAGGATGCTCCAATACCAGGCCCAATTGAGGGAACAGGATGATGTGGAGCTGAAAATAACAAATCACCTTAACCCAGCAGAATTCCTCAGGTCCACCCAGGAAGAAGGAGAGCTGGAACATGACTGTATGGAGGTAATCGAACAAGTGTACGCCAGCCGGAAGGACCTGAAGGATGAGCCACTGCCGGACCCTGATTGGGAACTGTTTACGGACGGGTCCAGCTTTGTGGAACGAGAAGCTGGCTCGGATGTTGCAGGCACGAAAGAACATCAAGGGTTGGTATGTGACCCCAACAGGACAGGTGATCCTGCCGGTGAGAATCATGAAAACAGTACTGGAAACAGAACACAATAAGTGTCACTGGGGTGCGGAGGCAATGGTAAAATTTTTGAAAAATGAAATATTCTCAAACCAGATGTTAACATTGGCAAAAAGAGTAAATGCAATGTGTCCGGTGTGTATCAAAAACAACCCAGTGGTAAGAAGGCAGATACAAATGGGTAAGTTGCAGGTAGGTCCCCAACTAGGAGATTATTGGCAAATAGACTTCTCTGAGTTACCAAAAGCCCAGGCATACAAACATCTGTTGGTGTATGTGTGTACATTCTCGGGATGGCCAGAAGCTTTCCCTTGCAGGACCAATCAGGCAAAGGAAGTGGTAAAAACACTCTTGAAAGAGATCATCCCTAGATTTGGGGTGCCGTTGGGGCTATCATCTGATAGGGCTCCTCATTTCACTGCAGGGATTGTGCAGGAGATTTCTGTAATACTAGGGATAACTTGGAATCTGCACACGCCCTGGAGACCCCAATCAAGTGGTAAGGTAGAGCGGATGAATCAAACATTGAAAAATCAAATTAAGAAAATTTGTCAAGAAGCAAAAATCCAGTGGCCGCAGGCATTGCCTTTAGCTCTGTTAAGAATTAGGATTAAACCAAGGGAAAGGATAGGGGTAAGTCCGTACGAAATTTTGTACGGCAAACCATACCATGCTGTTACTTACCAAGGGGACCCTCATCTGGTAGGGGATCAGGTGATATTAAATTATGTATTGTCTCTGAATAAGACCCTTACAGCACTCAGAGGAGCGTTGCAGTGGAACCGACTGTTACCCCTGGAAAATCCGGTCCACGACATCCTTCCAGGAGACCAAGTCTACATCAGGAACTGGTCAGTGAAACCACTGAAGGCTATAACCCAGAAGGAGGTAATATCTCCAGAAGAAGGGACGCCTCCACCTGCTTATCAAGAGGCTTAAAGGTTGAGCATCCTTGCGAAGGAATAATCGAAGGATGCTCAAAAGGGGGGAATTGTTACAGTTTATAGTAGAAATAAAATAATATTGGTTGTAAAATTTTAAAAATGGACAAATTAAGAGTTAGAAGGGGCTCGGGTAGACTAAAACTCTGGGAATAAGTAACTAGTTAAGAATGAGCTCACCCTTACAAGAACAATGATCAAAGGAGAATAAGGAGTGTGTTGACCCCATCAGCAAAAACATTAATCAAAAGGAGAATAGTTAAGCAAACTGATGCCATATACCAAAGATCAAGATAAAATATTGTATCCAGGTGGTGGGCCAGGTGGTAATGACAGCTGAAATGGTAAACCGTGGATTTACAGTTTAAGAGATGACTATCTATTGTTATTTGTAAGATCTATGTGACTGTTTGTCTATTGTTATCTGCATGATCTATGTGACAGTTTGTGACTAAAATTTATGTAACTCTGTACGTGGCCTGTAATGAAAAAAGTATAAAAGCTGAACCAAAAATGAGGGTCTTCGGAACCCTGACTTTGGACGCTAGTCCTCAGGCTTCCCGGGCCCTGAATAAAGCACCGCATAAACTGACTCTGTTGGTTTGTGTTTTGGTTACGGGCAACACAGGGCAGTGAAGCTGGTCTTCTTGGAGGGGGTCTTCTCCAGCTGGCAGCCTATGCCACAGCTGATAGGAACCTTCCGGAGGATTTTGGTGAACAGGAGGAAAAGGTTTGGCAGAGCAGGGCAGTCCCGGAGCAGCGTCAGAGGGAGAGGGCATGGGGCTACCTTCTGCTGAGGATGGCTGCAGGGGCTGAGGGGGTGTGTGCAGGCAGAGGTGCCCAGGGCTGTCCTTCAGTGCAGGCACAGAGACATGGTGCCTGTGTGATGGTGTCACCATTGGACCAGATCCGAGCTGTCGCCGAACCGTCTCCCACAGTCAGGACATCTCTGGGGTCTCTCCCCCCGATGGATGGTGTAAATGGGCTGAGTGGATCCTAAACCTTCTCCTGCGTTGCTCGCCGATGTCAAATTTTAATCAGATGAGGTGGGGGGAGACCCAATAACAGCTCCTCCACTCTCCAGACGAGTTGGAGGGTCACCAATGGCACCACCCTCAGCCCAGAGATAAGTTTAGCTCCCCCCTCTCACCCATCCCCCTCCCTCCTCCATCTTGTGCTGCTCACCCCCAGTTTGGGCAGTACTGGGATAACCATCCCCCTCCCATCACCTCCTATCACCTCCCGGTACCTGCAGGGGGGGCACAGCCCAGGCTGGTGGGGGGGGGGATGCTCTGGCGGTCACCAGTTGGGGGGTCCCTGTTGCCGGGCGGGGGGTGTGGGTGCAGCCCAGGGGCCGCGAAGCGAATCCTCCCGGGAGCTGCAGGGCAATCGGGGGAAGTGGCGGGGGGAGGAAGAAAAGGTGGGGAGGGGCCTCGGGGGGGAGGGACCAGACCCAGGTTGGAAGTTGGCTGGGGGGGACACACACCAGGGTTGAGCCCTTGAGGGGTTGGAGACATCAGGCTTGTGGCATGGGCAGGGGGATGGGACACATCACAGCCGGGTGGGGCTGACCCAACCTCAACACAAAGCCCGTGGGACCTGGAGATAAGAGGCTGTTAATTCACTGCTTTCAAGTGTAAACTCGGAGGGACAATGACCAACCCAGTGGGTACTTCCCTGAAGGTTCTTCCTTCATTTCCATTTCGCACTCAGCTTGTTCCTCTTCATAGAAGAGAATTCATTCTAAACAATTTTTCTCTTCACAAAACCTCAAATTTTTTGAGGCTGCAGGCTGAGCATGGACTGAGCATGGATGTTATTGCACAGCTGATCCATGAATGTGAAACATCTGCTGCAATCAAGCACACCAACTTGATCTCTAGGTAGTGTTCATAGAGAGGTTTTTTATCTTGATGTCACAGTTTAACACTGGCCTGGCAATTAAACCGAGTAACAGACGCTCTCTATTAATATCTCTCTCCTCCTTGATAAAGAAAGGAGAGAGAATAAGGGAGAGAGACTTATGGGTTGGAGACTAAACTACACAACTTTAATGAACAGTAATGATAAATAAGAAAAATTACTAAATATATACAAATATACAGGAAAATGGAAACCGCATTCCTCCCTCCTTTCCCCCAATAACTCTCACATCACCACCGAGGCTGCAGGGCAGCCCTGGGAAAGTCCAGGCTGGACTCCTGGAGTCGGCAGCAGTCAGGAACCGGAGGCAGGAACACACAGATATGGGCTGGCATGGATCAGAACCACAGGCAGGCAGACGGACGGACGGGATCCTTCCAGGATGCCGGGTAAAGGAAGGGAAGCAGGAAATCAGGAAATCAGGAAATCCCGAAGTCTGGAAATCTGGCTCGGCCCTCATGATGCCTCAAATTTATACTGAGTGTGACGTATATGGGATGGAATACTCTGTTTGGTCAATTCTGGCATCTATCTTGTCTGTTCCTCCCCAAAGGAGGGCTCAGGTGGGACCTCTTTATCCTCCTGGACAGTAAAATGTTTTCCTCAGAGCTGAGCAGTGTCCTTGGCTCTGCATACCAGTCTCTAGCAGTAACTATAAACATCAAGTGTTATCAGTCCTAAAAGCACACACACTGCATGAGAAACTTGCTGTTAATTTCAGCAAGTGCAACTACTTACAAGAGACTTAGCTAAAAGCAAAAGTACAAGACAGAAAATCACCTTTATCCTGGCCAAAACCAGGACATTCCACCCCTTATTCCATGCCTTTTGCGTCATGCTCCTGTTGCAGTTTATAGTAGAAATAAAATAATATTGGTTGTAAAATTTTAAAATGGACGAACTAAGAGTTAGAAGGGGCTCGGGTAGACTAAAACTCTGGGAATAAGTAACTAGTTAAGAGTAAGCTAACCCTTACAAGAACAATGATCAAAGGAGAATAAGGAGTGTGTTGACCCCATCAGCAAAAACATTAATCAAAAGGAGAATAGTTAAGCAAACTGATGCCATATACCAAAGATCAAGATAAAATATTGTATCCAGGTGGTGGGCCAGGTGGTAATGACAGCTGAAACGGTAAACCGTGGATTTACAGTTTAAGAGATGACTATCTATTGTTATTTGTAAGATCTATGTGACTGTTTGTCTATCGTTATCTGCATGATCTATGTGACTGTTTGTGACTAAAATTTATGTAACTCTGTACGTGGCCTGTAATGAAAAAAGTATAAAAGCTGAACCAAAAACGAGGGTCTTTGGAACCCTGACTTGGGACGCTAGTCCTCAGGCGTCCCAGGCCCTGAATAAAGCACCGCATAAACTGACTCTGTTGGTTTGTGTTTTGGTTACGGGCAACAGTTTTCTGGCGACCCAGATGGGACTCTGGGGGTGGCTGGGGCGGTTCACGTGCTGATTCACTCCAAGCCGGCACCAGGTGATTCCTGGAGGAGCCATCAACCCGTGCCCGACCCCGCGCCCGACGGACGACCATGAGGTAAGCCCGAAGGTGCTTTATTCCTTATAGAAATAAGTTAGTATTAGGATTGGTTGTTTGGAAGCCTAGGCGCTGGTCGTAAGACACAGCAAGTAGAAAGCTGTGCGGTTCCAGCACTTGCCACTCGCGGCGACGAGTATAGGCAAGTTTGGTATTTGGTATTGGGCGCTGGTCGTAAGACACAGCAAGTACAAAGCTGTGCAGATCCAGCACTTGCCACTCGCGGCGACGAGTATAGGCAAGTTTGGTATTTGGTATTGGTAATCGGCCGTATATTGGTTTTGTGTGTGTGTGTGTGTGAGTGCGCGCCAGTCTAAAGTGTCAGCATGCCGCCGTTTAAAACTTTCAGAGCTCTGTCTTGTAATAACAGTGATGTTCTTGAGGATTCGCATCTCGGTTGTCTGTTAAAACATTGGAAAGAGGGTAATTTTGGGCAGGAATTGTGGAGAAAAACCTTGGTTGATTACTGTAATCATGTGTGGCCTGAATATGAAACGGGGGGTATGCAGTGGCCACAAAATGGTACAATAACTCCTGAAATATTAAGCCCTATGATGAGTTTCGTGCGGGAAACTGAGAAATGGGATGAAATTCAGTATTTGGATTTGTTTTAATATCTAAAAGAAAAAAACCTGACTGAGAAGAAAAAAAAAAAAAAAAAAAAAAGAGGAAAAAAGAAAAAAAAAAGAAAAAGAAAAAAAAACAAGAAAAAAAAACAAGAAAAAAAAAAAAGAAAAAGAAAAAGCATGTGGATTTTTAGTATTAAAAACCATGAAAGTAGAATGTGATAAATGCCCTGGTTGTAAAGAGCGTAAAATACGGTTCTCGGAGGAAGAGGAGGATGTGTCTTTGTTGGTCTCGCCGAGCGCGCCGCCGCTCCCACCTCCTGAGGCTCCCCGGTAAATACGGCTAGGGTCCCTCTTCCTTCCTCATCCGAGGAGGGGATAGAGCAGGAGGATTGGGTTGATCAGCCGAGAACGCCGCTTGCGGAACGGACTCGGAGAGGGAGGCTGGAGAAAGGAGGCGGTTTTTCGCAGCCTCAGTTGATGGCTCCGCTGCGAGAGGCAGTGGGAGCGGATGGAGGGAAGGTGATGATAAAGGTTCCTTTTTCACCGAATGATTTAATAATATGGAAACAATCGGCGGGGGCGTACAGGGAAAATCCTGAGAAAGTGGCTCGGGTTGTGAAAATGGTAATAAAAACTCAGAATCTTGATTGGAATGATTTGCAGATGTTGCTGGACACTATAGAAAAGGAGAAAGGGCGCCGGCGGCGTCGGGGGGGGGGGAGGCGCGGGCCTCTCCCCCGGCCACCCCGCACGGGCGGGCGGCTGTCTGCGTCGGGCGGAGCTCGTCCCGCTCGGGTCGCCAGGGTTGACGTCGGGGCCGGCGGGGCCCGGCGCGGCGGCCGGGGAGGTCCCTGAAGGAGAGGTGGCGCTGGATTGGGGAAAGGCTTCGGGGGTTTGGGAAACAGGGACCCCAGGTAAATCAAAGGCGGCAGTACCAGTAGTAGTGGAATTAAAAGAAGGGGCTCAGCCGGTGAGGGAACGGCAATACCCCATCAGTCTGGAAGCTAGGAAGGGAATAGCCCCCATGATAACTCAATTTTTGGATTTAGGGATTCTGCAGGAGTGTGAATCTGAATTCAACACTCCTATCTTCCCGGTCAAAAAACCTAATGGTAATTACAGGTTAGTGCAGGACTTAAGGGCAATTAACTTAATCACCAAAGATATACATCCCGTAGTGGCAAATCCGTACACATTGTTAACATCTGTTTCTGAGAAATTTCAATGGTTTACAGTAATTGATTTAAAAGATGCCTTCTTCTGCATACCCCTGGCACCTGAAAGCAGGAACATTTTTGCATTTGAGTGGGAGAACCCCGACACAGGACGGAAGCACCAACTCACATGGACCAGGCTTCCCCAAGGATTTAAATCCTCGCCCACCATATTCGGTAACCAGCTGGCCAAGGAACTTGAGGAATGGAAGATTACCCAGGTAAAAGATTCGCCTTTTTCTTATGTGGTGTTGCAGTATGTGGATGGTATTTTCCTGGGTACCACAGAACAGGGTCTCTGCCTCAAATTAACCATTGGACTATTGAATATGTTGGGACAGGCTGGATACCGGGTATCCAGAGAAAAGGCACAGCTGGTCAAACAAAAGGTCATCTATTTAGGATGTGAAATTTCGCAGGGAGTTCGTCATTTGGGAGTAAATCGCATACAAGCCATATATGCAATTCCAGTACCCCGTAATAATCAGGAACTAAGATCTTTTCTAGGAATGATCGGCTGGTGTCGACTGTGGATCCCCGACTTTGGGCTGACAGCCAAACCACTGTATGAGGTTGTGAAGGAACCGAGATTTAAGTGGGGACCCACGGAAGATAAAGCATTTCGGAAATTAAAACAGGCCCTCAAGGAAGCACCTGCCCTGGGCCTGCCTGATCTAACCAAGGGCTTTCAACTGTATGTACATGAAAGGCAAAAGTTAGCCTTGGGGGTGCTCACTCAGAAACTGGGGTCTTGGAAAAGACTGGTTGGGTACTTTTCTAAACAATTGGACTCAGTAAGTGGGGGATGGCCAGGATGCCTAAGAGCAGTGGCAGCCACAGTAATCCTGATCCAAGAAGCACGTAAGCTAACATTGGGCAAGCACATGACAGTTTATGTGCCTCATATGGTCATAACAGTATTGGAACAAAAGGGGGGCCATTGGCTCTCGTCGAGCAGGATGCTCCAATACCAGGCCCAATTAAGGGAACAGGATTATGTGGAGCTGAAAATAACAAATCACCTTAACCCAGCAGAATTCCTCAGGTCCACCCAGGAAGAAGGAGAGCTGGAACATGACTGTGTGTGTGGGAAAACAATCTGCGGAGGCTTAAGGATTCCATGTACGCATCAATATGATTGCAGGAAAATCGTTTATTCGCAACTTGCACTCACTTTATATAGAGAAGCCTTGTTTACACCATCTTATCAAGCAGGTGGCCTTGTACTCCAACCACACATACCATTCTCACGGAACCTTCTTCTCACATAATTATTTTCCTCTCCTGTTGCCAATTAGTTATCTCTTTCCCATTAGCTTATTCTCAGGCCTCTAACTAGGCCTCAATAAGTATTAACCCAATGTAGCCTAAGTTGAAGTAAGTCAGGATTGCTCACAACCTGTATATTTCTGAACTGTTTCCCCAACATATTCCCCTTTTTGTTTTTTGAGCAATTCTGACTTATTTCGTTACGTAAGATAACATGCTAATGATATATTGTCATAAACAGCATACCAATAATGCAAAAGCAATAACAACATATATACTAATACAAAGGTAATAATAACATACTAGTAATATAAAAGCAATAATAACATATATAACTGGTAAGCCTTGCCTAATTAAATCTGTAAGTCAACAAGCTAACTGGTATATTTTATGATTTTTATCAGTTCTTACCAAAGGCTTTTCCTCTTGCTATATGTGATACAAATGAAACAGCAAGAAACCCAAATTTCAAACTTTCACTTATATTCTAGGCCTAATTGTTGCATTGACCAGTTTGATCACAAATGTTATTGATAACTCATTAGTGCTCTCATCATGAGGCCACGCTCTTTTTTCTTCTCATAGGGATATATGCTCTTCCCTTGTCTTTCTCCCTTTTTTTTTTTTTTTTTTTTTTTTATGATTGTAATGAAAATAGTTTTATTATCGAATCATGTGCTCTAATGGTTTCAAACTAAACTTGAAGAAATTTCTTTCTATCACACCACTCCCTGCATAGTATACAGTATTTTGCAATGCAGCTTTGCAGCTTTGAGCATCTTTTAAAGTCTTTTAAATAATAGATCCAATTATAATCAATGTGCCCATCAAAGTAAGTTGTTTTAAAATATCTGGAGTTTGCATAAAAGCAGAATAGTGACACTACCTAATTGAAGTTACTTTTTTTTTTTTTTTTTTTTTTTATGATTGTAAATGTCTTCATCTTTTGTATGGCGTAACACATTAAAAAGATTCTATTTCACGGATAGCTAAAATCTCCTGTCAAAGAAAAGAAAATATCACTATCTTTCATGAGTAGCAGGTAACCCTCAAGTTATTATCTACCAAGATTCAGGCCTGGACATTTGATGCCCAGAACAATGTAAAAATATTTCCCACTTCTGCTTCATACCTTTCAGAAGGCATTAGAGAAACTTTTCTTTTTTTTTTGTCTTTTTAATGAGGCTACGTGGTGTCCTTTCCTCCCCCTCCCAGCAGGGCTCACAGCTACAGTATCTGCGGGGGCAGAGGCAGCACCTGCAGCTGTAGCAGCCTTGCTGGCAGCACCGCCAGGCACACGAAGGGGGGTTGAAAAGCAGCCGCGGGGGAAAGAGTCGGGGGGGGGGGGAAGTTTCTTTCTCTCCGCAGCATTTCTCGGCCTCTGAAAAACATTCTCGTTAGGCTATCATACTCTTTACCAATATATGAGAAAAATTTAACAAAACCTACCAAAAACTTTAAAAACCAAAACACTATTACTACTAAAATCTGGTGGAATCAGCCTAAAATAAATCAGTACAATCTCCCAAACCAAATACTTGTATCAGAAATATTATCACTGTGAATCCACATTTAAAGGCATTTGTTTCCATGGTCGAACCCATCTGCTCGGTACCCAACGCACTCCAGTACCTGTAAGTAAGCACATATAACCCCGACCAGTCAGTTTCACCTCTGCCAGCCCTTCCCATTGTCCAGTGATGGAATTCTTGAATTCCACCAAAATTTTGTGGAAGGTTCCGAACCAAAGTCTGCTAAAGCTTTTTGGTGAATCAGTATCGGAGGTTCTGTACGATCTCCTGTAAGGCGTAAATAGTTCATGACATACACAGCCTTACTTAACCGGTCCTGAGGAGGACTCTCTTCCTCCCCCCTTTTTTGTCTTTCAAGGAGTGTCTTTAGTACCGAATGGCAACGTCCCACTATTGCTTGACCTGTAGGGTTATGAGGAATACCAGTAACATGTCGAATACCCCATTGTCCACAAAACTGCCGAAAACGAGCAGAAGTATAAGCGGGGCCATTGTCCGTCTTAATAGACTGAGGTACTCCAAGAACAGCAAAGGATACATATAGATGTCTGATAACATGTTTCGTTGCCTCACCAGTCTGAGCAGAGGCCCAAACGGCCATAGAAAAAGTATCTATAACAACAGGCACATATTTTAAGCGTCCAAACTGTTATACATGAGTGACATCCGTTTGCCACAGTTCCAAGGATTTTAAACCTTTAGGATTGACTTCCATCCCAATACCAAATCAACCTTTTGGCAATCAGGACAAGATTTCACAATTCCCTGGGCATCCCCCAGAGGTAAATGAAATTGCTTTGCTAGCACTTTAGCAGATTGATGAAAAAATGCATGAGATTGTCGAGCTTGTGAAAAAACATCAACAGAAGGACCAGTCCACGCTGGTGCAACTAAATAGTCAGCTCGGTTATTACAGATAGCCAAACCTCGGTCACTAAAATGACTCTGGATATGAGTGATAAAATAAGGATGTGCTCTTTCTGCTAAGAGTCTTAATAACTTCTGCAATAAGAAATACAAATGCTTATTCGAAATTTCCTTCAAAATGGCATGATACATTCTTAAAACAATACCTACTACATAAAGTGAATCAGAGACTATATTTACAGCAGTATTATTCCATATTTCAAAAACCCAAATAACTGCGGTAAGTTCAAGGGTTTGCAAAGAGTCAAATGACTTCCCTGGAATTAAATGTTCTTTCCATTGCCCAGGTGTCTCCTCCCAGGTAACAACAGCTTTACGGGATTTTTTTCCAGCATCCGTAAAGACCATTATGCCGTCTACCGAACTGTCAGACAAAAAATTACATGATTCCCACTGCATGTTAGATAAAGGTGGTAACAAGCGATATGAGGGGTAAGAATTCGTTATTTCCCCGCTAAGCTGTCCCAAGGCTATTTGCAGGTCTGTGGAAGTTCACAGTAGCCAAACCAAATAGTCTTGCATTAGGGGGCAAAACGATCTGTCCCTCTAGGGTCCACTCCAGTGATGTCTTGACATCGCGCTCTGTATTTTTTTTTTCTTTCTTTCTTTTTTTTTTTTTTTTTTTTTCTTTTTTTTTTCTTTCTTTTTTTTTTTTTCTTTTTCAAAACCAATAATAACAAATATAATTGATACACCTTGTCTAATTAAATCTCTAAGCTATCCCTATATCCTTAAATGATTTAACCATTCATTTAACCCAGTATATACAACAGTTAATTTTTTCATGTTATCTTAATCAATCATCAATCGTTTTTGGTTGTGAATTGACTCTGAATGATCAGCTAAATTTATGCTAATACACTCTAGCCAAGTCTTCACAAGCATAACCTAAAAGCTAACAATAAAATGTCAGTGGCAGCACAATATTGTAAAACTGCATGTCTGACACTATCAACATCTTTTAGCATCTGTTTTAAACTACCAAAAGTTAAGTTCATCTGCTTAGCAGTGCAACAAAATAGCATAGCCAACAATCAACATATAGACACATACCATAATCAACATATAAACGATCACATAAATTACAACATTAACAAAAACCTGTTATCAATACAACACAATACTAAAAGCACATTTCACGGGCTTAAATAACTTTTTAGTATGAGGAAATTCAGATGTCCACTGGCGCGTAGAACCAAGGGGGTAGAGGAGGCTTATCCGACAAAAGTTAGTCGGGGGGCCCCAAAAGCGTCCCCAGACCCCTCCCGGGTCACAGCACGGTGGAGTCCTGGTTTCCTCCATGGTTGCCAAATTGAAGCCCAAAAAGCCAAATAAAATTGTTTAGAGACAAAATTTTAAGCCTATAAACAGCAAAAGCACACACACACACACACATTTTTTTTTTTCTCTGCTGTGGTGTCTGCAGCAGGGCTCATTTTCTGAGCAGCAGCAGTGTGTGCGGAGGGGGGGCTAGAAGCGGCTGCGGAGGCAGGAGTGGGGGTGCTCTCCGTACCAGGAGCAACTCTCACTCTCCGCAGCAACTTCCAACCACCAAAAAGGCATACTTATTCTCATAACTGTTTTTTTTTTTGTCTTACTTCTCACCAATATATAAGAAAAACTAACAACAACCACTAGAAGATTCAAAAATGAAATGATATTGCTACTAAAATCTGGTAAAGTTACCCTGAAACAAAATGAAATGGTACAATTTCCTAAACCAAAACTGCAAGTATAATTACCAACCAAGTTTTTTATCTCTGTATGAAACACCAGTGTACCATGCACCACAATATATATCAATATTGAGAACTATATTGCAATGATGGTTCTTAAGCAGCTTTATCTTAAGCATTTTTACCTTAAGCAGCTTCTAACAATTGGGCTGCTGTAGCACCTTTTTGGGAGTAGTCCTAATGCACATTTAGTTTTTTCATTACCATTGTCATACGCCGACATACAAAAAAATTTTTTTCTTTTTTTTTTTGTTTTTTTTTTTTGTTTGTTTTTTTTTTTGTTTTTAACAAATTGAGATGTAATATTACCACTGAATAGAAGTGATCCACAAATTTTGAATATGACTCTGATCTCTCTATTTAATATTTGTAAAGGAAAAGTTTCCTTGTGCAGGATCATGAACAATTTGCAAAGCCTTATATGCCAATTCTTGTGAAAGTTGTAACACTTCAGTTTGAAACCATGCCTGCAAATCTGCACATACAAAAGGACAAGCACCCAGTAACATTTGTGCTTGCACTCCGTGTAATGCATCAGTTTTCTGTCTAGGAATCACAGCTGCATTTTCACACAGCATTTACCATTTATGATGAAATTGCAATTGTTGAGAAGGAGTTAACAGAGCATTTTTGTGTCATATGGCATCAACAGCTGAGCAGTAAAAAGATGTTGCAAAAGAGATTGAGTAAATGACTCAAACCGATTTCAAATTGTACTGTGCAATGGCAACTTTGGCTTCTTTTATCATTTTCCAATCTAATGCAACCCATTGACCTCCTCATCCTGGTCCCACAATCACTGGAAAACCATCGGACTCATATTGGGAACCATTTCTCCTTCAACTATAGCATTTGAATAATTCCCTTACATCTAGTTACTGGATACACACTACCACCCCCCCCACTACCCTCCCCTCCCCATGTTGGATCTGGAAGAGGTAGAGCAGTGGGTGTTAGAGGGTTAAGGGAAATAGGAGCAGGAATAGGGAATGGATCAGGGGGTAAAAATGGATTAGTGCCCCATTGTTCGGGATGTTCCCTGGAGCAAAAACTAGGGTTTTTTTTTCAGGGGTATACTCATCCTTGGTCTCCAGTTCTGTCAGCTTCTTCAGCAGTTTCCTTAGTTGCTTGTCTCCGAGTCCCAGTTCCTTCCTTGGTTGTTGCTCTATAGCAGGCACTGATGGTGTTGACAGGTGAAGCAGAGTATTAATTGATGGCAACTGTGGTCAAGAAGATAAATCAGGCTTCCAAGGTGGAAAGGTGGCAGAGCAGTCGGGAGCCGTGGCGGGCAGTTGCAAGGTCGGGAGTCTGCATTCCAAGATTCCTCGCCTGTGTTCTCCGGCTTCTCTCCCTCTGGGAACTCCGATGATTCTGGTGGTGTTTTCGGTCGCTTTTGGTCTTGCTTCTCGGTCCCATTTTTACTTTTCATCCGACCCCCAGGGTCAAATGGCACAGTTGACTGAGTTTGAATCAGTACAGTCCCTTCAGGTGCTAGTAAGGGTATTTTAGGTGTCTCAAGCAACTGTTTAGAGGTCAAGTTCATACCTTGAGCATTCATCAGTACTGGTGGATCAAACATTAAGACAGCAAACGCTGAGGCTGCTGCTGACCTCTCACTTTTCATTTCTTTTAAGGTTTCTTTAATCAATTTCCAGAGTGTCGCTAAGCGTTGTGCCTCCTTATCTCCATCGCTAATTTTATCCCATAGGGCAATACCTATGGCTTCCCAAGTAGGTAACTCAAAAACAGTACCCATCGAGGGGATCAAGTCTCTATCCTGTGCCCATTTCAGTAATTCACGTAAGGTCCTGCCTTCGTGTAATAAATCTCTCATAGAGAGAATATATTGGAGGAGCTTAACTACTGTCTCTTCTTGTTGTACATCAGAGTGTAGACCCCATCTCCTCCCCAGCCGCTCACCTGATCAGGGCAAGATTCTTCAACTCCGAGGTACCTCTTTTATTCCGTAGCCGGGCACCAGCTACATAGATTGCCGGGGCAGCAATCTCCTTTCGACTGGCTTCTCCGCCCTCTTATTCCAGCTGTCTTTATCGCTCCTGGAAGCAACAGCATAAGAGTCTCTGGTCCGGGCCGTCCTTAGACCCTGGTCCGGGCCACCCTTAGTCCCTGTTCGGGCGCCATTTGTGGGAAAACAATCTGCGGAGGCTTAAGGATTCCATGTACGCATCAATATGATTGCAGGAAAATCGTTTATTCGCAACTTGCACTCACTTTATATAGAGAAGCCTTGTTTACACCATCTTATCAAGCAGGTGGCCTTGTACTCCAACCACACATACCATTCTCACGGAACCTTCTTCTCACATAATTATTTTCCTCTCCTGTTGCCAATTAGTTATCTCTTTCCCATTAGCTTATTCTCAGGCCTCTAACTAGGCCTCAATAAGTATTAACCCAATGTAGCCTAAGTTGAAGTAAGTCAGGATTGCTCACAACCTGTATATTTCTGAACTGTTTCCCCAACATGTGTGGAGGTAATCGAACAAGTGTACGCCAGCCGGAAGGACCTGAAGGATGAGCCACTGCCAGACCCTGATTGGGAACTGTTCACGGACGGGTCCAGCTTTGTGGAAAAAGGTACCAGGTATGCTGGGTATGCAGTGGTTACCTTGCAGCAGATAGTGTAAGCAAAAGCATTGCCCCCGGGCACGTCAGCGCAGAAAGCAGAAATTTGGGCCCTGATAAGAGCCCTGGTATTGAGTCAAGGGAAGAAAGTTAACATATGGACTGATTCTAAATATGCATTTGGAGTAGTACATGTGCATGGGGCTCTGTGGAAGGAGCGGGGACTTCTTAATTCGCAAGGGTCGTCAATCAAACACAGGGAAGAGATAATCATGTTACTGGAAGCAATTTACAAACCATCGGCAGTTGCGGTGATGCACGTCAAAGGACATCGGAACAATCCAGGAAAAGAGTTCCAGGGAAATCGACAAGCGGACCAAGTGGCAAAACAGGTTGCCAGAGAGGTATGGACTCAATTAGCTTTGCTACCGGCTCGGGGCAACCCTGCCGCTGCATACATGGAAGACAAACCACATTACTCGCCAGAGGACGAGAAGCTGGCTCGGATGTTGCAGGCACGCAAGAACATCAAGGGTTGGTATGTGACCCCAACAGGACAGGTGATCCTGCCAGTAAGGATCATGAGGACAGTACTGGAAACAGAACACAATAAGTGTCACTGGGGTGCGGAGGCAATGGTAAAATTTTTGAAAAATGAAATATTCTCAAACCAGATGTTAACATTGGCAAAAAGAGTAAATGCAATGTGTCCGGTGTGTATCAAAAACAACCCAGTGGTAAGAAGGCAGGTACAAATGGGTAAGTTACAGGTAGGTCCACAACCAGGAGATTATTGGCAAATAGACTTCTCTGAGTTACCAAAAGCCCAAGCATATAAATATCTGTTGGTGTATGTGTGCACATTTTCGGGACGGCCAGAAGCTTTCCCTTGCAGGACCAATCAGGCAAAGGAAGTGGTAAAAACACTCTTGAAAGAAATCATCCCTAGATTTGGGGTGCCGTTGGGGCTATCATCTGATAGGGGTCCTCATTTCACTGCAGGGATTGTGCAGGAGATTTCTGTAATACTAGGGATAACTCGGAATCTGCACACGCCCTGGAGACCCCAATCAAGTGGTAAGGTAGAGCGGATGAATCAAACATTGAAAAACCAAATTAAGAAAATTTGTCAAGAAGCAAAAATCCAGTGGCCGCAGGCATTGCCTTTAGCTCTGTTAAGAATTAGGATTAAACCAAGGGAAAGGATAGGGGTAAGTCCGTACGAAATTTTGTACGGCAAACCCTACCATGCTACTACTTATCAGGGGGATCCTCATTTGGTGGGGGACAAGGTGATATTAAATTATGTGTTGTCTTTGAATAAGACCCTTACAGCACTTAGAGGAGCGTTGCAGTGGAACCGACCGTTACTCCTGGAAAATCCGGTCCACGACATCCTTCCAGGAGACCAAGTCTACATCAGGAACTGGTCAGTGGAACCACTGAAGGAGACATGGGACGGTCCTCACCAGGTGATCATGGCCACCTACACGGCCGTCAAGGTCGACGGAATCGACAACTGGATTCACTACACCAGGGTCAAGAAGGTCCCCACACAATGGTCGGTAGAGCCTTTGTCTCCAACAAGGATGGTGTTAAGAAGCAGATCTTAGGGATACTGATTTTCCTAAGCTTGATTGTGTTAACAGAAACCTTTGTAAAGGTCAATATACTTGAACCTTACCTGTTGATGCCTGAGGGATCTGATGTTAATCTGACCTGTTTGTTTACGGATGACCAGGGAGCTGGATCCACCGAAATTATCGTAAAATGGAGATGGGATACGGAGGATGAATTAATTAGTCAAATTTGGGTGGGTGCTGGAATCTTTGTTTACACCAATTTCCACTTATTGGAATTGGGAAATGTTGTTCAAATTATTAGGACAAACTGAACGGTTAGCTGCAGTAACTAAGAAAGGATTTAAGGATTTAAACCTGCAACTTCAGGCTACCACAAGAATGACCATACAAAACAGGATGGCCTTAGATATGATGTTGCTAAAAGAGCATGGTGTTTGTGGGTATCTGAATAATAAAAATGAACATTGTTGTGTGCATATCCCAAACATTACCCAGGAAGTAGAGAAAGATATTAGCCAATTGGAACAAATTGAGGACAAGGTCCACGATGTTCAAAAAGAGGCAGAACACAATTGGGTTGGAGCAGTATTCAGCTCCCTAGGAATCCAGGTCTCTGGTTGGATATCATCAATTATACAATATGGAATTATGATAATTATCATTGTTGTGATTGCTTTAGTAATGTACAAGGGTTTATTGGGAATGATTATTAAAGAAACTCAACATACACGAAGGGTCATGAAGGCTATAACCCGGAAGGAGGTAATATCTCCAGAAGAAGGGACGCCTCCACCTGCTTATCAAGAGGCTTAAAGGTTGAGCATCCTTGCGAAGGAATAATCGAAGGATGCTCAAAAGGGGGGAATTGTTGCAGTTTATAGTAGAAATAAAATAATATTGGTTGTAAAATTTTAAAATGGACGAACTAAGAGTTAGAAGGGGCTCGGGTAGACTAAAACTCTGGGAATAAGTAACTAGTTAAGAGTGAGCTAACCCTTACAAGAACAATGATCAAAGGAGAATAAGGAGTGTGTTGACCCCATCAGCAAAAACATTAATCAAAAGGAGAATAGTTAAGCAATCTGATGCCATATACCAAAGATCAAGATAAAATATTGTATCCAGGTGGTGGGCTAGGTGGTAATGACAGCTGAAACGGTAAACCGTGGATTTACAGTTTAAGAGATGACTATCTATTGTTATTTGTAAGATCTATGTGACTGTTTGTCTATTGTTATCTGCATGATCTATGTGACTGTTTGTGACTAAAATTTATGTAACTCTGTACGTGGCCTGTAATGAAAAAGAGTATAAAAGCTGAACCAAAAACGAGGGTCTTTGGAACCCTGACTTGGGACGCTAGTCCTCAGGCGTCCCGGGCCCTGAATAAAGCACCGCATAAACTGACTCTGTTGGTTTGTGTTTTGGTTACGGGCAACACTCCAATCATTACTATCTCTTATCCTTAAACATATCTATACACAAATTACTACTATCTCTCTGTGCTAAAATTCACTAAGTAACTCGGTCTATGATTGCAGATGTTCATCTCTTGTAGCAGATTCTCAAAAGAAGGAGCAATCTTCACAGTTCATGTCCATGGTCCACAGGTTGCAGGTTGCAGATGGTAACTTCAAGGAAGTCACTGGATGCCAGCAGATGAACCTAGTTCTGGTTTCATCACTACAAAATCATCCTGAAAAACACTCATGGAACACTGTTTGTTTATGCAACAGTTCACATAACAGTAGTTAAGGTGGGATACAAGTTCACGACTCCCAGAGAGTCCATGCATCACTGATTAAGCTAGACAAGCAGAACTTAGGAATTCTCACCTAGTGTGAGATTCCCTTGTGGTACACATTGTACTTCTCCATCTTTCATCATCACCCACCAAGTGTGTCCCGGCCCTTGAGCGAAAGCAACTCCACGAATGGGTTTGCCTTTGCCTGAGGCAGGATAAACTCAAATTGTTTTCCCTAGCAGATTCTTTTCATGCACCACAGGCACTTTGTCCCCATCTACTGTGTGTAGAAGATCTGACTGAGCAGGACCAGCTCGATTGATGGAACCCCTGGTGTTAACTAAGCAGGTAGCTTTTGCCAAGTACTTGTCCCAGTTTTTGAAAGTTCCACCACCCATTGCCTTTAAGGTAGTATTTAACAGTCCATTGTACCTTTCAATTTTACCTGAGGCTGGTGCATGACAAGAATCCACTGAACTCAGCCCAAGGGTGGTATGTTTCCTCAAAAGAACTCTGAAAACATAATTACGAACAAAGTTCTTAATCCTTCTATGAAACATCACTGCACCATACACCATGATATACATCAATATTGAGGACCATATTGCAACGATGGTCCTTAAGCGTCTCTTACGATAGGAAAGCCACATATTAGCACTCATTCCAGCTGCAAAAATACACATCACATTCCCTAAATTCCAAAGGTACGGCATGATTGGTTTAATTTCCAACCCTGTGAAATTTCCAAAGGAAAAAGTCTGATTCCCACTCAGCAAAGCCATTCTCCCACTGGAGTTGGAATTCAGACTATTCAGGCAAATTGGTCAAGATTTAAACTGGACTCGAGCCAATTAGCTCAAGCCCCACGTTGGGCGCCAATAAATCTGTCACGGTTTAACACTGGCCCGGCAATTAAACCGAATAACAGACGCTCTCTATTAATCTCTCTCTCTCCTTGATAAAGAAAGGAGAGAAAATAAGGGAGAGAGAGATTAATAGAGAGCGTCTGTTATTCGGTTTAATTGCCGGGCCAGTGTTAAACCGTGACATAGGGGATATGGAATATCCACTCAATACCATGTTCTTTGGCCCAGTTATTTATAAGACTATTTTTGAAATGAGTTCCATTATCTGACTCAATTCTTTCTGGTGTACCATGTCTCCCCAAGACTTGTTTCTCTAGGCCCAGAATGGTGTTCTGGGCTGTGGCATGAGGCACAGGATATGTTTTCAGCCATCCTGTACTTGCCTCCACCATTGTAAGCACATAGCGCTTACCCTGGCAGGATTGAGGCAGTGTGATGTAGTCGACTTGCCAGGCCTCCCTATACCTATATTTTGACCATCTCCCTTCATACCACAGAGGTTTCAACCTTTTAGCTTGCTTAATTGAAGCAGATATGTCACAATCGTGGATAACCTGCACAATAGCGTCCAAAGATAAATCCACCCCTTGGTCACGAGCCCATCGATATGTGCCATCCCTGCTTTGATGACCTGAAGCATTGTGGGCCCATTTGGCCAAAAACAGTTCACCTTTATGGTCCCAGTCCAGATCTATTTGGAATACTTGAGCAGCCTCATCTGCTCGTTGGTTGTTTTGATGTTCCTCAGTAGCTCGATACAAAGGTACATGGGCATCTACGTGACGCACTTTTACATCAAGTTTCTCTAACCTAGCAGCAATGTCTTTCCACAGTTCAGCAGCCCAGATAGGTTTATCTCTACGTTGCCAGTTGTTTTGCTTCCACTGCTTTAACCAACCCCATAAGGCATTTGCTACCATCCATGAGTCAGTCTAGAGATAAAGTCTCGGCCACTTTTCTTGTTCAGCAAAGTCCAAAGCCAATTGGATGGCTTTTACCTCTGCAAATTGACTTGATTCACCCTCTCCTTGTACTGTTTTTGCAACTAGTCGTGTAGGATTCCATACAGCAGCTTTCCACCTTTGATGGCCTCCTACAAGACGACAGGATCCATCAGTGAAAAGAGCATATTATTTCTCATTCTCTGGTAGCTGGTCATATGGTGGGGCTTCTTCAGCCCGTTTTACCACTTTTTCTGGTGGCATTCCAAAGTGTTTGCCTTCTGTCCAATGTGTTATTGCTTCTACAATTCCTGGAAGATTGAGTCTTCCTATCCTAGCTCTCTGTGAGATTAAAGCAATCCATTTACTCCAGGTAGCATCGGTAGCATGATGGGAAGATTCTCTACCTGTGTACATAAAACCCAGTACAGGTAATCGTGGCACTAGGAAGCGCTGTGCTTCAGTACCAATCACTTCTGAAGCAGCTCTAACTCCTTCGTATGTGGCCAGTATCTCTTTTTCAGCGGCTGTGTAGTTGGCTTTGGAGCCTTTGTAGTTTCGACCCCAAAATCCTAGAGGTTGACCTTGAGTCTCTCCTGGAGCTTTCTGCCAGAGGCTCCATGAAGGACCATCACTTCCATCTCCGGTGTAAAGAACATTTTTGATGTCTGGCCCTGTTCGAATTGGTCCAAGGGCCATTGCCTGCACAATCTCCTGTTTAATACCCTCAAAAGCAGCTTGTTGTTCTGAGACCCATTTAAAATCTTTCTTCTTCCGGGTAACCTCATAGAGAGGTTTCACAATCTGATTATAAAAAGGGATATGCATTCTCCAGAAACCAACAGTTCCTAAGAAAGACTGAGTTTCCTTTTTGGTAGTTGGTGGGGCCATAGCTGTTATTTTTTTAATCACGTCCATTGGGATGTGGCGACGTCCATCTTGCCACTTAACCCCCAGAAACTGTATCTCTTGTGCAGGTCCCTTTACCTTGCTCCTTTTAATAGCAAAACCAGCCTCTAGAAGGATTTCAATTATCTTCTTACCTTTCTCGTAGACTTCCTTTGCTGTGTCACCCCATACAATGATGTCATCGATGTACTGTAGATGTTCTGGAGCTCCACCCTTTTCCAAGGTATCATGGATCAGTCCATGGCAGATGGTAGGACTGTGTTTCCACCCCTGGGGCAGTCGATTCCAAGTGTACTGGACACCTCTCCAGGCAAAGACAAACTGTGCTCTGCATTCTGGTGCTATAGGAATAGCAAAAAATGCATTAGCAATGTCAATAGTAGCATACCACCTGGCTGCCTTTGACTCCAGCTCATACTGAAGTTCTAGTATGTCCGGCACAGCAGCACTTAGTGGCGGTGTGACCTCATTCAGGGCACGATAGTCCACTGTCAGCCTCCACTCTCCATTTGGCTTTTTCACTGGCCATACAGGACTGTTGAAGGGTAAGTGAGTCTTGCTGATCACTCCTTGGCTCTCTAGTTGTCGGATCAGCTTGTGAATGGGGATCACAGCATCTCTGTTGACATGATACTGTCAACGATGCACTACTGAAGTAGCAGTTGGCAGCCGCTGGTTTGTAGTTCTCAGCAATCCCACTACAAAGGATTTATCTGAAAGGCCAAACAAAGCATGCAGCCATTCTGCATTCTCAGTCTTAATAGCTGCAGTACCAAAGGACCAGCGGTACCCTTTTGGGTCCTCGAAATCACCTCCCTTGAGGTAGTCTATGCCAAGGATGCACAGAGCATCTGGACCAGTCACTATTGGGTGTTTATGCCACTTTATTCCAGTGAGGCTCACATCAGCCTTCACAATAGTCAGTTCTTTAGATTCCCCCGTCACTCCAGAAATAGTGACGGAGTCTGTCCCTTTCTGATTCGATGGCATTAGGGTGCACTGTGCACCAGTGTCCACCAAGGCTTTATACTTTTGTGGCTCTAATGTGCCAGGCCATCGACTCCACACAATCCAATAGATTCGGTTGTCCCTCTCCTCCACCTGGCTGGAGGCAGGGCACCTCTAAGCTTGAGCATATACAGCATTGTCAGTATGAGCATTACTGGAGTTTGCATCCCCAGTACTCACACCTGATGTGCAGGGATCTTGAGTCACCAGCATATTTGGATTGGGTAACTCCACACTGGAGACTTGAGCAGCCATCTTTTTAGAAGGACCTCCTTTTGCCTTCGGCTTACTCATCAACTCAAACACGCGGTCCTGTAGGGCAGCAATAGGTTTCTTGTCCCACTTTTTCATGTCCTCTCCACACTCACACAGGATCGCCCATAGGGTTCCTCTTACTGAATTGTTTCTCTCGATTCTGTCTCATAGGAGGGCGTCTCCTTTTAATGGCTGCAATGGGGCGTCCTCCGTCTGAGGAGAAAGGGGTGAATGCAGTTTCTCAGATGCTCTCTTGATAGCTGAGACCCAGGCCTGACAAGGGGCCATGACAGCATCTTCACACTCTCGTACAGTTTTAATCACATCACCCACAGTTGCATCCATCTCTGCAGGAACCCATAGCATTACTGATAGTGTATGGTTAAAAGGTGGTGGTGCAGCATGCACAAACCTTTGCATCATAGGCTTAGGGCACAGTATGTGATAAGGATCTTCAATGTCATCATTATTATAGATCACGTCTCGTACAGCCAATTCTTTCAGATACTTGATAGCTTTTCAAAGTCTGGCTGCTTTGATCTGTGGGCAGTCTATTTCCTCTTTATAGGGATATCTCTCCCTTACAGCTGACAAGAGTCGCTTCCACAGGCTGGTAGTTCCAGCCTTTTCTCCAAATGCCCGATCAATACCTGCATCTTTGGCCAGGGATCCCAACTGCCTGGCTTCCTTCTGAGTTAATGTTATGGTAGCAGCTCCATAATTCCAGCATCGGAGTAACCAAGAGAGGAGTGGTTCACCTGAAAAACGGCTGTAGTCTTTTCTCAGAGTACGCAAGTCTCTCATGGAATAGGGCTGAGCAGATTCTGAGTCTGAGTCCTCCTCAGCTGACTCTGCTTTGGAGTATGCTCTAGCTGGTCTAGGAGGAGAGGCATTATCCTCTATTTCCTCTATCACCTGGTCATCTTGTTCAGACTTGGAAGGGTTAAGGCTCGTCTCTGATTTCCATTGTTTTCCTTTTCTCCTAGTTACAGGGTCAACAAGTAACTGTGTGGGCTGAGGGGGAGAGGCTGAGGTGTCTGCAGCAGTGGCAGCAGCAGGGCTTGCTTTCTGAGCAGCATCAGTGTCTGTGGGAGTAGACACAGCAACTGGAGCTGTAGCAGAAACACTGGCGATGCTGGCCGGCCTTATCTGAATTGTGACCTTGCGTGAGGGGGGGCGAGAAGCGGCTGCGGAGGCAGGAGTGAGGGTGCTCTCTGTACGAGGAGCAGCTCTCACTCTCCGAACAGCAACTCTCGGCCTCCGAAAAGGCATACTCAATCTCATTAATGTAGTTTTTGTGTTACTCCTCACCAATATATGAGAAAAATTAACAACACCCACCAGAAGATTGAGAAATGAAATGCTATTGCCACCAAAATCTGGTGGAGTCAGCCCAAAATACGATGGAATGGTATAATTTCCCATATTAAAACGGGGAGTGTAATTACCAACCAAGTTTTTTATCTCTGTATGAAACGCTACTGCACTATGCACCATGATATATATCAGTATTGAGGACCCTATTGCAACAATGGTTCTTAAGCAGCTCTTACGAAAGACAAACCACAAAGTAACAGCAATCCCAGCTGCAAAAATACACATCACATACCCTAAATACCAAAGATACAGCACGATTGGTTTAATCTCCAACCCTGTGAAATTTCCAAAGAACAAGGTCTGATTCCAGCTCAGGAAAGCCATTCTTTCACTGGAGTTGGAATTCAAACTGTTCAGGCAATTTAGTCAAAATTTAAACTGGACTCGAGCCAATTAGCTCGTGCCCCACGTTGGGCGCCAATAAATCTGTCACGGTTTAACACTGGCCCAGCAATTAAACCGAATAACAGACGCTCTCTATTAATGTCTCTCTCCTCCTTGATAAAGAAAGGAGAGAGAATAAGGGAGAGAGACTTATGGGTTGGAGACTAAACTACACAACTTTAATGAACAGTAATGATAAATAGGAAAAATTACTAAATATATACAAATATACAGGAAAATTGATCTCACGTTCCTTCCCCCCTTTTCCCCCAATAACTCTCACGTCACCACCACCGAGGCTGTAGGGCAGCCCTGGGAAAGTCCAGGCTGGACTCCTGGAGTCGGCAGCAGTCGGGAACCGGAGGCAGGAACACACAGATATGGGCTGGCACGGATCAGGACCACAGGCAGACGAACGGACAGGATCCTTCCAGGATGCCGGGTCAAGGAAGGGAAGCAGGAAATCAGGAAATCCCAAAGTCTGGAAATCTGGCTCGGCCCTCATGATGCCTCAAATTTATACTGAGTGTGACGTATATGGGATGGAATACTCTGTTTGGTCAATTCTGGCATCTATCTTGTCTGTTCCTCCCCAAAGAAGGGCTCAGGTGGGACCTCTTTATCCTCCTGGACAGTAAAATGTTTTCCTCAGAGCTGAGCAGTGTCCTTGGCTCTGCATACCAGTCTCTAGTAGTAACTATAAACATCAAGTGTTATCAATCCTAGAAGCACACACTGTCTGAGAAACTTGCTGTTAATTTCAGCAAGTGCAACTACTTACAAGAGACTTAGCTAAAAGCAAAAGTACAAGACAGAAAATCACCTTTATCCTGGCCCAAACCAGGACACTTGAATAAGACATTAACCACACCCTAGGCCATGTTGGTTCCTAGAAATGGGACCACACAGGTTTTGACATCCCAAGGACAGTAGAAATTTTCAGAACTTCAGCTACTGTAGTTAGCGATTGGGGGAACAAGAAGAAGAGGAATAATGTCCCATCCATAAAGGCAAAAAAGGGAAAATTGTAATTAAAACTAATTTCCAGAAGATAACATTCAAAGTAGAGATCTTTCACCAGTTTCTCCTAAGAAAAAAAGTGAAAAATGTACATAACAGTCCGTAGAAGGTGTCACCTGAACTATGGTGGCTGCAGGTACCGGGTCAATGTCACCATCAGTGCTAAAGGCACAGCCCAGTGATACCCTTAAGCAGATTGCAGAGCTGACATTCAGCTAAACAAGGAGTGAGGAAGGTGTGACATCCCACAGCTGTAAGAACAGCTCTAAGACCAAACCAACCGACATGGTGACCAGTAACTGTGAAACCCATATGGGGAAAAATTACAACTTAATGTTTCAACATGCTCTGATCAGATCTTTCTTTGTTGTTGAACCCCAGCCAGGAACTGAGCACCACTCAGCCACTCACTCAGCTTTCCCCCAGCAGTGAGGTGGAGGAATGGATTGAGACAAGAAAATTTTAATAATTAAATACTCCTCTTTGCTCATTTGCTCATTCCTCTTCCTCTCGCATATGCTCTCACCTTCAGCAAGTCAAAGCTCACAAACATTTCAGCACTCTCATTGTCTCCTTAGCCAACTCTGTCATTGTGTTTGTGTCCATCTTTTTGTGTCCCCCGACACAAAGTATTTCTCATAAGATTATACCTTGTAGAAAGGTGACCTCATTAGGGGCAGCTCATACTTAGCCTATGGTTGAGGAGTGTGTTTGATTGTTTGCAAAGAGGAAAACTCCTGCTGTGCCCGTGTGCAGCAGTTCTCTAAGGAAAAGAGAGGGGAGCTGGTGCAAAGGAGCTGTACCATCCAGCTGCAGAGATCAAGGGAGAAGTCTGATGGGAGGAGAAGTGATGCAAGTGCCAGGGGCCAAGGAGAGCAGTGGTGGGGTTGGGGAGGTGAGGAGCAAGGGTGTCCATCCAGGGTCAGACCTCACGGAACTGCTTCTCCTGCTGGTGCAGACCTCCTCTGGGTCATTATCACTTGGAGAATGCTGCTAGAACGTCTCCTCTGAAGTACAAAGTAATGAAATACTCCCTTTCTATTAAGAGTGAAAAGGTGTTCTTTGAAATCTTCCTCCTGAATTCCATCAGGAAAATATTAATAACTTCATGGAGATATATAGGTCTTGAAGACATGAGGGAAATTCCAAAAAGATAAAGAATTCCTTTGGGCTTTTGAGGCTCATTACAATAAATTCGGATACTGAGAGAAGAATGCAAAAAGTCTCAGATAAAGTCAGTCAGAAGAAAAACCCAAAATACTTTCACACACTGATGGGCCCCCCTGAGTCTGCCAGAGCCTCCCCACGGCCTCATTAGAGCAGATCCCTGGAGGCCATGATTGCAGGAGGCAAAGGCCCTGTGCTGGTGGCTGTAATGCTGAGAAAAGCCTTTGGTTTGTTGGATGCAGCAGAAAGGCCAAGCCCTAACCCCACATCCTGGGAAGGAAGATCCTGTCCCTCACAGAATGATCAGGGCTCTTCCTGGGGCAGTGGGCTGTAAGGGTGAACGAGGACAAATGTAGGAAAATTCTCTGTAGAGAAACAAGATAAACCAGGTGCCTCGAGTTGCCAAAGAGTGGGTGTGAGTCCACCTGTGCCTGGTTAGGGCAGGCCCCCTATTACCAGGGGGCCAATAAAGGTGGGACACACCCACAGAGAGCAGCTCACTCTTGTGCGAGGCCATGGAGAGACCAGCAGCTTGTCGAGCCTCAGGAGCAAGAAAGGCTCCTCCCGCTACAATTCTCTGACACTTCCTGGCCTCCCATACCAGGGGCAAGGAACAAATTCTAGATTCGCAAAAAAAAAAATGTTCCTGATAGACCTTGATGGTCAAGGCAACTCCCATGGCATATGTGACAAAGCCCACAGATCTTTTGGGCCTTTCAGACCTGATTGAGCCCTTGGCCACCTCTCCTGCAGGCTGTCCTACACTGTCCATGCCTGCAGCTTCTTCCCTTCAGGCTGTTGTCACCCTTCCTGCTTTCCCACCTAACTCTCACTCCAGCATTTCCAGACCTTCGCTGGTGTCTCTCTCTGGTGATTTCTTGTTCTTTCCCTTCAATCTGAACCTTCCAGAGTGACCTTTGTGAAGGTTTTGGACTACCAAGAGAAGTTCCATCATAAAGTCATGGAACTTTTTGGGTGTGAAGGGATGTGACAGACCAGACTTGTGTTTCTCAAGATCACTCCAAAAGGACTGCCCATACCACCTTTGTGGAAACTTCCCCAGGGTACAGTCTGGAGTTTTGCTGGGATGAATAAAAACTCATGGACAGACTTAAGGGTGATGTGGGCTGAGAAGAGTGTGTGTCTCAGAGTCTGGGATGGATGCTTCTGATCCCATCCCTCTAATCAGTCTTGCTCTGGGCTGGGGATTTAGGAATGCCCCAGGACATTCCTCTTATCGCTGTTTGCTTGTCTGATATTGTTAGGCCTGTTTTGTTTCTTTCCTAGGGAAACAATTGCTCCTCTAAGTGGTAATGTGACCCTCAGTCCTTTCACTCTGTACCAGTCAGTGGTGTCAGAGGATCTGTCGAGCATTTTCTGGGATCGTATGGTTTCAGTCCCTCTCCCCAGCAGGGCCAGGTCTGGCACTAAGGTTGGATCCAGCAGCACCTTGGCTTGTCTCTGAGAAAGAGTTTAGAAAGCAAGGGGGTGCGAGCTGTGTCTCCCTGGGTGCCCTCCCCGGGTCATGACAAGTGCCCACCAAGACCTTTCCCACAGGGCTGCTCCTGGCCAGGAAGCCCCAGCTTGTGCCATGGCCCAGGTGAGTCCCCTGCAGGGGCAGACACTGGCACTTGTCCTTCTGAGATTTCTTTCCAGATGAGCTCTGCTGCTCCTTGACGCCTTTCATGGAGCAGAGAGGCCTGGGAGAGCTCCTGAGGAAAGACTCCATCCCAGAAGGCATTGAGTCCCTCAGCACCATTGATGTCTCCTCTTCCTTAGATCCCTGTCCTCCATCAGCAGGAGCCCTGAACTTCCCTTCTTCTTCAGCCTTGGTCTCCAAAACAGCCATGGGAGATGTTGCTTTTGCCCTCAAGTACTCTTGCAGGGCACAATTGGTGTTCCTCAGCACCATTGGTGTCTCCCTTCCATGGCCATGCAGGGCCAGTTACATACACATGGTTTTCTCTGCCAGGGTTTCACTTGCCAGCCCAAAATAGCTCCCTCCAGGCTCTCCCACCTCCCCTCCCCTCTCTCCCAGTATAGCCCAGTTGCTACTGGCCCCACACCACTGCCCACCCCAGGCTGCTCTGGGCAGTCCCACCACAGCCCCAGCCCCTCTGAAGGGCACAGCAGCTCCTGGGGAGCAGAGAGAGCTCAGAGCCCCAAATGGGTGACCATGCATGGCAAAAGGAGCAGGAGGCACCCTGTGTCCCCTGCTCTCCTCTCCAGGAGATCTACAGAGGTCTAAAGCCCATCGGGACCATCCCCTCTTCCCAGCACAGCACAACAGCCCTGTCCCTTGTGCTCCTGAAGAGCTCTGACTGCTCCAGGCACAGAGCAGCCTTCCCAGGGCTGCTACAACCAGAGAGGGGGTTTCACTTAAACCCAGGAGAGGCTCTCCATTTTCACAAAGTTTATTGGTCAAATAGGTGGATGCATAATAATGTAGGAAAGAAGAGTAATGAAATTACTTTGAAGGAATTAAAATGACAGCTGAATAAAAAGGAAAAAATATAAAGGATGACAGACTTCGAATGTCCTGACACATAGTGTGAGTCATTTGCAGAAGACAGGAGGACTCCTATGGGTGCTGAGAAACCCTAATGATTTCCTCAGAGAACCCATGAGCTCCTGTTTTCTCATGCTGTAGATGAGGGGGTTCACTGCTGGAGGAACCACTGAGTACAGAAATGACACCACAAGATCCAGGGATGGGAAGGAAATGGAAGGAGGCTTCAGGTAGGCAAAGATGGCTGTGCTGGCAAACAGGGACACCACAGCCAGGTGAGGGAGGCACGTGGAAAAGGCTTTGTGCCTTCCCTGCTCAGAGGGCATCCTCAGCACAACCCTGAAGATCTCCACATATGACACCACGATGAAAACAAAACACACAAATGATAAACACTGACCACAATAAGCCCAAGTTCCCTGAGGTAGGAGTGTGAGCAGGAGAGCTTGAGGATCTGGGAGATTTCACAGAAGAACTGGTCCAGGGCTTTTCCCTGGAAGAGGGGCAGTGAAAATGTATTGGCTGTATGCAGCAGAGCAGTGAGAAACCCAGTGCCCCAGGCAGCTGCTGCCATGTGGACACAAGCTCTGCTGCCCAGGAGGGTCCCGTAGTGCAGGGGTTTGCAGATGGCCACATAGCAGTCGTAGGACATGATGGTCAGGAGAGAGAATTCTGCTACTATAAAGAAGAAAAAGATCAAGAGCTGTGCAGCACATCCTTTGTAGGAGATGTCCCTGTTGTCCCAGAGGGAATTAGCCATGGCTTTGGGCAGAGTGGTGGAGATGGATCCCAGGTCGAGGAGGGAGAGGATGAGAAGGAAGAAGTACATGGGGGTGTGGAGGTGGTGGTCACAGGCGATGGTGGTGATGATGAGGCCATTGCCCGGGAGGGCAGCCAGGTAGATGCCCAGGAAGAGCCAGAAGTGCAAGAGCTGCAGCTCCCACCTGTCTGCAAATGCCAGGAGGAGGAACTGTCTGATGGAGATGCTGTTGGACATCTCCTGCCTATAGGGATATAGACCTATCAGTAGAAGAAAAAATGGGAGCAGTAAGACCAGTGTTCCTTCAAAAAACATTATTAGATTTCTCCTAGAGACACACAAATAGCTTCTCCCTTTTCATGAACACCTTTGGCATGTCCTTTTAAAACACCCTGTCTTACCCTGTTTGAATGTCCATAAAGGAGCAGGAAAGGTCAGTGCAGCCTAACTGCAATTGGTAAAAAGGAAAAGGGAAGGATCTCAGAATAAATCCACTCCTGAAATCCAAGAGAATTTCAGCATTTTCACCCCCAATGCACCACCACACTGCAGAGCAGAGCTAAAGAGATTGGTTTGATCTGATAGTTTCCCCAAAATACCTAAAGAAAAATTTAATGCGGAAGCCCATGGAATTTCTGCTTCTCTGTGTGACAGATAGCAGACTTTAGGGAGGGCAGCAGATCTGCAGAGGATGGCTGGTGTCGCAGTGCGAGACGGGGACCCAGTTTGATGCAAACAAATGTCCAACTTTATTGAATCAGAAGGCGATATTTAAACACTAATCTAAGAGCTAATGCCACGTATACATATTGCTGATTGGTGATTTCTACATCTCGTTACACACGTTTTAACTTGATTGGCTACAAAGCATTTAGCAACAATTAACTAACAAAGCTTATCTTTCACACATTCGAGCTTCTTCGTGGATGTTGTTATCGTGCCGAGTCCCTTAATCTAATCGTCTTGCTTACTCCTTAACCTTCGAGTGTTCTAACGTACTGTTCCTTGTGGTTACAAAATATGCTTTAAGCAGCACTGTCCTTGCACATAGCCCAAAGCTTATGTTGAAATTATCAGCAATTGTTTGGTGCTGACAGTCTGAGGCTGTACTGCCTCAATTCCCCCTTCCGATTGGACAAGATAAACTCGTTTCATGGCACGATCGAGCATCCGTTGAAAGCATTGAAAAATACAGGGTAGCAAGGTTAAAGTAAAAAAGCAAGTAAGGCATAACAAATAGTCTTAATCAAACTTCGCAACCAGCCCGTTAAACCCCATTCTGAAAAAAGTTTATCAAACCAGTCCCAATTATCCTGTGATTGCAAATGTGCAACCCCTTCTTTAAGTAATTGTATTGCAGCATGTATAGATTGAGAGTGATCAGAAAGATTCATACAACACATTCCATTAAAATCTTCACAAGTATGACCTAAAAGCTAACAATAAAAAGAGCAGTACAACAGAATAGCACAATCAACAATCAACATAGAGACGAGGGATCCCTTAGTCAACATATAAACGATCACATGAATTACAACATTAACAAAAGCCTGTTATCAACACAATACGAAAAGCACATTTCACACTGCAGTGGAAGGACTTAAACTACTTTTTAGTATGAGGAAGTTCAGATGTCCACTGGCGCATAGAACCAAGGGGGTAGAGGAGGCTTATGCGACAAAAATTGGTCGGGGGGCCCCAAAAGCGTCCCCAGACCCCTCCCGGATCACAGCACGGTGGAGTCCTAGTTTCCTCCATGGTTGCCAAATTAAAACCTAAAAAGCCAAATAAAATTATTTACAGACAAAATTCCAAGCCTATAAATAACAAAGGCACACACACACACTCTTTTTTTTTTTTTCTTTTTTTCTTTTTTTTTCTTTTTCTTTTTTTTTTTTCTTTTTTTTTTTGACTCTGTGTTCTCTGTACGAGGAGCAGTTCTCATTCTCCTCAGCAACTTTCAGGCCATGGTCTATAAAAAAAACAAGCCCGGGGGAAGCAATAAAAGTTTGTTAGTGGATTTAGATACATTTTTAGAGGTATAATTATAATAAAGTGAGCCACATATTTTCTTTAGGTAGCGTAAAAGTTACTACAGGTGAAACAGTAATAACAGGAATTATTAGTCCTGCGTGGCTCGTAGCCTGTAGGGTCGAACGTTTTTCGCTGGAATCCATCTAGGTCCTTGATCTGTGGAAACACAAGCATAACCCCTCCCCCATGTTATGAGTGAATATGGGCCTTTAATTTGTCCCGTTTCCATATCTTTAATAAGGACTGGAGGTCTTTCCTGGAATTGGAAAAGATTATTACTCGCAAAGTGTTTAGCAATGGGAGGCACATCTGAAGTATAACAATTTAAAAAATTAAAAGTATATATAGCCTTGAGCAGTCTCTCTTCAGGTGTTGATAATGCTCCAACTCCTCCTTTTTGTTTCTGTAATATAGTTTTTAAGGTATGGTGGGCTCGTTTTCTGAGCAGCAGCAGTGTGTGCGGGGGGGGGGGGGGAGAAGCGGCTGCGGAGGCAGGAGTGGGGGTGCTCTCCGTACCAGGAGCAACTCTTGCTCTCCACAGCAACTTCCAGCCTCCAAAAAGGCATACTCATTCTCATAACTGTGTTTTTTGTCTTACTTCTCACCAATATATAAGAAAAACTAACAACCACCACTAGAAGATTAAAAAATGAAATGATATTGCCACTAAAATCTGGTAAAGTCACCCTGAAACAAAATGAAATGGTACAATTTCCTAAACCAAAACTGCAAGTATAATTACCAACCAAGTTTTTTATCTCTGTATGAAACACCAGTGTACCATGCACCACAATATACATCAATATTGAGAACTATATTGCAATTGTTGAGAAGGAGTTAACAGAGTATTAATGAGCATTTTTGTGTCGTATGGCATCAACAATTGAGCAGTAAAAAGAATGTTGCAAATGAGATGACTCAAACCGATTTCAAACCGTACTGCGCAATGACAACTTTGGCTTCTTTTACCATTTTCCAATCTAATGCAACCCATTGACCTCCTCATCCTGGTCCCACAATCACTGGAAAACCATCGGACTCATATTGGGAACCATTTCTCCTTCAACTATAGCATTTTAAATAATTCCCTTCCATCTAGTTACTGGATACACAATACAACCTCCCCCCACTGCCCTGCCCTCCCCATGCTGGATCTGGAAGAGGTAGAGCAGTGGGTGTTAAAGGGTTAAGGGAAATAGGAGCAGGAATAGGGAACGGATCAAGGGTTAAAAATGGATTAGTGCCCCATTGTTTGGGATGTTCCCCGGAGCAAAAACTAGAGTTTTTTCAGGGGTATACTCATCCTTGGTTTCCAGTTCTGTCAGCTTCTTCAGCAGTTTCCTTAGTTGCTTGTCTCTGAGTTCCAGTTCCTTCCTTGGTTGTTGCTCTATAGCAGGCACTGATGGTGTTGACAGGTGAAGCAGAGGATTAATTGATGGCAACTGTGGTCAAGAAGATAAATCAAGCTTTCGAGGTGGAAAGGTGGCAGAGCAGTCGGGAGCCGCGGCAGGCAGGCACGAGGGAGGGAGTCTGCATTCCAAGATTCCTCGCCTGTGTTCTCCGGCTTCTCTCCCTCTGGGAACTCCGATGATTCTGGTGGTGTTTTCGGTCGCTTTTGGCTTTGCTTCTCAGTCCCATTTTAGTTTTCATCCAACCCCCAGGGTCAAAGGGTTCTGGGTCCAAATCCGCATTCACCATAGCGGCAGTGGTTGGCAGCGGGGGGGCAGAAAGGGGGGCAGATGAAGTAGTAGACTCTTTTCCTTTTAAAGTTTCAAAAAATGTTCGCCAAGGTGCTAAGAGTTTGGCGGTTTCATTATTGCCCCGTGTAGTGGCATCCCATAATTTAACTCCGACCTCGTCCCAAAATGTAGGGTCATAACTAGAGACCGAATTGATGTCAGAAAAATGCTCACGGGTCCATTTTAAAACCAGTTTTAGATCATGGCCGGATATAACTTTTTTATCCTTATTAAGTAAAGTCTTTAAAGTATAATAAACGTCTCGTTCTTCTTTTGAACCCATAATAAAAAGAAGTAAGTTTCTCCAAGCTTCACCTACCAATCGCAAGGAGGTGATGAGGTGCGCACCAAATAACCGGCTTCTTCACAGCCTTTCTTCTTCAAAATCAAAGTTCTTGGAGACCTGCAACCGGAAAATCTTCAAACCGGCATCACGTCGGGGTCACCATTTGTCACAGTGCGAGACGGGGACCCAGTTTGATGCAAACAAATGTCCAACTTTATTGAATCAGAAGGCGATATTTATACACTAATCTAAGAGCTAATGCCACGTATACATATTGCTGATTGGTGATTTCTACATCTCGTTACACACGTTTTAACTTGATTGGCTACAAAGCATTTAGCAACAATTAACTAACAAAGCTTATCTTTCACACATTTGAGCTTCTTCGTGGATGTTGTTATCGTGCCGAGTCCCTTAATCTAATCGTCTTGCTTACTCCTTAACCTTCGAGTGTTCTAACGTACTGTTCCTTGTGGTTACAAAATATGCTTTAAGCAGCACTGTCCTTGCACATAGCCCAAAGCTTATGTTGAAATTATCAGCAATTGTTCGGTGCTGACAGTCTGAGGCTGTACTGCCTCAGGCTGGGAGGTGCAGGAATCCCCCATGACATCCTCTTCAAGGAAGCAGCTCCCTCTCCATCCCTGCCCATCTCTGCTGCCTGCAGCTCTTTCTCTGTCCCCAGCTCTCCTCCCTGTCAGTGCTCACAGCCCCCATCCTACCTACTTAGTGCTCAGCTCTGCCCTGCAGACCCCTCCTGGCAGCAGCAGGACCTTTCCAGGGGCATCTCTGGCTCTGCAGGGGCTCAGGAGCAGCTCAGACAAGGGCTGAGGAGAACTGGGGTCTCTGTGCCTTCTGCAGAGTACAGTAAGAGCTTTCCAGGTCCTGGAGAGAAAACTGAAATGGAGCCTGAGGAAGAACCCAAAGAAATGCTGCTTCTGCACTGCTTTCGAAGGGGCCTTTGCAATGTCCTGGGGTGATGTGGTGCTGTGAGCTGTGCTATCAAAAATGGCTTATGAAATCTCTTCAGAAATGTTTTGGTATGAGTATGCTGTCCCACAGAACCCTCTCAAAACCAGAAGGACCCTGCTCTGTGCTCCCTGTCTCCTGCCAGCCACAGCTTCTCCCCAGAGCACCAAGGAGCTCCCCAGGCAGGCTGAGAGCTGCCCCTGGCAGGCAGGCAGCAGAGTCCTTGCCCCAGCACACAGCCCCTGGGCTGCAGGACCCTGCTCTGAAGGACAGCCCTGGGCACCCCTGCCTGCACATACCCCCTCAGCCCCTGCAGCCATCCTCAGCAGAAGGCAGCCCCATGCCCTCTCCCTCTGATGCTGCTCCAGGACAGCCCTGCTCTGCCAAACCTTTTCCTCCTGCCCACCAAAATCGTCCGGAAGGATCCCAGCAGCTGTGGCACAGGCTGCCAGCTGGAGAAGACCCCCTCCAGGAAGACCAGCTTCACTGCCCTGCAGCCAGAGACTCACCATGACAGAGGCTGTGAAGATTTCTCTCCCAGGCAGCTCTCAGCTCTCCTCCCAGCCCAGGCTGCCTTTCTCCTCTCTCTCCCTCCTCTGCCCTGCCCTGCTGCCTGCAGGCAGTGCCCTCAGCCCTGCTGCGCTCTGCAGAGGAGCTGCTCCTGCCCAGAGCTCTCTCTCTGCAGCACTCTCTGCTTGCCAGCAGCTCTCAGCCTCAGGAGCATGGCCCAGCAGCACAGGACCATCACCAGACTTTGCCACTTGCTCAGCTCTCTCGGGGCTCCCTCCAGCTCTCCCTGGGGAGCCCCCAGGAACCCAATGTGACACACACTGAAGTCATTGCTCATGTCCCCTCCCTCCCTCCTTTCCAGCACAGCCAGTTCCCCTCTAGAGACACAACCTCTGCTTTTCCCACACTCACACTGGACACCCAGGCAGTGCCAGGGGGAATCTCCTTTCCCTCTGTCCTGGTTTGGGCCAGGATGAAGGTGATTCTCTGTCTTGTGCTTTTGCTTTCAGCTGAGCCTCTTTAAGTAGTTGCTGAGATTAGCAGCGGGTCCCTCAGACAATGTCTGCTTTTGGGGCCGATAACGCTTGATGTTTATAGGTACTGCCGGGGACTGGTATGCAGAGCCAAGGACACTGCTCAGCTCTGAGGAAAGCATTTTACCATCAAGGAGCCCTCCTTTGGGGAGGAACAGACAAGATAGATGTTAGAACTGACCAAGCGGAGTATTCCATCCCATAGACGTCACACTCAGTATAATTTGAGGGATTTTCCAAATTTCACTCTCTCTTTCCGGCGCCTCTTCCTGCTTCAGCTAGCTGCTTCCCTTCTTGCCTCTCGTCCTGCTTCTTTCCCTGCCTCCAGCGCCCGACTGCTACCAACTCCAGGAGTCCAGCCTGGACTTTCCCAGGGCTACCCTGCGGCCTCGGTTGACGTGAGAGTTGTTGGGGGAGAAGGGGGAGGAGGGTGGTTCTTATTTTTTTTCTTTTCCTGTATTTCTGTATGTGTTCACTAATTTACTCTATCATTGCTGTTTCATTAAAGTCTTGTAGTTTAATCTCCAACTGAGAAGTCTCTCTCCCTTGTTCTCTCTCCCTTCTTCATCAAGGAGGAGAGTTATTAATAGAGAGCGTCTGTTTCGGTTTAACCACTGGGCCAGTGTTAAACCTTGACACCCTCCTCTTCCCATGCAAGCCACAGGTGACACTGGAGGTGCCAGGGGTGGTCCCAGACATGTGTGGGTCCCCAGCTCCAGCGCCTCAATGTCCTTCTTGTTGTGAGGGGCCCAGGTCTGACCCCAGATTCGAGGTGCAGCCTTACCAATGATGAGTATAGGGGGACAATCACCTCCATGCTCCTGCTGCCCACACTATTTCTGATGCAGCCCAGGATTCTGGTGGCCTTCTTGGCCACCTGGGCACATGCTGGTCCATGTTCAGTCATCCTCGTCACCCCCAGGTCCTTCTCTTTCTCTCATCTTTCCAGCCACCCCTCCCCTATGTCTGTAGCATTTCTTGGAATTGTTTTGAACAAAATGCAGGACTAGGCACTTTGCCTGCTACAGCCTCAAACAGTTCACCTCAGTCCATCGACCCAGCCTGTCGAGGTCCCTCTATAGAACCTTTCTAGTCTCTGGCAGATCCACACTCCCACCCAGCCTGGTGTCATCTGCAAAGTGCCTGTGGGTGCACTCACCCCCTATTCCAAATCATTGATAAAGAGATTGAAGCAGAGCAGTCCCAGCACCCTGGGGAACACCACTGGTAAGCAGCTACCAGCTGGACTGAGCTCCACTCACCACAAGTCTTTGGGCCCAGACATCAGCCAGGGTTTGACCCACTGAAGAGGCCACTGCTCTAGGCCAGAGGTAGCCAGTTTCTCCAGAAGTATTTTGTGGACAGTGCTGCTGAAATCTTTACTAAAGTCAAGATAGCCAACATCCTCCACCTTTCCCTCATTCAATTAATGGTCACCTTGTCACAGAAGGAGATCAGGTTGGTCAAGCAGTCCCTGCCTTTCATAAACCCATGCTGTCTGGCCCCCATCTCCTGGCTGTCCTGCACATGCTGTGTAATGGAACTCAGACCATCTGCTCCATCCCCTTCCCTGGCACTGGCCAAGCTGACAGGCCTGTATCTCCCTGGATCCTCCTTTTGGCCCTTCTTGTAGGTGGGGATGAGCTGTCAGTCTTCAGGCTACTGACACCTCCCCAGTCAGTCAGGACTGCTGATAAATGATGACAAGAGGCTTGGTGAGCACTTCTGCCAGCTCCCTCAGTACCTTTGTGTGGGTCCCATCTGGCCCCATAGACTTGTGTGTCTCTGGCTGCTGCAGGAGGTCACTGACCCCTTGGATCATGGTGGCTCCATTCTGCTCCCTGTCCCTGTCTGCCAGCTCAGGGGACTGGGTACCCCAGGAAAAACTGGTCCTATTGCTGAAGGCTGGGACAAAGAAGTCATTAAGTACCTCAGCCTTCTCCTCACCCTTGGTCACTGTCGTCCTGGCATACAAAAAAGGCTAGAGATTCTCCTTCACCCTCCTTTTGTTGCTAATGTGTTCACAGAACCATTGATTATGTTCTTCAATGCCAGCAGATAGATTCATTTCACACTGTGTTTGGCCATGGTAATTTTTTCCCTCTGTAGCCTCCTGACATCTTTTAAGTCTCCCTGAGTGTCTTGCTCCTTTTTCCAAAGGCCACAAACTCTCCTTTTTTAGATGAGTTTTTACCAGATCTCTCTATTCAGCCAGGCTGGACAGCTTTCCCCACCAGTTCATCTTACAGCACAAGGGGCCATCTGATCCTTCACCTTTAAGAGTTTCTCTTTGAGCAATATCCAGACTTCCTGAAATCTCTTGCCCTTCAGGATTGCCTCCCAAGGGATTCTCTCAACCAGAAAGAGGCCAAAATTTGCCTGCCTAAATTCCAAGGTGACAGTTCTGCTGACCCTCCTCCTTTCTTCTCCAGGGATCAGTTTTATGACCAAGGCTGGATTTAGTGATAGTGATATGGATAGAATCCCATTAACCCTATCAGGGTCTAACTGTTTATGTCCCTCAACCAACCAATGACCCAAGTACTTCACTTTTTCCTCAGTAAATTGTAATTTTGACTTTGATACTTTCAACCCATTTAAGCTTAAGTAATTAAAGAGTATAATACTAGCCGTTCTGACGTCGTTTTCAGTGATTCCAGCAATCAATAAATCATCCACATATTGAATTAAGACACTATTGGGACTCCCCTCAAAGGGTTCAAGGATTTGTTCTAAAGCCTGGCCAAATAGATTAGGAGATTCTGTAAAACCCTGAGGGAGCACTGTCCACCGAAGTTGTTGTTTCCTGTGTGTGTCAAGATCTTCCCATTCGAAAGCAAAGTAATCCCTGCAATCTTCTCTCAAGGGACATGCCCAGAAGGCATCCTTAAGGTCAATGACTGTGTACCACTGATAATCCAGGGATAGTTTATTTAAGATGGTATAAGGATTAGCAACTACAGGATGTCTAGTTATAGTGCGTTTATTTACTTCCCTTAAATCCTGCACCAATCGGTATGACCCATCAGATTTTATAACCAGCAAGATAGGTGTATTATGGGCAGACATACAGGGTTCCAATAGCCCTTGAGTCAACAGCCTCTGTATAATAAGCTGTAATTCTATCCTCCCTTCTTGTGAAATAGGGTATTGTTTAACCCTAATTGGGTAATCAGGGTCCCTGATAGTAATGACAATAGGTTTAATGTTTAAACGCCCAACCGAATCAGGAGTATACCAAACTTCAGGGTTAATTTTTTTTCGTCCTCTGTACTTAGGACCAGTAATTTTACAGTCAAGGCTTGTTCTTTTATCTCTAAACCAATTCCCAACATAATCATCAAGTCCCTTCCCAACAGATTATATTCAGCTTCAGGCACCAGTAACAAGGTTCCTTTGGAAATCTTGTTGTTTAATCTAATTTCCACATTTTTAATTAAGGGTACCCCGAAGGGTTCTCCCTTTGCTCCCACAACTTGCAACTGTTCTTGAGAAACAGTGCATCCATGCGGAAGGGTTTGAACAGTAGACCTTTCGGCTCCTGAATCTATAAGAAATTCATATTCTTGTTGCTGGGGACCTAATTTTAATTTTATCAAGGGCTCTGTGTTTTTAGTCATCCCTAGCAAATAGAGCCCCTGACCCCCCTAATCTTCTTCAAACATCTTCTCATCCTGAATTCTTCTATGGCAGTTTCTTTTTATATGCCCTTTCTGTTTGCAATAGTAACATTCTATCTCTTTATTCACAGCAGGGGGTATATTCCTCCTAGGTGGTCTCGGGTCGTTCCCTGTTCCTCTCGGTCTAGGGGGAAGTCCGATCTCTCGTACTGCCATGACCAAGAGCCGTGCCTGCCGCTTTTGTTGCTCCTCTTCCCTCCTTAAATAAACTTTTTGAGCTTCTCTCAGGAGCTCATCCATACCCTTATCTTGCCAGTCCTCAATTTTTTCCAACTTTTCCCTGATATCACTCCAAGATTTTGCCACAAACTGGGTTTTTAGCAAAGCCTGCCCTAAGGATGTATCAGGGTCCAAGCCTGAGTATAGCTGTAAACTTTTTCTTAATCTTTCTAGCCGTTCGGTAGGGGTTTCGTCTTTCTTCTGACACTCGTTAAAAGCTTTATTAATATTCTGCCCTCTGGGAACCGATTCCCTAATCCCTTGCATAATGTCTTGAGGGTCCATCATGTGGCCCCGGTGCTCTGGATTGTGATTATCCCAATTAGGTCTCTGCATGGGCCATTTTACATCTGCAGCAGGACCTTGTTGGTGTCTTCGATCCCAGTTTCACATACCAGCCCTCCTAATCATTTCCCTCTCTTCCATAGTAAATAAGATCCTAAGGATGGCTTGCACTTCATCCCAGGTATATACGTTAGCTCCCAAAAATTGATCAAATCTTTCAGCCACACCCAGGAGGTCTTCTAGCAACATTCTCATTTCCTTTTTAAAGTCCCTCACATCCATGGGGCTGAGTGGTACCGAAACAAACCCAGTCCCTGGTTGAGGTCCCCCCAGTGCAATTTCACGTAAAGGATATAAACCTTCCCTTTCTTTCGCTCGACTTCTAGTAAGTACCCTCCTCTCAGATTGTTCAGGTTCCTCTGGCTCACTCTCGTGAGACTCAGCCTCCGGAGTAGTCAGAGGTGGAGGATTATTGTATGGAGGAGGTGGCGTGGTGATCTCCTCTGGATCCCTGCGCCTTCTCCTGCTCCCTTCTCTGACGACAAACACCCTCGCCGGGTGATTTCCCACCATCCATACAGAAGCATATTCACTCTCTTCTTCGTTAAAGGGTTTCTGTGTGTTAACCCATAAATTTAAGTTCTGGCATACCCAATTTTCAAATGATCCAAATATTGGCCAATATACCCCGTCTTCAATTTCCTGGTTTCCCCAAACTCTCATACAATAGTAAACCATCTTTTCCTTCTGTCTGGGAGAAGCTTCCCAATATCTCAACATGTGCCCTGATGGGCTATCAGGGGGAATATCAGGAAGATATTTGCACCCCCCTGAGACACCGAAAGACTTCTCCAGCATGGGCTTACTCTTCTCTTGGCCCATCTTCCAAGGCACCTTCTTTCACACAGTTCAAGCACTTCCCTCCGTTCGTGGCTCAGCCCCTCGCGGGCTCTGAGAACCGCACTACAAGGAGGTCCGCACTCGCTTCGTCCTACAGGACGTCTCACTCACTCAAATCTCAATCAGGCGCACCTTGGGAACCGGTCCTCCCCAACCGGAGGAGCCAAACCTTCCCCAGCTGGAGGAAAATAATCCTCCTGAACCGAGGGAAAACCGTCCTCAGCTGGAGGAAAACAATCCTCCCAAACCGAGGGAAAACCATCCCCAACTGGACAGAACCTCTTAATACTTACTCGTCTCGTGCGAGTCTTTGCCCGGGGTCTTCATGCACGTGAATTACGGGGGAATCCTACAATATTCCTTTACTTATATATTTCTCGTTTCTTGGTATGATCTCTGAGGTCTATGGCACGGAGCTGGACCCCAGGTCCACCCGCAAAAATGCAAATGGGGCGCCTATCCAGGAGAAAAGCTCCGCAGCAGAGTCTCAGGATTTGAGTCACGGCACCAATTTGTTAAAAACGCTGACTCGATGTTTCAGCAGTAAAACTTTTTATTGAGAACGTGAGAGCTATATAAGTAAAGCAGCGCGCTGGGCGGCCAGGGAGACACAGCTCCAGCAATAGATTTATGCACTCAATGATGTAAAACCAGCCCTTTTATACCTTTCAAAAACCCCTTCCCCTCAGTCTCCCATCAGTTTATCATTGGTTCCCATCCCACAGGCTCCCCCAGCATTGGTTCCCGTTTCGCGGACTTCGCTCTGTTGCCGAGGGGAAAGGTTTCATGTTTCGCAGGCTTCATACTGTTACTGAGGGGAATGGCCACATTACGTCCCTGTTTCACGTGCCTCCGTGGTCGGCCCCTCCTCCCATTTTTCTGACCTTTCTTCCCCACAAACATACACCCCAAAAAAACAGCCCAAGCAAACATTATTAAACTGAAAGATACAGTCAACAAAACAACAAATTACAATTTTAAACCCTTATTTTTCACAGCCTTGGTAGACACTGGTGCACAGTGCACCCTAATGCCATCGAATCAGAAAGGGACAGAATCCGTCACTATTTCTGGAGTGACGGGGGGATCTAAAGAACTGAGTATTGTAAAGGCTGATGTGAGCCTCACTGGGATAAAGTGGCATAAACACCCAATAGTGACTGGTCCAGATGCTCCGTGCATCCTTGGCATAGACTACCTCAAGGGAGGTGATTTCGAAGACCCAAAAGGGTACCAGTGGTCCTTTGGTACTGCAGCTATTAAGACTGAGAATGCAGGATGGCTGCATGCTTTGTTTGGCCTTTCAGATAAACCATTTGTAGTGGGGTTGCTGAGAACTATAAACCAGCGGGTGCCAACTGCTACTACAATAGTGCATCAAAGACAATATCGCATCAACAGAGATGCTGTGATCCCCATTCACAAGCTGATCCGGCAACTAGAGAGCCAAGGGGTGATCGGCAGGACTCACTCACCCCTCAATAGTCCTATATGGCCAGTGCAAAAGCCTAATGGAGAGTGGAGGCTGACAGTGGACTATTGTGCCCTGAATGAGGTTACACCACCACTAAGTGCTGCTGTGCCGGACATACTAGAACTTCAGTATGAGCTGGAGTCAAAGGCAGCCAGGTGGTATGCTACTATTGACATTGCTAATGCATTTTTTGCTATTCCTATAGCACCAGAATGCAGGGCACAGTTTGCTTTCACCTGGAGAGGTGTCCAGTACACTTGGAATCGACTGCCCCAGGGGTGGAAACACAGTCCTACCATCTGCCATGGACTGATCCATGATACCTTGGAAAAGGGTGGAGCTCCAGAACATCTACAATACATCGATGACATCATTGTATGGGGTGACACAGCAAAGGAAGTCTACGAGAAAGGTAAGAAGATAATTGAAATCCTTCTAGAGGCTGGTTTTGCTATTAAAAGGAGCAAAGTCAAGGGACCTATGCAAGAGATACAGTTTCTGGGGGTTAAGTGGCACGATGGACGTCGCCACATCCCAATGGACGTGATTAAAAAAATAACAGCTATGGCCCCACCAACTACCAAAAAGGAAACTCAGTCTTTCTTAGGAACTGTTGGTTTCTGGAGGATGCATATTCCTCTTTATAATCAGATTGTGAAACCTTTCTATGAGGTTACCCGGAAGAAGAAAGATTTTAAATGGGTCTCAGAACAACAAGCTGCTTTTGAGGGTATTAAACAGGAGATTGTGCAGGCAATGGCCCTTGGACAAATTTGAACAGGCTGCAGGTGCCTGCTAAACCTCCAAGGTGACAGTTCTGTTGATCCTCCTCCTTTCTTCCCCAGGGATCATTTTTTTTGACCAAGGCTGGATTTACAGGAGACCAGGCTTCCTAACAAGGGATGGGAAGAACTTATCCCACAGAGATAAAAGGGGTTTAGGACAGGAGAGAGCAGGGCTAATTAGCAGAGCTTTAAACCAGGTATGTAGGGGGCCAGGGGTGAAAGTGGGGTCACTGGAGAGGAGCCTGAATGTGACATACCAGCACTTGTGGGAGAAGGATGTGCAAGCAAGGGCTCAGAGTCCTGTCTCTTGGTGAAGGAAGAGAATGGCACTGGATATGGCTGGGGGAACACAAGAGTTGGTGTGAGGTTGGGGGCTATGGAAATATTGGAGTATAATCAGGAGGAGATTTGGGCTTCTCCAAGACAAAAGGAGGCCCAGCTGAGGTGCATCTACACCAATGCACAGAGCATGGGCAACAAACAGGACGAGATGGAAGCCATTGCACAGCAGGACAGCTGTGATGTAGTTGTCATCACAGAAATGTGGTGGGAAGACTGTCACAGCTGGAACACTGCTGTGAATGGATAGAAGCTCTTCAGAAGAGATAAGAAAGAAAGTAGAGGTGATGGTTGTGTTTCTGTATGTTAGGGAATGTTTCAGCTGCATAGATCTTGATTCCAGGGATGACCAAGTTGAATGTTTATAGGTAAGGAAAAAGGGGAAGGCAAGTAAGGGAGATCTTGTATTTGGAGTCTGTTTCAGACCCTCCAACCAGGATGCGGAGGCAGATGACCCCCCCATCACCTGATAGATGTAGGAGAAAACATGATACCAAAAGATGAGGAAACCAAAAGATGAGGAAATGACTGAATTGTTTAATAATTTCCTTGCCTCCGTCTTTAGTAGCAGGGACAGTTATATTCAGGGAATTCAACTCCCTAGGCTAGGGGACAGGAACTTCTTCTGCTGCCAATTAGTTTTCTCTTTCCCATTAGCTCATTTTTAGAAACCTGTAACTAGGCCTCAATAACCCTTAACCCACTGTAGCCTAAACTGAAGTAAGTCAGGATTGCTCACAATCTGTATATTTCTGAACTGTTTCCCCAAAAGAACCCAAGATGGCAATGATCACCCCACCATCACCACTAAAACTGCTCTGGGCTTAAACCAGGCCTGCTGTCCCCAGGAGTCCAGCCTGGACTTTCCCAGGGCTGCCCTGAAGCCTTGGTGGTGACATAACAGTTATTGGGAGCGAGGGGGGAGGAACATGGTCCCATTTTTCTGAATATTTGTATATATTTAGTAATTTTTCCTTTTGGTCATTACTGTTTCATTAAAGCTGTGTAGTTCAGTATCTAACCCATAAGTCTCTCTCCCTTATTCTCTCTCCTTTCTTTATCAGGGTGGGGAGGGGCATTAAGAGAGAAATTCTGTCGTTCGGTGAATTGCTGGCCCAGCGTTAAACCGTGACAGATTTATTAGAGCCCAATGTGTGGCTTAAGATAATTAGCTCGAGCCCAGTTGAAATTTCAACTCATTTATATGAATAGTTTGAATTTTGACTTCAGTGGGAGGATACCCAGATGGCTCTGCTGAGTGGGAATCAAACTATTTTCTTTGGAAATTTCACAGGGTTAGAAATTAAACCAATCATGCTCTACCTTTGGTATTCAGGGTATGTGATCTGTGGTATTTTATCTTGGATTAGTGTTGCTCTGTGGTTCATTCTTGGTAAGAGCTGCTTACAAACCATAGTTGTGATATGGTCTTCAACAGTGTGGCACATGGTACAGTGGTTTTTCTCACACCTAGGAGATACACATAGGCTACACATTTAATACACATAGGAAATATCCCTATAAAGAGGAAATAGACTGCCTGCAGGTCAAAGCAGGCACACTTGGAATAGCTATCATGTATCTGAAAGAATTGGCTGTACAAGATCGGCCAGGGCTTATCAGGAATGTTTCCTCTGCCAGTGTTAATGCACCTTCAAGGTTAGCAGCACCACATTTTATCTAATCCAAATCTTCCATCTCTCTTTGCCAAGATCTTTCCCCCCCCATATCCACATCCTTTTTATCCCAGTTCCCCCTGATCTCCCCAAATCTTTTACCTTGCCATGGTCAGCCTTGCAGTGACCTTCATGACCTGTGATCATCTGCCTTCTCACAGCATCCCAGGGGACACAATGTTCTGCTGTGCTGTAGAGGACCCCCCTCAGCCAGCCCAGCAGTGCTGGAGGTGGGGGATTCCCGGCACCACCCAGATGTTCCCTTACTGCATCCCAGCTCCTGCTCCAGAAGGGCTCACAGACATCCTGGGTCACGTTTCACACATGGGTGCTTGACCTGACTCAGGGCATCTCTGAGTCAATGGCCAACCCTGTGCCTGCTCTAGGAAGTCATGACTGAGGCCATCAGTGGAGATCTTAGGAGAAATCTCTGCAGGAAAGAGTTCTCTTCAATAGCAGAAAAAGTCTTACCTTACAGAAATAGCATTTTTTCTCCTGGAATGGTCATTGTTTTATTCATACTTTTTAAATGATAAACCCAATCTGGATGTCCTTGAAAGCTGATGAAACTCATTCTGGGTATAAATAATATTGTACCACCACTCACCAATGGAAAGTTTCTGCCAGTGATTCAAATGAAGAAACATTGCTCAAAGGAGCTGAGGTATTTTTGGGGCTCTAGTTCTACCTCTCCATCTTTTCTTTTTCACCATCCTTTTTCTGTCTTCAAAGAGCTCTCGGAGTGAAAGGTTGATTGAGTCATAAAATATTCCAGTCTGGAAGAGACCCCTGAGCATCTCCTTGTCTGAGTGCCCTGCTCAAGGCAGGATAAATCAGATGAGGTTTCTCAAGGGCTACCCCAGCATGGCTTCATCCACAAAAGGGCTGAGAGTGCCTTATGTCCAATCCCATAGGGCATTATGAAGAGAGAGAATATAATTTGATGAAGTGCGTGTCACTGAGGCATCATCACTGTCTGCCAGGAGGACTTTGAATCACTGACGGCATGTAGCTCTCATCAACTAGTGACCTCCCCACCCACAGCATCTTCCAGGTCTTCAATCCAGACATCACCAGTTTGGGTATTAAGGGACAATGGTAGACCATGTCAAAAGGCTTGCTGAAGTCCAGGCGCACCCCATGCCCTTCTTTCCTCTGCCCACTCTGGTTCAGCAATCCCTTTTTTGTTCTTCAGCTGCCTTGAGTGCCCTGAAGGAGCATTGGCCCCATCACCATTCCAGGGACAGAGGTGATGCTGACCAGAAGGTAATGCACCTTCTGGTAATTCATGTCAAGCAGAAATGTCCGTAACCAAGGTGCAGTTACACTCTCAGGAAAGAGCTTCCAGCCCATGAATCTTACAGGGAAGGTGACTGAAAGCCCAACAATGAAAACAAGATGTGGCCACCAGCAGAAAACACTCAAAGGTGCCAAAGGTTCATAAAACAGCACTGAGGCCACAGATGGGCAGAGATGGTCAGCCTCACCTCCATCCCTGGAAAGGTGATGGAACAACTTGTTCTTGTCACTATCTCCAGGCATATCAAGGACATGGGGGTCATCAAGAGCAGTCAGCATGGTTTTATCAAGGGTAAATCATGTTTGACTAACCTCATAGCCTTCTATGAGGAAATTACTAGGTGGATAGATGATGGAAGAGCAGTAGATGTGGTTTATCTTGATTTCAGTAAAGCATTTGACACCGTCTCTCACAGCATCCTTGTAGATAAGTTGATCAATTATGGGTTTGGTGATCAGGTAGTGAGGTGGATCAGGAACTGGTTGAAAGGAAGGAGTCAGAGAGTTGTAGTCAATGGGGCAGAATCTGGTTGGAGGTGTGTGACTAGTGGAGTCCCTCAGGGGTCGGTGCTGGGACCGGTGTTGTTTAATATCTTCATCAACGACTTGGATGAGGGTATAGAATGTACCCTCAGCAAGTTTGCTGATGACACTAAGCTGGGAGGAGTGGCTGACACACCAGAGGGCTGTGCTGCCATTCAGAGAGACTTAGACAGGCTGGAGAGTTGGGCAGGGAGAAACATGATGAAATTCAACAAGGGGAAGTGTAGAGTCTTGCATTTGGGGAAGAACAACAAGATGTCCCAGTATAGGTTGGGGGCTGACCTGCTGGGGAGCAGTGTAGGTGAAAGAGACCTGGGGGTCCTGGTTGACAAGAAGATGACCATGAGCCAGCAATGTGCCCTTGTGGCCAAGAAGGCCAATGGCATCCTGGGGTGCATTAGAAAGGGTGTGGTTAGTAGGTCAAGAGAGGTTCTCCTCCCCCTCTATTCTGCATTGGTGAGGCCGCACCTGGAGTATTGTGTCCAGTTCTGGGCCCCTCAGTTCAAGAAGGACAGGGAAGTGCTTGAAAGAGTCCAGCGCAGAGCTACTAAGATGATTAAGGGAGTGGAACATCTCCCTTATGAGGAAAGGCTGAGGGAGCTGGGTCTCTTTAGTTTGGAGAAAAGGAGACTGAGGGGTGACCTCATCAATGTTTTCAAATATGTAAGGGGTGAGTGTCAGGGAGATGGAGGTAGGCTCTTCTCAGTAGTGACCAGTGATAGGACAAGGGGTAATGGGTGTAAATTGGAGCATAGGAGGTTCAAGTTGAATATTCGAAAAAATTTTTTTACTGTAAGGGTGACAGAGCCCTGGAACAGGCTGCCCAGGGAGGTTGTGGAGTCTCCTTCACTGGAGACATTCAAAACCCGCCTGGACACGTTCCTATGTGATGTACTCTAGGTGGCCCTGCTCTGGCAGGGGGGGTTGGACTAGATGATCTTTCGAGGTCCCTTCCAACCCCTAGGATTCTGTGATTCTGTGATCAGCTGGGACAGGCTGGTGGACCTTGGCTGAAGGAAACAGATCCTAGTGCTGCATTCAGGTGGCTTCCCAGGAGACATTAGTGTCCAGATGAAGTGACCTGAGGACACGGTCTGTGCCACTGACCTTCATGGCACCCCTGGGAAGAGCTGGTGGTGTTTGTGCTCCCACAGAGCCTTCTCCCTGCTGAGCACCTCTGGGCTGGCCTGGCCACCCACCCCTGCACCCTGTCCCCAGGCTGCCCTCTGCCCCGAGCTAGGGGTGCTGCTCTGCAGAGCACGGGGCTGGGGTGCCCAGGGCTGACTCTGTTCATGGTCTGTGCTGGTCAAGCTGGGAGGCAGACCCAGCTGATGGTGCTCACTGACACTGACCACCTCCCACACAAGCTCTTGGGTGCCCATGGAGGGTGCTCAGAGGTGCCCTGCCTGATTCCAGTGCCATGGGCTGTAGCAGGAAGAGCCTTTCTTGCTCCTGAGGCTCAACAAGCTACTAGCCTCTCCATTGCCTCACACAAAACTGAGCTGCTCTCTGTGGGTGTGGGTCCCACCTTTATTGGCCCCCGGTCTTGCTCATGACCAATAGGGGGCCTGTCCTAACCAGGCACAGGTGGACTCACACCCACTCTTTGGCAACTCGAGGCACCTGGTTTATCTTGTTTCTCTACAATGGGCTGTCTTTATTGCACAACATTCACCATCCCTGAGGGCTCTGGACACCAAAGAAGTGACAAAGGAACCAGCCCTAAGTCCCCAACCCCCTCCCATGTAGTAGATGTCCGTGTTGTCCCAGAGGAATTGCCTATGGCTTTGGGCAGAGTGGTGGAGATGGATCCCAGGTCAAGGAGGGAGAGGTTGAGGAGAAAGAAGTACATGGGAGTGTGGAGGTGGTAGTCACAGGCGATGGTGGTGATGATGAGGCCGTTGCTAAGGAGGGCAGCCAGGAAGATGCCCAGGAAGAGCCAGAAGTGCAAGAGCTGCAGTTCCCACCTGTCTGCAAATGCCAGGAGGAGGAACTGGCTGATGGAGCTGCTGTTGGACATCTGCTGCCTCTGGTCATGTGCACTGTCATGGGAGAAAAGATAGGGAGAATTCAGGGCACACTTTTATCATCATTTTATTCCTTCCCAGAGACCTACAAAATATTTCTTCCCTTCATTCCCGACCAGCAGCATCAGTGTCTGAGATGCACCTGAATCCTTACCCCCCAGCCCAGAAAAAAAGAAGGCGAAGAACAAGGACAGCAGCAGCAGCAGAGGCAAGAGGGGAACCTGACAAAGTTCTGCTGCCAAGAGAGTCCAGACAGGAAGACACAAGCAGAGACTCCAGCATTTCTCCTCTCACTGGGGGCTCCTGGAAGGATCCTCAGAATTCAGTGTCCATGATCTGAAGAGCTGGAGGACTGTGCTGTGTGACAGATAGCAGGGTTTAGCTCTAGGGAGGGCAGCAGATCTGCAGGGGATGGCTGGGAGGTTCAGGAATCCACGCTGCCATCCTCTTCCAGGCAGCAGCTCCCTCTCCATCCCTGCCCATCTCTGCTGCCTGCAGCTTTCTCTCTCCTTAGCTATCCTCCCTGTCAGTGCTCACAGCCCCCATCCCAACCCCTGAGTGCTCACCTCTGCCCAGCAGACCACTCCTGGTAGCAGCAGGACCTGTTCAGGGGCATCTCTGGGTATGCAGGGGCTCAAGAGCAGCTCAGACAAGGGCTGAGGAGAACTCGGGTCTCTGTGCCTTCTGCAGAGTGCAGAAAGAGCTTTACCTGCCACAAGAGACAAGTGGAAGCAGAGCCTGAGGAGAGCCTAGACTGGAGCACGAAAGCCTTGCCCTGAGGATACTCCTGAAAAGTCCCCTCAGAAATATTCTGGTAATCAGCTGGAGCTGTGAGCAGCCCTGAGCAATTCATCCCTCTCTCACCAGCACCAGGACCCTGCCCTGTGCTCCCTGTCTCCTGCCAGCCACAGCTTCTGCCAGCACCAGGCAGGCTGAGAGCTGCCCCTGGCAGGCAGGCAGTAGAGTCCCTGCCCCAGCACACAGCCCCTGGGCTGCAGGACCCTGCTCTGAAGGACAGCCCTGTGTACCCCTGCCTGCACACACACCCTCACTCCTTCTCACAATTCCCCTTACACCTCGAGCCCCTTCCCCCCTTTCAGCTCCCATCAGCTCTGGCTCTGCAGCTTTAGGAGATGCCTCCAGGAACTGCACCAGCTTCACTGCCCTGCACCAGACACTCACCATGTCAGAAGGTGGGAAGGTTCTCCTCCACTGAGCTGGCACTCATCCCCTCCATCTTCCCCTCCTTGAAGCTCTCTCTGCCTTGCTCATCTCCCCGAGTAACCCTGGCAGTGCCCTCAGCCCTCCTGCGCTCTTCAGAGGAGCTGCTCCTGCCCAGAGCTGTCTCTCTGCAGCACTGCCCACTTGCCAGCAGCTCCCTCCATCCCAGGAGCCCAGCTCACAACGGTCAGGAGCCCTCTGGGGGGTTGATGCTGAGCCCATGACAATTGCTCAAGAGGCAAGGAGAGGAAGCTGCAGAAGCTTCTTTCTCCACAAGAAAGTCAAAGGCAGAGTCCAAGTCCAAAGTTTCTTGCTGTCGTGATCCACTTATTATTTTATATATTGATTATGAGGATAAATCAGCCACTACCCAGAGACGACGCTTGAATTACAAAATAGCAAGACTCTTGGATTTAAAATCAGTTACAAGGGTTTATTTCCAAAAACAGGGAAAGTCGGTTTACTGGCAACAAGGCCTTTGCATAAATTAATCACCTTAACGCGAGGGTCGTTAAGAGTAAAAGAGGGAAAAACAAAAGAGAAAAATTATCACTATCCACGCGGGGCCTGGCCTCGGGCTGGGGGTTGCTCCTGGTTCTCCGTCCTTCGAGCCGCTGCTCTGTCTTTGCGTAGCTGGAAGCCGAGGTGCTGAGGGGGGGGAGCGTCTGGACGAAGAAGCCTGCTTTTCCTTCTTTCCTTGGGTTTTTTATACCCCCAAAAGAAAGAGGGCTCCCTTCATTGAATATGGCCCTGATACATACAAATATTCCAGCTTCCTGGGATGAGTCATTTCTTATCTTTTGTTTCCTGGAGTCCTGCTACTTTTGGGCGACCTGATAAGTAACTTTATCTTCTAGGTGACTGTCAGGCATACATTGAGGTAAACATATGGTAATTACAAGCAGGATGAAGGAAAAAGGAAAAAAAACTGATTCAAGAGACATATTTTATATTTTCAATTCCACATGTCTACCACACTTGCCGTGTGCCTGGGTCCCCCTGAGGGACAGCCCTGAGAAAACATCCCCTGCAGGGTGTGGGGGGAGCAGGAACCAGGAGGGAGTGATGGCAAGTGGGGAAAAGGAAGGTGCAGGTGGCTCTGGTGCTGAGGAAGCTTGGCTGTGTGTCAAGACTGCAAAGGGCCCAGCCCTGAGCCTATTTCCCAAAGGTACCAACTCTGAGCCCCAGCCCCTGGCAAGGGAGGGAGATCCTGTTCCTACCCCAGCCCTCAGGGCTCTCCTGGCAGCACTGGGATGAGGAGATGGGCAATGCCAAGGGCAGGACTATGGCAGGGCACCTCCCAGCCTCCTGCACATGGACAAGAAGGCCGTGAGCCCCAGTGCTGCCGGAAGCTCCACTCATCTGCCCATGGCCATCAGGGACAGAGACAAGAGCCAGCCGTCTCTCATCTGGACTCAATTCATCAGGTCCATGTCCTTCCTCTGTTGAGGGCTCGAAAGCTGAATGCAGTACTCCAGGTGAGGTTTCACTAAAGCTAAGTGGCAGAATCCCCTCTCTCAATCTGCTGGACACTCTTCTTCTGATGCAGCCCAGGATGTGATTGCCCTTCTGGCCTTCTGCACGCGTGCACTGTTGGCTCATGTCCAGCTTTTCATCCACCATTACCCCCAAGTCCTTTTCTGCAGGGCTGCTTTCTAAAACCTCATCCTCCAGCCTGTCCTGATGGTGAGGATTGTTCTGATCCAGGTGCTGCACCCTTCACTTGGTCTTGTTGAACCTCAGGAGGTTCACCTGGGCCCACCTCTCCAGTTTCTCCAGGTCAATATTATGAATACTGCTGATGCACAGCACAGATCTTGCTGCAGGATTTTTGTCTGCCTTTCCTAGGTTTGTATCTCATTCTCAGTGCTGAGGGTACAGTAATTTGCAAAACCCTTTCTGTCCCAAAGAAACAACCACAACAGTCTTTATTTGGGCCATACATGGGGTAGAAAAGGCTGAGATAAGAACAGATATGATCAGAGAATGTGTCACGGTTTAACACTGGCCTGGCAATTAAACCGGATAATAGACGCTCTCTATTAATATCTCTCTCCTCCTTGATAAAGAAAGGAGAGAGAATAAGGGAGAGAGACTTATGGGTTGGAAACTAAACTACACAACTTTAATGAAACAGTAATGATAAATAGGTAAAATTACTAAATGTATACAAATATACAGGAAAATGGAAACCACATTCCTCCCTCCTTTCCCCCAATAACTCTCACGTCACCACCAAGGCTGCAGGGCAGCCCTGGGAAAGTCCAGGCTGGACGCCTGGAGTCGGCAGCAGTCGGGAACTGGAGGCAGGAACACACAGATATGGGCTGGCACGGATCAGGACCACAGGCAGAGGAACGGATGGGATCCTTCCAGGATGCTGGGTGAAGGAAGGGAAGCAGGAAATCAGGACATCCGGAAATCCCGAAGTCTGGAAATCTGTCCCTTGTGATCCCTCAAATTTATACTGAGTGTGACGTATATGGGATGGAATACTCTGTTTGGTCAATTCTGGCATCTATCTTGTCTGTTCCTCCCCAAAGGAGGGCTCAGGTGGGACCTCTTTATCCTCCTGGACGGTAAAATGTTTTCCTCAGAGCTGAGCAGTGTCCTTGGCTCTGCATACCAGTCTCTAGCAGTAACTATAAACATCAAGTGTTATCAATCCTAGAAGCACACACTGTCTGAGAAACTTGCTGTTAATTTCAGCAAGTGCAACTACTTAAAGAGACTTAGCTAAAAGTAAAAGTACAAAACAGAAAATCACCTTTATCCTGGCCCAAACCAGGACAGAATGTTAAAACAAATTTGTTATAATTCTAAATTTTATATATTTAAGAGGTGCTTGTTACCATGTTTGTGGGTTTTGCTTGTTTGTTTTTTGGTTGGTTAATTTTCTTTTTTTTTGTTGGTTTTTTTTTTTTTTTTTTGATGACAGATTACCAATTATAGGTGCACTTCTTTCTTGAGTAAAGTAAGAAAATAGGCTTAAAAAAATTAGACAAACAAACAAGGCTAAGAGAATGTCCTGAGGCATTTGTACATCCCCAGCCCAGAGCAAGAATGATCAGAGGGATGGGATCAGAAGCATCCATCCCAGACTCTGAGGCACACCCCTGGAGGTGCTCCTGCAATTTCTGTGTGTGGCTATCATCAAACACCTATGTACAGGCCATGTGCAGAGTGTGTTATATGGCATCCCTCCCTCCGTTCTGTTTAATAGAGAGCATCGTTCATTTGGTTTAATTGCCAGGCCAGTGTTAAACTGTGACAGAAAACACATTAAAAGCAGACACTCTAAACAGGAGACAACAAAGACTGATCGGGTTTTTTCAGTTTAGGGCATTTTTCCCACTTTTGGAAAGGAGTGGGCTCACAGGGTCCTTTTTTTCTTTACTAGGGAATGTGAACAGTGGTTTAGCAAAAAAAGCAGCTACTTGTGGGCATCCCTTAATTCAGCAGACAGCTACTGAAGGTGTAACATAACACTGAAATACTAACCATCAGAACAGAACACACTGAAAAGAAATACCATATGAGCAGGAAGTAAATAATGTACATTTGGAAGACATTTCACATTCCTGGCTCTGCAGCAATGACCTCTATACTGTAAGTAAACGTTGCTCACGTTTCCCTTTAGCAGAATTTTGCCAGCAAATAGCATAGATCAGTGATGAACACACTGCTCAGGGTCCAAGGGTCCAGTGGAGGGACTAAGTCCTCCACTAAGTCCCTTTCCTGGTTTGGGCCAGGGTAAAGGTGATTTTCTGTCTTCTATTTTTGCTTTCAGATAAGTCTCTCATAAGTAGTTGCACTTGCTGAAATTAATAGCAAATTTCTCAGACAGTGTCTGCTTCTAGGACTGATAACACTCGATGTTTATAGTTACTGTTAGAGACTGGTATGCAGAGACAAGGACACTGCTCAGCTCTGAGGAACATCTTACCCTCCAGAAGGAAGAAAGAGGTCCCACCTGCAGCCCTCCTTTGGGGAGGAACAGATAAGATAGATGCCAGAATTGACCAAACAGAGTATTCCATCCCATACACGTCATACTCAGTATAAATTTGAGGGATCAAAAGGGCCAAGCCATGCTTCCAGCTTCCGGCTGCCTGCCCTTCCGGCCTTTCCTGCTTCCCTTCCTTCACCCGTTCCCTGTTTCCTTCGGCATCCTGGGAGGATTCCGTCTGTTCATCTGCCTGTGGTCCTGATCCATGCCAGCCCATATCTGTGTGTTCCTGCCTCCAGTTCCCCACTGCTGCTGACTCCAGGAGTCCAGCCTGGACTTTCCCAGGGCTGCCCTGCAGCCTTGGTGGTGACTTGAGAGTTATTGGGGGAAAAGGGGGGAAGGAACGTGGTATCAGTTTTCCTGTATATTTGTATATTTTTATATATTTGGTAATTTTTCCTATTTATTACTACTGTTTCATTAAAGTTGTGTAGCTTACTTTCAAACCCATAAGTCTCTCTCCCTTATTCTCTCTCCTTTCTTTATCAGGGAGGAGAGAGAGATGAATAGAGAGTGTCTGTTACTCGGTTTAATTGCCGGGCCAGTGTTAAACTGTGACAGATTTATTGGTGCCCAACGTGGGGCCCAAGCTAACTGGCTCAAGTCCAGTTTAAATTTTGACTAATTTGCCTTAACAGTTTGAATTCCAACTCCAGTGGAAGAATGGCTTTGCTGAGTGGGAATCAGACCTTGTTCTTTGGAAATTTCACAGGGTTGGAGATTAAACCAGTCGTGCTGTATCTTTGGTGTTCAGGGTATATGATATATACTTTTGCAGCTGGAATGAGTGTTAATGATTTTAATAAGCACTGCTTGAGAAAAGTAGTTGCGACATGGTCTGCAATACTAACATACAGTGCAGTACACGGTGCAGTGGTGTTTCATACAAGGATTAAAACCTTTGTTGTTAATTACATTTTCAGCTTTCTTTTGAGGAAGTACACCACTCTTGGACTGAGTTCAATGGATTCTAGTCAAAATGGCATTATGCTTGTAACAGTTTTGAACATCTTGATTCTTGTAGGCATTGTTGTTAAGGTGTCTGTGAATATTCTCATGTGTTATATGTTGGTGAGGAGTAAGACAACTACAATTAAGGGAACGAGCACACCTCATAAAGAGAGCACCCCCACTCCTGCCTCTGCAGCCGCTTTTCACCCCCTCTCACACAAGGGCACAACTCAGATAAGGCCGGCCAGCATTGCCAGTGTTTCTGCTACAGCTGCAGCTGCTGTCTCTACCCCCACAGACACTGCTGCTGCTCAGAAAGCGAGCCCTGCTGCTGCTACTCCTGCAGACACCACAGCCTCTCCCCCTCAGTCCACACAGCTACTTGTTGACCCTGTAACTAGGAGAAAAGGAAAACAATGGAAATCAGAAATGAGCCTAAACCATTCCAGGTCTGAACGAGACGACCAGGTGATAGAGGAAATAGAGGATACTACCTCTCCTCAGAACAGCTAGAGCAGACTCTAAGGCAGAGTCAGCTGAGGAGGACTCAGACTCAGAATCTGCTCAGTCCTATTCCATGAGAGACTTGCGTATTCTGAGAAAAGACTACAGCTGTTTTTCAGGTGAACCACTTCTCACCTGGTTACTCCGATGCTGGAATGATGGGGCTGCTGCCATAACATTAACTCAGAAGGAAGCCAGGCAGTTGGGATCCCTGTCCAAAGATGCAGGTATCGATCGGGCATTTGGGGAAACGGCTAGAACCACCAGCCTATGGAAGCGACTCTTGTCAGCTGTAAGGGAGAGATATCCCTATAAAAAAGAAATAGACTGCTCACAGGTCAAAGCAGCCACACATTGCAGCCATTAAAAGGAGACGCCTTCCTATGAGACGGAATCGAGTGAAACAGAATTCATTAAGAGGAATCCTATGGGCACTCGTGAGTGAGTATGGAGGGGACATGAAAAAGTGGGACCAGAAACCTACTGCTTTCCTAGAGGACCAAGCATGTAAGTTGATGAGTAAGGCGAACGCAAAAGGAGGTCCTTCTAAATAGATGGCTGCTCAAGTCTCAAGTGTGGAGTTACCCAATCCAAATATGCTGGTGACTCAAGATCCCTGTACATCAGGTATGAGTACTAGGCATGCAAACTCCAGTAAGGCAAATACTGACAATGTTGTATGTGCTCAAGCTTAGAGGTGCCCTGTCTCCAGACAGGAGGAGGAGAGGGACAACCGAATTTATTGGATTGTGTGGATTCGATGGCCTGGCACATTAGAGCCACAAAAGTATAAAGCCTTGGTGGACACTGATGCACAGTGCACCCTAATGCCATCGAATCTGAAAGGGACAGAATCCGTCACTATTTCTGGAGTGACAGGGGGATCTAAAGAACTAAGTATTGTAAAGGCTGATGTGAGACTCACTGGAATAAAGTCTCATAAACACCCGATAGTGACTGGTCCAGATGCTCTGTGCATCCTTGGCATAGACTACCTCAAAGGAGGTGACTTCAAGGACCCGAAAGGGTACCAGTGGTCCTTTGGTACTGCAGCTATTAAGACTGAGAATGCAGAATGGCTGCATGCTTTGTTTGGCCTTTCAGATAAATCCTTTGTAGTGGGGTTGCTGAGAACTATAAACCAGCAGGTGCCAACTGCTACTTCAATAATGCATCAAAGACAATATCGCGTCAACAGAGATGCTTTGATCCCCATTCACAAGCTCATCCGGTCTCTAGAGAGCCAAGGGGTGATCCTTCATGGAAATGAATGAGGAGCCTGGTAGGGGACCTACACGACGCATAAAATATTCTGTGGGGGGAAAAAAGGTATGTGGTCATTCTCTATCCTCAGATGTCAAGGTTTTGGGAGGCAGTCACAGGTTGCAGCCCAACCTGCGTACCTATATTAACCCATGTACCACCTTGAGGGATGAAGGCTACTTTGTACCTCCTGCCTCCGGTTAGGAGAGTGCTTGTGAGCTGTGGTCCTGCAGGCTTCACAAACACAAAGAGTCTGGAGTTTTGCTGGGATGGGTAAAAACTCTAGGGCAGAATTATGCGTGATGTGGTCTGATAAGAGTGTGTGCCTCAGAGTCTGGGATGGATGCTTCTGATCCCATTCCTCTACTAAGTCTTGCCCTGGTCTGGGGATTTAGGAATGCCCCAGGATATTCCTCTTTTCGCTGTTTGCTTGTCTGATTTTGTTAGGCCTGTTTTGTTTCTTTCCTAGGGAAACAATTGCTCCTCTAAGTGATAATGTGGCCCTCAGTCATTTCACTCTGTACCAGTCTGTGGTGTCAGAGGATCTGTCGAGCATTTTCTGGGATCATATGGTTTCAGTTCCTCTCCCCAGCAGGGCCAGGTCTGGCACTAAGGTTAGATCCAGCAGCACCTTGGCTTGTCTCTGAGAAAGAGTTTAGAAAGCAAGGGGGTGCGAGCTGTGTCTCCCTGGGTGCCCTCCCCAGGTCATGACAAGTACCCACCAAGACCTTTCCCATGGGGCTGCTCCCAGCCAGGCAGCCCCAGCTTGTGCCATGGCCCGGGTGAGTCCCCTGCAGGGGCAGACACTGGCACTTGTCCTTCTGAGATTTCTCTCCAGATGAGCTCTGCTGCTCCCTGACGCCTTTCACGCAGGCACAGCCCAGGACAGGGTGCATTCCTGCTGGAGACAGCTCTATCTGATGGGATGGCCTCAGCAGTCCCTGGTGCTGTGTCACCCCTTGGCCGTCCTCTTGGGCAGCATCTCCAGCTCCTGGAGAAACCATGTCAGCTGTGGGGCTTCAGCGACAGCTCTGCCCCAGGCTCTGCTGGGCTCTGGGACAGGAGAGAGCCTGGGTAGGGCTGGGACTTCCCCCCATGCAGGCACTGAGCCCAGCAGGAAGATGGAGATGTTCTGGCAGAAAGACTCAGCCTCAACTGAGGACACCCATGGCTTTCTCTGCCAGGGTTTCACTTGCCAGCCCAGAACAGCTCCCTCCAGGCTCTCCCACCTCCCCTCCCCTCTCTCCCAGCACAGCCCAGTTGCTGCTGGCCCTACACCACTGCCCACCCCAGGCTGCTCTGTGCAGTCCCACCACAGCCCCAGCCTCTCTGAAGGGCACAGCAGCTCCTGGGGGGCAGAGAGATCTCAGAGCCCCAGATGGGTGACCATGCATGGCACAAAGCGCAGGAGGCACCCTGTGTCCCCTGCTCTCCTCTCCAGGAGATCCGCAGAGGTCTGCAGCCCATCTGCGCCATCCCCTCTCCTCAGCCCAGCACAACAGCCCTGGCGCTTGTGCTCCTCAAGAGCTCTGACTGCTCCAGGCACAGAGCAGCCTTCCCAGGGCTGCTGCAGCCAGGGAGGGGTTTGCACTTCCCATTCATTCCTGATACACTGATCAGGGAAAGCAGGCAAAACATTTGTTGCAGTTTCATTTAAATCACTTTAATCCAGTGAAGCCTCTCCTTTTGCACAAAGTTTCTTTCTTGGGCATAAAGGATGAGAGCACATGAAGTAGGAGGGATGCATAAAGATATTACTCTGAAAAAATGAAAATCGCAGCTGAAGAAAAAGGAAAAATATAAAGAAATACAGACTTAAAATGTCCTAAAACATACTTTGAGACATTTGAAGAGGACAGGGAGCAGCCAATGGCTTCTGAAAACCCCTTACTTTTTCCTCATAGAACCCTTAATGCTGTGCCAGCCCAGCGAGCTCAGCGTTAAACTCTGACAGATTTATTGGTGCCCAAAGTGGGGATTAAGCTAATTAACTTGATCCCAGTTCAAATTTCAATTAATTTATATGAATAGTTTGAATATTGACTTCAGTGGGAGGATGGCTTCGCTGACTGGGAATCAAACTATTTTCCTTGGAAATTTCACAGGGTTGGAAATTAAACCACTCATGCTGTCCCTTTGGCACTCAGGGTATGTGATCTGTGGCTTTTTATCTGGTATTAGTGTTCCTCTGTGGTTCATTCTTGGTAAGAGCTGCTTACAAACCATAGTTGTGATATGGTCTTCAACAGTGTGGTACATGGTACGGTGTTTTTTCACACACATAGGATAGAAGACATAGGATACACATTTCATCCACATAGGAAATATCCCTATAAAGTGGAAATAGACTGCCCACAGATCAAAGCAGCCACACTTGGAAAAGCTGAAAGGTATCTGAAAGGATTTGCTTTACAAGATGTGATCTATACCGATGATGAGACTGTAAATCCTTATCACATGCCATGCCCTAAGCCTGTGAGGCAAAGGTTTGTGCATGCTGCACCATCCCCATTAAACCATACACTATCAGTAATGTTATGGGTTCCTGGAGAAATGGAACCAACTGTGGGTGATGTGATTAAAACAGCATGAGAATATGAAGATGCTGTCATGGCTCCTAATCAGGCCTGGGTCTCAGCTGTAAAAGAAACAAGTGAGAAACTGCACCTACCCCATCAGAAAGCCCTGGTGGTGCTGTTGAGAGCCCAGGCCTGGAACTGTCTGGGACCATGTCACAGAATCATAGAATCATGGAATAGGTTGGGTTGGAAGGGCTAAAGTTCATCTTGTTCCAACCCTCTGCATGCATGGGTAGGGACACCTCCCATCCAACTGAAGCCAACCCTGCCCCTGCCCCCATGGAACTCAGTAGATATCTAGACATAGAGAGACAAAGGCCATCTCATCTTCCTGCCCCTTTCCCCAGCCATGTTCACATTGCTCAAATATGACTTTTTGTAAAATTTTACATGTTTCAGTTAATAACTGACATCACCCTACAGGGTGCTCCAGGGCTACAGATCCACATATGCCCTTCTGTGCTTCTCCATTGGCTGCAGGGGACAACTGCTCTCTCCCCATGGGCTGCAGGGGAACTTCTGTTCTGGCCCTTCCTTCATTCACTGCCCTTGGTGTCTTGGGGAGGGCTGGGAGCAAGCTTCCACCTCCTTCTCTATGGACGTCTTGGGCATTTTCTGCCACAGACATTCCATGGTCACCCAGGGTAGCTGCTGACTCCTGAGAGAGGTGCTCACCTGGTAATGGGCACCCCAGGTCTCCACAGTCCGTATATACCCCCAGAATCACCCTGGAGACCCCAATGACAATGGTGTCCAGGCACCAGACCCTGCATCACAAAGACCTGGTGGTGGCTGTGGAGATGCCCAGGTCTGGCACTGGCTGGGACTGTGTCACAGAACAATGGAATCATGGAATCGGGTGGGTTGGAAGGGTTAAAGATCATCTAGTTCGATCCCCATGCATGTATGGATAGGGACACCTCCCACTCAGCTGAAGCCAACCCTTCCCCTGTCCTCATGGAACTCAATTCTAAATCCCATCCACAGCATCATCCTCAGTCAGCACTAGTGTCTCTTGGAGCTGCTCAAGGATGAGCTTCCCATGCTCCTCCTGCTGCATGATCCTACAGATCATTCCCATGACCCTCCAGATCATTCTGAATCACAGAATTCCTCAGGCTGGAAGAGACCCCTGAGAATCTCCTTGTCTGAGTGCCCTGGTCAAGGCAGGATGAAGCAGAGGAGGTTGCTTGAGGGCTTCCCCAGCATGTCTTCATCCACAAAGGGGTTGAAAGTGCCTTTTGTCCCACCCCACAGGGGGATTATAAAGAGAGTCAGCATTTCTGGATCAAGTGCTGGATCAAGTTTTTTGGATTTAGTCTCAGACACCTCTCCCAGCTTCTTATCATCAGGAATGTGCTGAGGGAACACTCCATCCCCTCATCCTGGTTGTTGATGAAGAGATTTAACAAAACTGGACCCAGTACTGATCCCTGGGGAACACCACTGGCCACAGGCCTCCAACTTGACTCTGTGCAACTCATCACAACCCTCTGAACTCAGTTGTTGAGCCAGTTACCAATCCACCTCACAGTCCAATCATCTGTCCCACATTTCTTGAGTTTTGTTATGAGGATGTTATGGGAGACAGTGTCTAAAGTTTTACTGAAGTCAAGGTATATAACATCCACTGCTCTCCCTTCATCTGACCATTGGGTCATCCATTTGTAGAAGGATATCAGGTTAGTCAAGAAAGATTATCCACTAAAAGAAAGAACCTAGATATTGTGGGTGGTTGCATTAATAACAGCTGCTTGCTGAGTCTTTGCTGCTTGGAAGCAGGAGGCTTGTTATGAAAGTGAGAAAACAGACATTGATTCATCTTGAGAATTCTAAGCTTGCTATAGCTGAAACCTGGATGCTTTTTGTATCGATGCATACACATGTTCTAGGATGACCCCTGCTCAGGTTTGCAGTGGGGTAGAAACGGTTTGCAAATTACTGTCCCTTGTACCCTTAGTAATGAGAATGAGATACAAAACTGGGAAAGCCAGACAAAAATCCTGCAGCCAGATCTGTGCTGTGCTGTTGCGTTTTGGGATAAACACATATATATATATATATGTATATATATAAAAAAAAGAAACCTGACATTTATCAGCTACAAGGTAGCAGAGGGCACATATTTAAGGTTACAAAGAAACAACTTAATACAAGTGAGGTATATGCTTGTCCAAACCAATTATATCAGGTAGGGACACATACAAATGTATAGAAAGAAAGGTAAAATATTGACGGTTACAGAATCTCAGCAAGTAAATCAGAAAAAAAAAATGTTGACTATATATGAGAGCTAATAATAACAATAGGAATAGTAATAATAAATATAGGGAGTACAATATTTAGAGTATATAATACAATGCAATAATCAGAAGTACATAACATAGGTTCATTTCATACAAATACAAAAACATAGGCACATGTCAGACACATACAAATTATATCACCAATAAAATGTACAACAGATAACTGCAATCCAGGAGCAAGCATGGAGGAAACCATGATGGTATAAATTACTTTACCTAGGCTAAAGAGGTGGCTAGCCTCCCAGCCAGCAGTAAGCAATTTCTTCCAGTGCCAGGTTCAGAGTAGCCAATTCTGAAGCTGTACACCGGGGTCATTCTGTTTTGATGTCCTGGGATTACTGATATCTGCAGTCACAGTAATTCACCCGCATTCAGTCCCAATACACAAAACCTAAGTACACAATGGACCCAAAAGGAAGAAGGAAAAAAAACAAAAACAAAACCAAACCAAGCATAGGATTATAGTATACAGGGTAAAAGATAGTTTAAACATTATTCCACACAGATTATCCAGTTTGTGCTAATCTTGTGTTGTTTGTCATTCATGTCAGCTGCTATCCATGTATTTGAATTCAGGGGAGTCTGCAAAATTAACTTAATATTACCAATGTTAGGTAAATTCACATAAGCAGTTTTGTAGTGGAACAGAGCGACCAGGTGCCTCTGATCATCAGGAAGTGGGTGTGAGCCGCTATCAACTCCACCTGTGCCCAGTCAGGGCAGGGCCCCTATGGAGCATGTGCAAGACCATGGGGCCAATAAATAGTGAGGCTCACACCCACCGAGGCAGCTCATTCTAGAGCTAGCTTAGAGAGTGGCTGGTTGCTTCCATAGCAGCAGACCATCTTTGCTAGTTCCACACTGTGGGTAATAGACTCGGATCACATCCTACGAGTCTATATCATCGTATCGACGCTTCAATCCCGGATAAGAGACTCCTTTCCGGCAACACAGTTTGCCCAGGCAGGAGGTGTTGCCTGAAGTTCCTGGGAGACAACTTCTCAGCACTGTTGTCTTGAGTAGGCGACAAGGGAAAGAATGCTGTCAGGCGGGGGCAGCCGTTTACACCCCACCGAGTATTGGCCGTGGCAATTGCATAGTTAAGTCTGTCATGCCAATTACATTCTTGAGGCCTAATGAGTTTTTTTATCAACCCATTTGTCCATTCTACAATTCCATTAGCCTGCGGATAGTAAGGAATATGAAAAGTCCAGTTAATATTTTCACTTTTTGCCCATTGCTGGACCAAGTGGGAAGTGAAATGAGTATCATTATCAGACTGAATACTGGTAGGTTTAGGCAAAATTCCAAAAACCTTTTTTGTCGCAGTGGGTGTTTGATGCAAACAGATGCGAGACGGAGACTTGTTTGATGCAAACAAATGTCCGACTTTATTGAATCAGAAGGCAATATTTATACACTAATCTAAGAGCTAATGCCACGTATACCTATTGCTGATTGGTAGTACCTACATTTTGTTACACAAGTTTAAACTTGATTGGCTACAAATCTTAAACAATAATTAATGAGCTAATGAATTTCTAGTACATTCGGGATTTTTCATGGATGTTGCAATCGTTGCCAAGCTCTCTAATCTAACTGTCTTGTTTACTTTTTAACCTTGGAGAAGCCCCAGCGTCTTATTTACTCTTTAACCTTGAAGAAGCCCCAACGTTTTGTCTACTGCGGCTACAAGATATGCTTTACGCAGAGCTGTCCTTGCGCTTAGCCCAGGGCTTATGGTCGAATTGTTCCATCAACAATTGTTCGGTACTAACAGTTCGAGATTGTACTGCCTCACTTTTTCAGGAAAGAAACAGTATTTTCTCCATTTGCTTTTGCATAAGCTTCAGCACATGTTAACCCAGATATCACTTCCACCATCACAATAACATACTGCTTGTTTCCCGACCTCCGGAAGGGTCCTATATAATCTATTTGCCAAGTAGACCATAATGTTTTACCATCTCTGAGATGTAAATGGTCAGCTGTTAAAGGATGTTCTCCCAACCGAATTTTACACAAATCACAAGCAGAAATAATTGTTTTACATTGCTCACGTGTCACAGACCAGCCACGTGATTGTGCTTCTTTATACAAATCAAAGATACCAGAATGACCCCTTTTGCCATGAAGCCATTCCAACAATTTTCCCCATTCTTGGACTTCGCCTTGATTAAGAGCATCTCTGATTTCAATTACATTAATTCTTTCCAATTCATCAACTAGGTTATTATATTTGCTTGCTTCATTTTTCAAATTGGATTGGTGAGATGGTACCCAGCCTACATGAAAATTGGGATTTCGTTTAGCAATTTCTAGGATTTCCTTCCATTTTTCTGTATGCCATACTGGTACACGATTAATTTCCCAGTTATTAATCTCCCAGAAAGTTACCCATTCAACACAGCCTTTAAATACAGCAAAAGAGTCTGTATAGATATATACAGGTTCAGTAGTGGCTTTTTCTTTTACAAATACATTCAAAACAGCATCCAGTTCACCTACTTGTGCACTTCCTTCATCTTGGTTAATTATTTGTTCTCCTGTGGAGGGCTTAATTGCAGCTGATTTAAAAAACCATGTTTTCCCTTGTCTTCTGGAAGAAGCATCAGTGAACCAGGCATTATGCATACTGCTTTCAAATTCTGGGGCTTCCTTAATGGGGCTAGGAGTTTTCATAATTAAATCTTTCTCATCCGTGGAGTTCAGGGGTTCTTGAATTTTCAACTGTTTATCTGGGCCTTCTGTAATTTGAAACAGCTCAGCATAATATTCAATCTGACTGTACCATTTCCTGCTAGTACCTTTCTGAGAGATACCATCAGGGGGCGGTTGGCCAGATAAGACCTGGTTAAGCACTTTAAAGGGTCCCTGCAGGATTACCTGTTGTTTTCGAATAATCTTGCTTATTTCTTTCAGCGCCATGCTGACTGTAATCAAAGCCTTTTCTAGAATTGAATAGCGCTTTTCAGAGGCTTTTAATGACTGTGAATAAAACGATATAGGTCTGGGGGGTCCAGCCAGGCCAAAAGTGGTAAGAGAAGGCGCTAGGGGAAAAGCCCCATTCAATTACTATCGGGTCTGAAGGGTGGAGAGGTCCCAGAGTTTAAAGGTTTGTGCTTCTAATAAGAGGAGTTTTAACGCCTCTTCATGGGAATGATTCCACCCCCATAGGTGATGCTTTTTAAGCAGGTCGTATAGAGGCCTGGCAATTATTGACAAGTCTGGTATGTGCTTTCGCCAATATTGCAAAGTCCCCATAATTTCCTGCAATTCCTTTTTATTAGTGGGTGCTTTTATGTCTCCCAAGTGAGACAGAGTATCCTGTGGAATATTCCATGTCCCACCCTTCCATGTAAAACCTAGAAATTTTGTTTCCTGGGAGGGAGGCTGCCTTTTTTCCTCAGGTATTTCGATTTGTAAGTTTGTTAAGTGCCCAATTATGGCATCATAAACTGTTCTCACAGCTTGCTCAGTTTTACCACCTATCAGTACATCATCAATGTATTGGTAAATCTTCACATCTGGGTTATTTTTTATTTCGGTGATATTTTCCAGTTCCTGTGCCAGAGCATGGTGAGCCAGCGCGGGAGAATGTTTATAGCCCTGAGGCAGCCTGGTAAATGTATATTGTATTCCATTCCAGGTAAAAGCAAAGTATTTTTGATCTTCAGGGTCAATTGGAATTTGGAAGAACATATCTTTTACACCCAGAGACGCAAGCACTGGGTGTGCTGCTTCCTGGATTTCTAGCACCAGATCTGCAATGTTTGGGACGGCTGCAGTTAATTTTTCAGTGTTAGAATCTAGTTTCCTATAATCTACCGTCATTCTCCATTTTCCATTTGGTTTTCTAATGGGCCAAATCGGGGAATTATAAGGTGAATGGCAAGGCACAATTATATTTTTCTGTTTCAAGTCAGAAATTACATCCCTGATACCTTCTCTAGATGCTAAGGGAATAGAATACTGCTTAATATTCGTGATTTTGCTCTGGGGGAGGCGAGGGGCAGCTGTTAGCAGTCTAATTTTAAGACTGGGGGTGCCAAAATTCCAAAGACGACCGTTTTCATCTCTCCACGATCTGCCAATCAATACATCCATTCCTAACAAATTGTAAGGAATATTGTCGACAATCATTTGGGTTCGGATTAACTCTTTGTCTCCCGGTAGTTTAAGGGAAACTTTAGCGGTTTTCTGCAACACAGGAGTGCCCAAAGCACCACTAACAAATATTGGTTTGAGAGAAGAATTAATACCACTTTTTTTGGCTACATCAGATTTTAACGTGGAGATCTGTGCCCCTGTGTCCACTACAAAAGTGACAGGGTAGCACTTCGGTCCAACTGCACAAGTAAGCTCCAAGTCTCCATTTTTATTCAAGACCAATCTTAGCACATTTTGCCAGTCTTTTGGAGGACTTGATATTTTAGGATTTGATTGTTCATAATTTTTAGAGCAGTCATTTTGATTTATAGGGAGAATTTCCCCAGGTTCATTCAGGGGGTTAAAATTCACTGAGCTGGGGTCAGGGCCTGTCTCCTCTCTCTGCTGTCTTTTTGCTTTCTTTATAGTAGCAGAGAGAGAGCTTTTTAGTTCCCGAATTATGGGAGTTTCCAGACCTTTCCCCTGAATGTGACCTGGCAGGCCATTCTTCTACCAAGGCTTTTAGATGGCCATAGGTAAAATTGTGACTCAAAAGTGAAGGAGGGATGCCTTTTCGTTTGGCTTCCTCTTTCAGCTTTGCAAAAGGTCCCAATTCACTTGGTGGTGCGTTATTTCTGTCTCGAGCGGGCCTATTTGGACGTGGAGTATTATTATTATTATTATTATTATTATTATTATTATTATTATTATTATTTCTGTAATTGTTATTTCTTCATCTGCCTCCTCTATTTACAACTGTCCAGTCACCCCGTGATTCCTCCTGCTGCTGGGGAGGAATTTGGGGAGGTCTGGCAGCCGCAGCGGCATACGTCAATTTTTGATTATAATTATGATTTTCTGGGGTTTGAAGAATCCTTAGAGATGCAGACTCAGTTTCGGGTGCCACATATTTATGTCCAAATTCTGTTAGTTCAGTTAGTAAGTCGGACCATGTATAGTCCGAGCCTAGTAGTGAATTTTTGTTTGAATTTTCGATTCTAGCCTTGATCTGCAGGGCTAGATTTTGCAATTGCGTAGGTAGCCCTCTGATGAGAATATCCATCTTCTCAGGCTTTACCTTTAGCATCAGTGGGCTTTCCTGGTTAATCACCAGAGCGTGGTCATAAATCAGTTGAATTACACTGGCTTTATGAACATTGTCCAGCAGCTGGGTGAGGCCCCCTCTTAATACATGGGGTTCTCCTCTTGTTAGGGGATCATTGAAGCCCATATTATAGGCAGCTTGTTGGGTCAGGGACCAGGGTGCTCTGGAGTTACCAGTAATTAACATAACTCCAGGACCCCAGTGACCAGAGGCTTCCTTTTCTGGTAATAAAATGTGGTCACCACCCGAAGAGGAAACTCTTACCACATAGTCTATATCAGTTTCCAGAGGCAATCTGCCAAATTGTCTTTTTAATTGGCTCAGTTCCAGAGGAGAGTATGTGAATTCTTTATGGGTTACCATTTCTCGCCCTGAATCTAATTCTCGTGTATGCTCTGTCCTGATTACAGGACGGAGACACTTATGGGTTACAGGCATATTGTCCTCTTCTGAAGAATCAGAAGAATCAGGACAGGAAGAAGTTTGAGTAGAGGATTTCTCGCTCATTACAGCGAGCTGCTGAACTTTTTCCTCCAATTTATCAAATCTTTTAGCCCCAGTTTTTATAAATGTGCTGACCCATCGACGCAGTTCAGCTATTTCTCCCTCGGGCGGATTAACAGCCTGAGGGGGAGTGTCTGTTTGCGTGTTGGCAACTTTCGGCTGTGGCTTTGATTTTAAAATGGAAGGTCTGCCCCTTTTTTTTTGTACAAAACGCACAGTTTTTCTGCGGGGCTTTTCAGGAGGTATATGTTCCCCATCGTCCGATGTATATTCAGACGCAGATGTAGTGCCTTCCAGCATTGGGCCAGGGTCAGTACTGACTTCAGAATTTGGCTCAGCTTCCTCAATATTTCCTAGGAGGTCGCCGAATTCTACAAACATGCCACTTTCAAGATTTTCCAATCTTTGGCGCATTTCTTCTTTCTCCTGCCAAATTATAGCAGCCAGGATAAAGAAGTAATGTGCATTAAAAAGGTCTACCCCATATTTTTTCACATTTTTTTTTATGTCTTTGTCCAGAGCAGAAGGAATGTCTAACAATTTTACAGGTTTAGCAAGGGCGGTAAAGTCACCCTTCTTATAAGTAGTGTAAATTAAATCAAAAAGACCATCCTTCAGGATATAATTATGAGCCGTTAGGTGGTCCCAGAAAGGACGAACAAGAGCATATTCACGGAATTCTTCCTCCTTATAGAGAGTAACAGTCTGGCTTTTACCTTCGCTAGGCTTAACAGAACAAGCGATAGCCTCCATTTGTTTTACTTTGACTTTAAGTTATTTTAAATTTCTTTAAGAGTTAGTTTTGCAATTCAGGCGTCAATCTAAGAGCAGGCTCTGAAATTATTCCTCGATTGTATCCTGTCCGTGACGCCAATAAAAATGTTAAGATCCGAGTTATTATTTATATTTTGATTGCGAGGAAAATTCAGCCACTGACTCAGAGACGACGCTTGAATTGACAAATAACCAGACTGCTGGATTTAAAATTAGTTACAAAGTTTATTTCAAAACAGGGAAAGCCGGTTATACTAGCAATAAGACCTTTTGTATAAAGTAACCACCTTAATTGATGGTCGTTAAGAGTAACAAAGGGAGAAACAAAAGAGAGAAAATATCACCATCCGCGCAGGGCCAGGCCTCGGGCTGGAGAGTTGATCCTGGTTCTTCGGGCTGGGAGCTGCTTGTGGTTTTCGCCGTTGAGTCGCTGCTCTGTCTTTCCGTAGCTGGAAATCGGGGTGACGAGCTGAGGAGACGTCAAGCCGAAGAAGCGTGCCCTTTCCCGTCTTTTCCTAGGGTTATTTATCCCCCAAAAAGAAAGGGGGGGTCACTTCATTCAAGATGGCCCTGATACATACATATCTCCAGGCTTCCTGGGATGAGTCATTTCTTATCTTTGTCTCCTGGAACCCTGCTAGGTTTGGGCGACCAGGTGTCTGTCAGGCATTCCTTGAGATAAACATATGGTAATTTACCAGCCGGGTGAAGGAAAAAAAACTGGACCGAGAGACATATTTTATATTTTTGGTTCCACAGGTATACCACACATGGGGAGCGCCCACAAATGTTGCAAGGTAGGGTTTGGAGGCACGAAAACCATGGGTGGTTTACAGAGACTGATGAGCCAAAACTCAGAAGACTGTGAGCAATAGAGGAGTAATATCAGAGTGCCTGAAGGGTGGGTTTAGGCATGGTGGAGCTTTTCTTCACAGTGGGAAAAAGGTAGGGCAAGAAAGAATGGCCCTAAGTGAAGCTGGGGATGCCTGGAGTGGAGAGCAAAAATGTCACTGCAAGGGCCATGCTGGGGAACACCACATCTCCCAGAAGGAGCCTGGATCAGCCCAAGGCTCTGGGTGCCAAGGCAGAGGCAGGGAGGACACAGAGATGTCAGGAGAGGAAGGGGAAAACAAGGTGGGGCAGGCGGGTGAAGGAGCAGAGCCTGCAGGGCAAGAGGCACAGGGGATGGGACAGCCCAGGACAGACTGTGGTGGAGATAAAGCTGTGGAGAGAAAAGCTGTGGAAAAGCTGGAGCCACACTTGGCAGAGCCAAGCTCTCCATGACTTTGCTGATGGCTCTTGTCTCTGTCCCTGATGGCCATGGGGAGACAAGTGGAGCTTCAAGCAGCACTGGGGCTCAGGGCCTCCTTGTCCATGTGCAGGAGGCTGGGAGGTGCTGTGCCATAGTCCTGCCCTTGGCATTGCCCATCTCCACATCCCAGTGCTGCCAGGAGAGCCCTGAGGGCTGAGGGAGGAAAAGGATTTTCCTTGCCAGGGGCTGAGGCTCAGGGCTGGGCCCTTTGCAGTCCTGACACACAGCCAGGCTTCCTCAGCACCAGAGCCACCTGCACCTTCCTTTTCCCCACCTGCCATCACTGCTTCCTGCTTCCTGCTCCCCCCACACCCTGCAGGGGAAGCTTTCTCAGGGCTGTCCCTCAGGAGGACCAAGAAACTTTGGACTTGGACTCTGCCTTGGACTTTCTTGTTGAGAAAGAAGCTTCTGCAGCTTCCTCTCCTTGCCTCTTGAGCAATTGTCATGGGCTCAGCATCAACACCCCAGAGGGCTCATGACAGTTGTGAGCTGAGCTCTTGGGATGGAGGGAGCTGCTGGCAAGTGGGCAGTGCTGCAGAGAGACAGCTCTGGGCAGGAGCGCAGGAGGGCTGAGGGCACTGCCAGGGTTACTCGGGGAGATGAGCAAGGCAGAGAGAGCTTCAAGGGGGTGAAGATGGAGGGGATGAGTGCCAGCTCAGTGAAGGAGACCCTTCCCACCTTCTGACATGGTGAGTGTCTGGTGCAGGGCAGTGAAGCTGGTGCAGTTCCTGGAGGCATCTCCTAAAGCTGCAGAGCCAGAGCTGCTGGGAGCTGTAAGGGGGGGAAGGGGCTGGAGGTGGAAGGGGAATTGTGAAGAGGAGTGAGGGTGTGTGTGCAGGCAGGGGTGCCCAGGGCTGTCTTTCAGAGCAGGGTCCTGCAGCCCAGGGGCTGTGTGCTGGGGCAGGGACTCTGCTGCCTGCTTGCCAGGGGCAGCTCTCAGCCTGCCTGGGGAGCTCCCTGGTGCTGGCAGAAGCTGTGGCTGGCAGGAGACAGGGAGCACAGGGCAGGGTCCTGGTGCTGGTGAGAGAGGGATGAATTGCTCAGGGCTGCTCACATCTCCAGCTGATGCCCAGAATATTTCTGAGGGGACTTTTCAGGAGTCCCTTCAGGGCAGGGCTTTCCTGCTCCAGTCTGGTCTCTCCTCAGGCTCTTCTTCCACTTGTCTCTGGCTCAGCTTGGTGGGATGGAAAGTCAGCTGTGCAAGGGAGAGCACGGACTCCTCAAGCATCCCCTGGAGGGGGACTAGGAACCTGGGGAAGTGCCTCCACCCACCACCCCCCAGTAACTCAGCTCAGCTCAGCCTCTCCTTTCCATTGTCCTCAGGGGGTGTGTGCCCTGTTCTTTAGCCCCTGCACCCCCCGAGAGGCTGCAGGGCAGAGCTGGGCACCAAGGGGCTGGGCTGGGCTCTGTGAGCAGGGGTAGGAAGGGAAACATGGTCAAGGAACCAACTCCTGGCTGGGGCAGCTCCAGGCTGCAGATGTGTCCATGGCAATGAGGTGTCCATCTGCCCTCTGTAGCTCTGGGCAATGCCCTCTGTGAGGCTTGGAAGGAGCTGACCCTCCCTTCATCAGACCAGCTCCCCCTTTTCTGCATGTAGCCACAGGCAATCCTCTTGCCTTGCTCTGTTTTCCCTGAGTGCAGCAGAAATGCTGAGGGTTTGAGTCTTCCAAGAACATTCCCTGAGAGAGACGGGGGGAGCTGAAATAAAAATCCAAACCTCTCTGAAACTGCCTTCTGCCAGCCTAGTTCCTCAGCATTCAGAATGCACATGCTGATGACCCCTTTTGTTTAGCACTGCTTTGATATGACAAGTGTCATCACTAATAGTTGTCACTGTCCCCCTGATTCCTTGGGCTCACAGCTATAGAGCAGATCTGACTCTGTAGCAGCCATCACACAGAGGCTCTACTCCTCCTTACAAAGTCAGGCAGGAGCAGAGATCCAACCACAGAGCTGAAGGAAGATCTGATAGAAAAGTGTGTCTGTCTATGGTAAGAAAAGAAGATATGGACTTTCTCTTTGATTTTCCAGACATGTTTCCTCAAATTAAGAGATTTATTTAAGAGTATCTTCCTTGATTTTCCCTGTTTTTTTCCTATGACAGTGCAGTATCCCCAGAGGCAGCAGATACCCAAAAGCAGCTCCATCAGCCAGTTCCTCCTCCTGACATTTGCAGACAGGTGGGAGCTGCAGCTCTTCTTGCACTTCTGGCTCTTCCTGGGCATCTACCTGGCTGCGCTCCTGGGCAATGGCCTCATCATCACCACCTTCGCCTGTGACCACCACCTCCACACCCCCATGTACTTCTTCCTCCTCAACCTCTTCCTCCTCTGCCTGGGATACATCTTCACCACTCTGCCCAAAGCCACGGCCAATTCCCTCTGGAACAACAAGGACATCTCCTACAAGGGATGTGCTGCACAGCTCTTCTTTTTTTTATTCTTCATCACAGCTGAGTTTTCTCTCCTGACCATCATGTCCTACGACCGCTACGTGGCCATCTGCAAACCCCTATACTACGGGACCCTCCTGGGCTGCAGAGTTTGTGTCCACATGGCAGCAGCTGCCTGGGGCACTGGGTTTCTCACTGCTCTGCTTCACACAGCCAATACATTTTCCCTGCCCCTCAGTCAGGGCAATGCTCTGGACCAGTTCTTCTGTGAAATCCCCCAGATCCTCAAGCTCTCCTGCTCATGCTCCTACCTCAGGGAAATTTGGGTTATTCTTATTGGTTCCTTTTTAGTATTTGGTTGTTTTGTTTTCATCGTGGTGTCCTATGTGGAGATCTTCAGGGCTGTGCTGAGGATCCCCTCTGAGCAGGGAAGGCACAAAGGCTTTTCCACATGCCTCCCTCACCTGGCCGTGGTCTTCCTGGGGGTGTGCAAGAGCGTGCACACAAAGTCCCCTGCAAAGGCCACGTCTGCAGCAGGGCAGGGATGTGCAAGGCTTTGTCTGTGCAGAGTGGTACGCAGAGGCCCTGTGTGCAAAGCCGAGGGGCAGCGCAAAGCTCAGGTATGCCTGGCTGCACACCAGGGCCATGTGTGCCAGAGACAAGGCGTGCAAGAGGCATGCAGCCGCAGGCAAAGGCCCGATGTGTGCCGGGGTGTGCAGGGACCGGCTGTGCCTGCCAGGGCTCTGCAAGGTTGCTCACCACTCTTCACCTGGGAGCTGCTGAAGGAGTGCTCCTTGATGTCCTTCAGCCGCTGCCTCAGGTGCACAGCTCAGGCAGTGCCACAGCGTGGCTCCTGCCCTTCTGCAGGTGGAGTCCTTCAGCCCCAAGGCCCCCACCTTGGTGCTGCCCATGGTCTTCATCTGCTCCAGCTGACAGTGCTTCTGCTCACTGAAGATCTGCTGTGGCAAGTGGAGGGGAAACGTCAGTGCCCCTCTCTGGGGCCCTGGGGAAATAGCAAAAATAATTGAGATTGAATCCTTGTATGTCAAATATAGTTGGCATTTTATCCTTGTATTAATAACTAAAAACATAATTTATCAAAAATAATTGACTTAATGCTTTGAAAGAGAGGATGTTAAAGAAACCATCCCAGCTACGCCCTGGACTCTGGCCCAGTCCTGGTCATGGGTGGTCAGGAGATGACCCAGATGTTTCCACATAGTGCAATATGCAAAGTCCTCCTGACTTACAGAGTGTTTGGTATATAGGGCTGGACGCCCTTGCAGGGACTTTGGATGCCTCCCCTATGGGTGGATGCACCGCATACAATTTTCCCACTTGATGGGAAGGGCTCTTCAAATCCCTGATGCAAATCCTCCTTGTTTATGCTGGAAGTGTCAAATGGCAGGTTAGGTTGGTCTTGGACCTACCATTTACAGCACCTGGGCTGTGTGGAGGTGTCCCTGCCCATGGGACTCGATGATCTTCAAGGTTCCTCCAACCCATTCCATGGAATCCTCCTGCCCAGTGTCTGGTTCAGGTAGGCCCAGGTCCCACCTTTGGTTTTAACCCAGGTCCTGGAGGTACACATGGCAGCTCCTCCCAGCTCTAGTGCTCTTGGTCACTTTGAGGGCTCAGACTTGTCCCCCCACCTCTCTGACCCCCAGGGTCTGTTTATCACCTGCCCTAATTACCGAGCTCTGGCAGGCTCAGGGGGGCCCATTGATATCTTGAGGTGCTTCAGTTTTTGTCCTGACTTTAACTTATGGAGAAATGTCTTCATTCTTCTCTCAGTATCTCAGGTTCATGCAATGATCCTTGTAGCAACACGTGTAGCAAGACGAATCTTTCTTCAGGGATCATTGCCTCAAGGCCTTCTCGGTGTCGTGATATAGACTCGTGAGCTGTTCTCTAAGTCTATTGCCCAGTAAGTGAAACTAGCAAGATTGGTCTGCCGCTCAGTGAGCTACCAGCACGCTCTCTTGACTAGCTCAGAAGTGAGCTACTCAGTGGGTGTGAGCCTCACCTTTTATTGGCCCCCTGGTCTTGCACATGCTCAATAGGGGGCCTGCCCTAATTGGGCACAGGTGGATTTGATACCAGCTCACACCCACTTCTCGGTAATCAGAGGCATCTGATTGCTTTGTTCCACTACATTTCCCCCCTCTTTTTTTTTTTTTTTTTTTTGAATAAACTCGATACAACAAAAAGTGCTTATTCCTCTCACCTCTTTTTTTGGGGGGGGTTTTTTTGGGTTTTTTTTTGGGGGGGTGACACAATCAACAAGTAAGAAAAGTCATGTAATGTAAGGAAGGTCATGAAATGTCCAGGCAAATTTGTCAAAATAACTCAATTGGAACTACTGGATGCTGCATCGTTGTTTCTTGGAGGTCTGTTTGTGGGAGGGCGTGTCCACTAACTGGGTACCCAGAGAGGTCCAGAGTCTGTGGATACACAGCTATAATCTCTCCCGGTGAACAGTAGTGGTTTGGGCCCTACCCATTGACCTGTCGATGGATCCTTGTAATTAATTTGAACGTCTGGCATGCGGTTGATCTTCTGGGATGAATAGTGCAGCAGCACAGGGGGTTGTTGGGAATCACGGCTTGGGCTAAGAAAGTTTAATGTAAAAAGCACCTTGCTCAGCCGCATCTGTGGGTCCATGTCTTTGCTGTCTTTCTGTTTTTGCAAATATGTCTTCAGGGTGCGATGAGCTCTTTCTACTATCACTTTTCCGCCTGTATAGGTGGGTGCATTGTCAGTCTTTACTACTTGGGGGACCCCCATGACAGCGAAGCAGTTGGTTAGATGACGGACCACATGTAATGCCTTTTCCCCCGTTTGAGCTGTCGCCCAGAGCATGCCTGAAAAGGTATCCACTGTTACATGGACATATTTCAGACATCCAAATTCTGGGACGTGGGTGACATCCATTTGCCAAGTTTCACCCGCTTGCAGTCCGCGTGGGTTTACTCCCATTCCCAGGGCAGGGCCAAATTGTGCGCATTGAGGGCACGCTCTAACAATTCCTTTCGCGTCTTCCCACGGTATGGAAAACATGCGCTTCAATGCCCTGGCATTCTGATGGAAGAGGGAGTGGCTGTTTTGAGCCTTCGCAAACTGGCTTACCGGGCTCTGTATTCCTAGGCTGACCAGGGAGTCAGCCTTTGCATTTCCTTCACCCAGTCCCAGAGAGGTTTTATGGCTTCTGATATGCAGGATGCAGCATGGTTCTGTTCGGATTTTTAGCACACGTTGTAGCATAAAGAAGAGTTCCAGTAACCGCTTATTTTGTACCGGCTTGATAATAGCATCCTCGATGCGGTTCGCGACTCCGACTGCATATTGTGAGTCGGAGACAATGTTAAGGGGAACCTGTTGCCATTGCGTTAGGGCCCAGATAATAGCCAGCAATTTCAGAGTCTGTAGATTATCTTCCGCAATGCCCGGAATCAGGTGTTGTTTCCACCGACCCTTATCCTGCCATACGCAGGCGGCCGTTTTTGACCTCTTTCCGGCATCGGTAAAAACTGTGATGCCAGGCACTGGGCGCTCTGAAACGATCGGACGCTCAATCCAATGAAGCTGGCTGATGGTCTGTAAACGCTTGTGTGTTGGGCCTCCATGGTGGACTTCCCCGGAATACCCGAATAGGGCAAGTTGTAGAGGCACGGAGCGTTGCAGTAGCCAGTCAAAGTCGATTGCTTTTATGGGGATGCTGATCCATCCCAGCTCTTGACCATCTACCTCCAGGCAACGCTGCCATCCCTTCCGTATCAAGAACGCTATTATCTCGGTCTGTTGCCATATACCCTTCTGTGGTGTGTGCGATGTAAATAGCCATTCCAAGATGGTTATGGAGTCCGATCTCAGGGAGCTCTGATCGCGTTGTCGTTTATTGGTGTCGCGGAAATATTCCCCATTTTCCTTATTCCAGTTGAAGTCTTGTAGTAGCAGCGCGAATGGGTATGACGGGTGATTACATACCCAGATTCCGATGGGTTGTGTGGCATCCCGTCGATCCGCATAGCCGGTTGCCAGTTTACGGACGACCTGTTTCAATGCATTAGTATGGTTATTCATCCAGTTCACTAACGCACCTGGGTGCGTGCCCCATAACAACGATAAAAAGGGGTGGATATCTGCATTGGTAAGACCTACAAAGGGTCGAACCCATTGGAGTTCGCCCACTAATTTTTGGGCATCGTTCAATGTTTTAACCGAACTTATTACCTCCAGTTTCTGTGGTCTCACCATGGCGTGGGTAACTTTCCACCCTAAGTATCTCCAGGGCGATTTTGTTTGCACTTTTCCCGGAGCAACTATTAGTCCTTTCGTCTTCAGTCGGCTGGTCAATATTTGACTGAAGTCATCAGGGAACGGGGCTTCTTGACAGAACAATCTCTCATCCATGTAGTGATATATTAATGTATCCGGCATCTCGTCGCGGATCGGCGATAGTGCCCAGGCCACATACATCTGGCATATTGTTGGGGAGTTTTTCATTCCCTGTGGCAGCACTACCCATTCGTATCTCTTCGCAGGTTTGCTTTTGTTGATTGAAGGGATGGTGAACGCGAAGCGTGCTGTATCTTCTGGATGAAGGGGAATATTAAAGAAACAGTCTTTAAGGTCAATGACCAGAAGGTGCCAGTCTCTTGGTAGCATCGTAAGTAAGGGCAGCCCAGGTTGGAGGGCGCCCATTGGCCACATCTGGTTATTCACCTTACGTAAATCCTGTATTAGTCGCCATTTACCTGACTTTTTAGGAATCACAAATATTGGTGTGTTCCACGGACTGACTGATGGCTGGATATGTCCTGCATCCAGCTGTTCTTTCACTAGAGTGATGGCAATTTGTAGCTGCTCTTTTTGTAAAGGCCACTGCTCCACCCAGACAGGGGTGTCTGTTTTCCATTTTAGTCTGGGTGTTGGCGGCACTTTTGCAGTGGCCCTTTCTGAAAATTTTGAGGGGATCGGGTGGGTTCAGGGATGGAGAGGACAGCTCCCAGCTGACTCATTACTTCCCTGCCGATCAGCCCTCCGAGTTGTCCTGGCAACGATAATACATAGGGACGTACGGTTACCTTCTGTCCTTCGGGAAACTGTACTTGCACAGGTTCTAGGGCCTGAAGGGGAGTGGAACCACCACCTACTCCCTGGATGGCATCACAGGCCGTGACAAGTTTCCAGTGATGAGGCCACACGTTGAGGTTGATGATCGTGACGTCAGCCCCTGTGTCCATCATCACGGAAAGTGTCTTCGCCTCTTTTCCAGTTGTCATCTTTATGATGATAATGGGCCTGGTCTTCATCTGTTGCACTAAATTTACTAGAGTGCCTCCAGATGATCCAAAGCCTCGATCGCCCCGTGCCGTGGGGACGTTCTTTCCTATATTCATTTTTGGGAGCAGGACTAGTTGCGCTATTCGGGTTCCCGCTTTGATTATCAGGGGAGGCGTCAACGTGAGACACGTGATCATTATTTCCCCTGGAGAATCTGCGTCTATTACCCCTGGAAGCACAATAAGTCCTGCGATTCCTGTGGATGAACGTCCCATTAACAAAGCCCCTACCGTGCCGTTTTCCTGGTGTATGGGTCCATGTATCCCCGTCGGTAACCGATAAACCTGATTAGTCGTCAACGTAATATCTATTGCGCAGGGCACATCGATGCCCAAGCTTCCTTCTTGTGGCTGGGGCGGGGAGCCGTTATATAACACTGGCCTGGCTACTTGTATCACAGCGCAGGGGCCTTGCACGCTGCGTCGTCCGTTTTTTGTGGACCAGCATGCCCGGTTGTTATGACTATTTTTTTGGCAGCGGTCACACCATATCGTAGCCAAGCAATCCCTCGCTGAGTGGCCCGTTGCTCCACAACGGTAGCAGACAGGGGTGGGTTTTCTCGGTCGATTTCTTCTTTTGAATCGGTTTCCCCTTCCACCTAGCCTCTGTGCTACTGCCGCAAGGAGCTTCTGTGTGGGCTCCAGAGCGGCAGCGAAGGCATTGGCCATCCCCTGATGTTGCTGCGTCTGGGTGGCCCTGGCAGCTACCTCCAGCATGTCCGAGACGCCAGCTGTCTTCGGTAATGTGGAAAATAGTGATTTCATTCTTGGATTTGCGTTTTCGAATGCCAATAACTTAAACATTGATTCCCTTTGATCGACTCCCAGCTCGGATTGAGCTGTGATAGACTGCCAAAGTCTATCGACAAAATGTTGGAACGGTTCGTTCATCCCTTGTTTAACAGCAGTGAACGAAGGGAGTGGAGTGGGCTCGGGAACCACATTAAACGCTCGGCGGGCCAAATGCGCAGCAATATGATGGAGCACAGATGGGAACTGGAGTTGTACTTGTACATCCGCGAATTGTCCCGCACCCGTGAGCGTCTCGCCGGTTACCCCTGACAATGTGTCACCGGGTGCTCGAGGGCGGTTTGCCTCTGCTTGGGCCAGGCTTTCCCATTCTTTAACCCATATGATCTGCTGGGAGGGGGTAAGTAGGTACCTGGCCAAGTTGCGGCAATCAGGGGGACAGTTGGTGTCCGCGGTGAACAACCAGTCCAGGATGGCCTGACCACTTTCCGATCTTAATCCTCCCTCTCTCAAGGTCTTCTTGGCTTGTTGTAGGGTTTTCCAGCTATGTTGCTCAAATGTAGGCGGCCCTTTGTTATCATAAAGGACGGGGCAGGCAACGGTGCTGGTCTCCCATTCGCCTTCGAGGATGGCATCACGGATGATACCGAAACATCTTCCGGGTCGGGATTTGCCAGCGTCTTTGGTGCCAAGGTTGGTCCGCCTTGACAACAGTGGAGCTGGAATGCTTTCGTCATCGTCGTCAGGGAGGGTGGATGGGTCTCGGTAGGTGTGGAAGGATGACTGTTGCTCTATGTTCATCCCTCTTTTCCAGGGACTTCACCGCTTGAGTTGTTTGTTTCAGCAGGGCTTTTATTGTGGACTCCGGGCCGACAGGTGTGGCTGATGGAGCGGCTGCTGCTTTCTCATGCTCATTTTCTGAGCTGGGAGGTGGCAGTAAGGGCAGTTTTACACAGCAGCTGGAGTCACCCGTCGGTATCTTCATATTGTTTTTGGTCTCCGGAGCAGGAACTTCTTTTTCTACCTCCAGCCCGATATCTGAGAGGAAGTCAGCTATGGAATGATGTACTTTTCCTCTCATGCCCTTGATTCCAAGGCTGTTGTTCCTTAAGACTGGGAATGCCTTTTGGGCTTTTTCATTCTCGGTCGGTAACGGAGGCGCTGTTGGGACTACGCCGGTTTCTGCCTCAGGAAGTGGTGTTCTAATATTAAGGCTGCCGTTTGGTGGGATTGCCGCTATTGCAGTGATGGCAGCTTTCGCCTCATATTTTATCTTTTTTAAGGCATTAGTCACCACTTCCCAAGTGGCATCTACTCCGGTTATATTTTTTCAAACTTCTTGATCGTGGAGGTCATTCAATAGGTCGCCAACCTCCTTCCAAAGTTCTCACGTAGCAACAGCGGGGGAGTAGGAGAGTCCCTGCTCGATGGGGGTGCTTGGTGAAAGTCCCATCTTCCTTTCCTTTTTCTTGGTTAATTATTAGTGTCAAAAGAAGGGTAACGGGTCTTCTTACCCGACTGTTAATTGCCGTTCGCTCTAGGGGGTTGGATTCCTCTTTCCTGATTCTTCGGAAGCACGGGCTAGACAGAAGTCTATGCCTGCATTCTCCACCAGATGTAGCAAGACGCGTAGCAAGACGAATCTTTCTTCAGGGATCGTTGCCTCAAGGCCTTCTCGGTGTCGTGATATAGACTCGTGAGCTGTGCTCTAAGCCTAGTGCCCACAAAGTGGAACTAGCAAGATTGGTCTGCCACTCAGTGAGCTACCAGCACACTCTCTTGACTAGCTCAGAAGTGAGCTACTCAGTGGGTGTGAGCCTCACCTTTTATTGGCCCCCTGGTCTTGCACATGCTCAATAGGGGGCCTGCCCTAATTGGGCACAGGTGGATTTGATACCAGCTCACACCCACTTCTCAGTAATCAGAGGCGTCTGATTGTTTTGTTCCACTACAGATCCTCAAAAGTCCTAAAGAGCTGTTTAACTTTTTGTAATTTCCTTTACATCTTCAAGTCCTGAAGAGCTCATTATTAATTATTGTTGGTGGAGTTAAGGAGGAAGTTTTTAAAGTGAGAAGAGAGGATCTAGCAGCATTCTCCAAGTGATTATGATCCAGAGGGTCTCTTAAAAATGCCTGCACCTGAAGGAAAATGATAGTAAAGTGGAAAATCTCCCTTATGAGGGAAGGATGTGAGAGGTGGGACTCTTCAGCTTGGAGAAGGGGGAATGAGAGGAGGCATCATTAATGTTTACAAATACACAAAGGGATAGATCCAGGAGGATGGTGCCAAGCTCTTCTCAATTATGGCCAGTGATAGGACAAGAGGCAACAGAAAGAAGCTTGAGCATAGGAGGTTTCATAAAGACACAAGGAGAATTTATTTTGCTGTGAGGGTGACAGAGCACTGGCACAGGCTGCTCAGGGAGGTCATGGAGTCTCCTTCTCTGAGGATATTCAAAACCAACCTGGAATTGCTCCTAGGTGACCTCCTGTCGGTGACCCTGCTCTGGCAGGGAGGTTGGACTCAATGATCTTTCGAGGTCCCTTCCAACCCCTGACTTTCTGTGAGTCTGTGATTTTCTACCCAGTGCTCAAGTCTGTGACCAAGATAAGTTGTGGGGAGCTGTGGGGATTGCTCCTTCCCATCACTCCCATCTCCCTTGAAGGTATCTTGCAGGCCTGTCTCAAGGGAAGGCTGTTGCCCACTTGGGATATTTTTTTCCCAAATTACAACCTGGTTTTCTGTAATTCTTACTGTTTCATTCTTATGTGAGCCCTATATTTATTCTGTGTCTGTCCCTTCTTCACTTTTGTGTGATTTTTCATCAAATGTGATTTTTTTCATAATTTTTACTTCTTTCAGTTAATAAATGACATAAAGATTGTATGATCTGTGCTCCCCTGTCCACTGGTTCCTGCTGCTCTGTCACCAGTATGGGGGTGTTAAAAAATGAGCGAGACTCAATATTCTGTTAATGGTTTAATTTAATTAATAAAATTGCAATTAGCAAAACAGCTCTAGGTGCGCGGGGAGTCTCCGCTCCACTCACACGCACACACCTAAAGCTCTGGAATTACCTTTTATTGATTACACTTCTATGCATATTCAAAAGAAAGTGGGTTTACATACATATTCATAGGATTAGATCATGCCATTACAATATTCATGATAGGTGTAGTCTGGGTGGAGTCTGAGCGGAGTCTGGGCAGAGTCTGGGCAGAGCCTTCTTTTAGGGAAATATCCAGGGGTCGTCAGGGGGTCTTTGGATGAAGTAACAGGTCATCCTCAAGTTTGAACTTTTTACCTTTCTTGATTTCGCTGACTTCATTATGTTGTTACAAGGCAATTTCAGACCCAGCCATAACTTTCCTCTTATTTGCTGGTTGTGACATCTTTATGTTCTTTTTGTGCAGATGTTCACATTACTTTGTGTTGGGGAAACAGTTCAGAAATATCCAGGTTGTGAGCAATCCTGACTTACTTCAATTTAGGCCACATTGGGTTAATGGTTATTGAGGCCTAGTTAGAGGCTTTCTAAGAATGAGCTACTGGGAAAGAGATAACTTAATTGGCAACAGAAGAGGAAAATAATTATGTGAGAAGAATCTTTCCGTGAGAATGGAATGTGTAATTGGAATACAAAGCCACCTGCATGATAAGATGGTGTAAACAAGGCTTCTCTATATAAAGTGAGTGCAAGTTACTAATAAACGATTTTCCTGCGATCATATTGATGCGTACATGGAATCCTTAAGCCTCCGCAGATTGTTTTCCCACAAATGGCGCCCGAACAGAGACTAAGGGTGGCCCGGACCAGGGTCTAAGGATGGCCCGGACCAGAGACTCTTATGCTGTTGCTTCCAGGAGCGATAAAGACAGCTGGAATAAGAGGGCGGAGAAGCCAGTCGAAAGGAGATTGCTGCCCCGGCAATCTATGTAGCTGGTGCCCAGCTACGGAATAAAAGAGGTACCTCGGAGTTGAAGAATCTTGCCCTGATCAGGTGAGCGGCTGGGGAGGAGATGGGGTCTACACTCTGATGTACAACAAGAAGAGACAGTAGTTAAGCTCCTCCAATATATTCTCTCTAAGAGAGATTTATTACACGAAGGCAGGACCTTACGTGAATTACTGAAATGGGCACAGGATAGAGACTTGATCCCCTCGATGGGTACTGTTTTTGAGTTACATACTTGGGAAGCCATAGGTATTGCCCTATGGGATAAAATTAGCGATGGAGATAAGGAGGCACAACGCTTAGCGACACTCTGGAAATTGATTAAAGAAACCTTAAAAGAAATGAAAAGTGAGAGGTCAGCAGGAGCCTCAGCGTTTGCTGTCTTAGCGCCTGATCTACCAGTACCGATGAATGCTCAAAATATGAACTTGACCTCTAAACAGTTATTTGAGACACCTAAAATACCCTTACCAGCACCTGAAGGGACTGTACTGATTCAAACTCAGTCAACTGTGCCATTTGACCCTGGGGGTCGGATGAAAAGTAAAAATGGGACCGAGAAACAAGACCAAAAGCGACCAAAAACACCACCAGAATCATCGGAGTTCCCAGAGGGAGAGAAGCCGGAGAACACAGGCGAGGAATCTTGGAATGCAGACTCCGGACCTTGCAACTGCCTGCCGTGGCTCCCGACTGCTCTGCCACCTTTCCACCTTGGAAGCCTGATTTATCTTCTTGACCACAGTTGCCATCAATTAATCCTCTGCTTCACCTGTCAACACCATCAGTGCCTGCTATAGAGCAACAACCAAGGAAGGAACTGGGACTCGGAGACAAGCAACTAAGGAAACTGCTGAAGAAGCTGACAGAACTGGAGACCAAGGATGAGTATACCCCTGAAAAAAACCCTAGTTTTTGCTCCAGGGAACATCCCGAACAAGGGAGCACTAATCCATTTTTACCCCCTGATCCGTTCCCTATTCCTGCTCCTATTTCCCTTAACCCTTTAACACCCACTGCTCTACCTCTTCCAGATCCGACATGGGGAGGGGAGGGTAGTGGGGGGGGTGGTAGTGTGTATCCAGTATCCAGTATCCAGTAACTAGATGGAAGGGAATTATTCAAATGCTATAGTTGAAGGAGAAATGGTTCCCAATATGAGTCCGATGGTTTTCCAGTGATTGTGGGACCAGGAGGAGGAGGTCAATGGGTTGCATTAGATTGGAAAATGATAAAAGAAGTCGAAGTTGCCATTGCACAGTACAATTTGAAATTGGTTTGAGTCATTTACTCAATCTCTTTTGCAACATCTTTTTACTGCTCAGTTGTTGATGCCATATGACACAAAAATGCTCATTAATACTCTGTTAACTTCTTCTCAACAATTGCAATTTCATCATAAATGGTAAATGCTGTGTGAAAATGCAGCTGTGATTCCTAGACAGAAAACCAATGCATTACACGGAGTGCAAGCACAAATGTTACTCGGTGCTTGTCCTTTTGTACGTGCAGATTTGCAGGCATAATTTCAAACTGAAGTGTTACAACTTTCACAAGAATTGGCATATAAAGCTTTGCAAATTGTTCATGATCCGGCACAAACAACCCCTTTCTTTTACAAATATTAAATAGAGAGAGCAGAGTCATATTCAAAATTTGTGGATCACATTTATTCAGTGGTAATGTCACATCTTGATTTGTCAAAGGAGATGAAAAAATTAAAAAAAAAAAAAAAAAAGGAAAAAAAAAAAAAGAAAAAAAAAGAAAAAAAGAAAAAAAAAGAAAAAAAATTTTTTGTATGTCGGCGTATGACAATGCTCATGAAAAAACTAAATGTGCATTAGGAATACTCCCAAAAGGGTGCTACAGCAGCCCAATTCTTAGAAGCTGCTTAAGGTAACGATGCTTAAGATAAAGATGCTTAAGAACCATAATTGCAATATAGTTCTCAATATTGATGTATATTGTGGTGCATGGTACAATGGTGTTTCATACAGAGATAAAAAACCTGGTTGGTAATTATACTTGCAGTTTTGGTTTAGGAAATTGTACCATTTCATTTTGTTTCAGGGTAACTTTACCAGATTTTAGTAGCAATATCATTTCATTTTTGAATCTTCTAGTGGCTGTTGTTAGTTTTTCTTATATATTGGTGAGAAGTAAGACAAAAAACACAGTTATGAGAATGAGTATGCCTTTTTGGAGGCTGGAAGTTGCTGTGGAGAGCAAGAGTTGCTCCTGGTACGGAGAGCACCCCCACTCCTGCCTCCGTAGCCACTTCTCGCCCCCCCGCACACACTGCTGCTGCTCAGAATATGAGCCCTGCTGCAGACACCACAGCAGAGAAAAAAAAGTGTGTGTGTGTGTGTGTGTGTGTGTGCTTTTGCTGTTTATAGGCTTGGAATTTTGTCTCTAAACAATTTTATTTGGCTTTTTGGGCTTCAATTTGGCAACCATGGAGGAAACCAGGACTCCACCATGCTGTGACCCGGGAGGGGTCTGGGGATGCTTTTGGGGCCCCCCGATAAACTTTTGTCGGATAAGCCTCCTCTACCCCCTTGGTTCTATGCGCCAGTGGACATCTGAACTTCCTCATACTAAAAAGTTATTTAAGTCCTTCCACTGCAGTGTGAAATGTGCTTTTAGTATTATGTTGTATTGATAACAGGTTTTTGTTAATGTTGTAATTTATGTGATCGTTTATATGTTGATTATGGGATGCGTGGTCTATATGTTGATTGTTGGTTATGCTATTTTGTTGCACTGCTAAGCAGATAAACTTAACTTTTGGTATTTTAAAACAGATGCTAAAAGATGTTGATAGTGTCAGGCATGCAGTTTTACAAAGTCGTGCTGCCACTGACATTTTATTGTTAGCTTTTAGGTTATGTTTGTGAAGACTTGGCTAGAGTGTATTTGCATAAATTTATCTGATCATTCAGAGTCAATTCACAACCAAAAACTATTGATTAAGATAACATGAGAAAATTAACTGTTGCATATACTGGGTTAAATGAATGGTTAAATCATTTAAGGATATAGGGATAGCTTAGAGATTTAATTAGACAAGGTTTATCAATTATATTTGTTATTATTGGTTTTGGAAAAAAAAAAAAAAAAAAAAGGGACCAAGCGCGATGTCAAGACATCGTTGGAGTGGACCCGAGAGGGACAGATCGTTTTGCCCCCTAATGCAAGACTATTTTGTTTGGTTGCTGTGAACTTCCACAGACTTGCAAATAGCCTTGGGACAGCTTAGCGGGGAAATAGCGAATTCTTACCCCTCATATTGTTTGTTACCACCTTTATCTAACATGCAGTGGGAATCATGTAGTTTTTTGTCTGACAGTCCAGTGGACGGCATTACGGTCTTTACGGTTGCTGGAAAAAAATCCCGTAAAGCTGTTGTTACCTGGGAGGAGACACCTGGGCAATGGAAAGAACATCTAATTCCAGGGAAGTCATTTGACTCTTTGCAAACCCTTGAACTTACTGCAGTTATTTGGGTTTTTGAAACGTGGAATAATACTGCTGTAAATATAGTCTCTGATTCACTTTATGTAGTAGGGATTGTTTTAAGAATGTATCATGCCATTTTGAAGGAAATTTCAAATAAGCATTTGTATTTCTTATTGCAGAAGTTATTAAGACTCTTAGCAGAAAGAGAACATTCTTATTTTATCACTCATATCCAGAGTCATCTTAGTGACCGAGGTTTGGCTATCGGTAATAACAGAGCTGATTATTTAGTTGCACCAGCGTGGACTGGTCCTTTTGTTGATGTTTTTTCACAAGCTCGACAATCTCATGAATTTTTCCATCAAACTGCTAAAGTGCTAGCGAAGCAATTTCATTTACCTTTGGGGGATGCCCAGGGAATTGTGAAATCTTGTCCTGATTGTCAAAAGGTTGATCTTGGTATTGGAATGGGAGTTAATCCTAAAGGTTTAAAATCCCTGGAACTGTGGCAAATGGATGTCACTCATGTACAACAGTTTGGACGCTTAAAATATGTGCCTGTTGTTATAGATACTTTTTCTATGGCCGTTTGGGCCTCTGCTCAGACTGGTGAGGCAACGAAACATGTTATCAGACATCTATATGTATCCTTTGCTGTTCTTGGAGTACCTCAGTCTATTAAGACGGACAATGGCCCCGCTTATACTTCTGCTCGTTTTCGACAGTTTTGTGGACAATGGGGTATTTGACATGTTACTGGTATTCCTCATAACCCTACAGGTCAAGCAATAGTGGAACGTTGCCATTCGGTACTAAAGACACTCCTTGAAAGACAAAAAAGGGGGGAGGAAGGTAGTCCTCCTCAGGACCGGTTAAGTAAGGCTGTGTATGTCATGAACTATTTACGCCTTACAGGAGATCGTACAGAACCTCCGATACTGATTCACCAAAAGGCTTTAGCAGACTTTGCTTCGGAACCTTCCCACAAAATTTTGGTGGAATTCAAGAATTCCATCACTGGACAATGGGAAGGGCTGGCAGAGGTGAAACTGACTGGTCGAGGTTATATGTGCTTACTTACAGGTACTGGAGTGCGTTGGGTACCGAGCAGATGGGTTCGACCATGGAAACAAACGCCTTTAAATATGGATTCACAAGTGATAATATTTCTGATACAAGTATTTGGTTTGGGAGATTGTACTGATTTATTTTATTTTAGGCTGATTCCACCAGATTTTAGTAGTAATAGTGTTTTGGTTTTTAAAGTTTTTGGTAGGTGTTGTTAAATTTTTCTCATATATTGGTAAAGAGTATGATAGAGTAACGAGAATGTTTTTTCAGAGGCCGAGAAATGCTGTGGAGAGAAAGAAATTCCCCCCCCCCCCCGCCTCTTTCCCCCGCGGCTGCTTTTCAACCCCCCTTCGTGTGCCTGGCGGTGCTGCCAGCAAGGCTGCTACAGCTGCAGGTGCTGCCTCTGCCCCCGCAGATACTGTAGCTGTGAGCCCTGCTGGGAGGGGGAGGAAAGGACACCACGTAGCCTCGTTAAAGAAAAAAAAAAAAAAAAAAAAAAAGTTTTTCTAATGCCTTCTGAAAGGTATGAAACAGAAGTGGAAAATATTTTTACATTGTTCTGGGCATCAAATGTCCAGGCCTGAATCTTGGTAGGTAATAACTTGAGGGTTACCTGCTACTCATGAAAGATAGTGATATTTTCTTTGACAGATTTTAGCTATCCATGAAATAGAATTTTTTTTAAGGTGTTAAGCCATATAAAAAGATGAAGACATTTACATATAAAAAAATAATTTAACTTCAATTAGGTTGCATCACTATTCTGCTTTTATGCAAACTCCAGATATTTTAAAACAACCTGCTTTGATGGGCACATTGATTATAATTTGATCTATTATTTAAGAAAAGAATTTAAAAGATGCTCAAAGCTGCATTGCAAAATACTGTATAATATGAAGGAATGGTGTGATACAAAGAAATTTCTTCAAGTTTAGTTTGAAACCATTAGAATACATGATTCGATAATAAAACCTTTTTCATTTCATACAATCAAAAAAAAAAAAAAAAAAAAAAAAGAGGGAAAAGACAAGGGAAGAGCATATACCCTTATGAGAAGAAAAAAGAGCGTGACCTCATGAAAGCACTAATGAGTTATCAATAATAACATTTGTGATCAAACTGGTCAATGCAACAATTAGGCCTAGAATATAAGTGAAAATTTGAAATTTGGGTTTCTTGCTGTTTCATTGGTATCACACATAGCAAGAAGAAAAGCCTTCGGTAAGAATTGATAAAAATCATAAAATATACCAGTTAGCTTGTTGGCTTACAGATTTAATTAGGCAAGGCTTATCAGTTATATATGTTATTATTGCTTTTATGTTATTACTGCTTTTGCATCAATATATATGTTGTTATTGCTTTTGCATTATTGGTATGCTGGTTATGACAATATATCATTAGCATGTTATCTTATGTAACGAAATAAGTCAGAATTGCTCAAAAAACAAAAAGGGGAATATGTTGGGGAAACAGTTCAGAAATATCCAGGTTGTGAGCAATCCTGACTTACTTCAATTTAGGCCACATTGGGTTAATGGTTATTGAGGCCTAGTTAGAGGCTTTCTAAGAATGAGCTACTGGGAAAGAGATAACTTAATTGGCAACAGAAGAGGAAAATAATTATGTGAGAAGAATCTTTCCGTGAGAATGGAATGTGTAATTGGAATACAAAGCCACCTGCATGATAAGATGGTGTAAACAAGGCTTCTCTATATAAAGTGAGTGCAAGTTACTAATAAACGATTTTCCTGCGATCATATTGATGCGTACATGGAATCCTTAAGCCTCCGCAGATTGTTTTCCCACAACTTTGGTGCCTTGTTAGCCTTGGCAGTGTCTTGTTTTAAGAAGAGGACATACACCTTAAATTATCTTTGAGATAGAAGTTAGTCTCGTTAGGGCCTTGTATTGTTCACACTATTTCAGAGGTAAATTCCATGTTTCATCTGCTTTGTCTAGCCCCAAATTCACTTCTTACTCAGTTTAATTCTTTTCCTGAATTTTACTGGTTAGGAATACAAATTCATCAACATATATTACAGGGGGGTTGTGCTTCACCTTAATTGGTTGTTCTTCACGAATTTAATACCTTAAAAGGTGTTAAATTAATCACCTTTTATATCCAGATCAAATTCAAACTCCGTCACCGCAGATTCAGTTGAAATATTTCCTCAGTGTTCCTCAGAATCCCTAAATCCAAGTTCTTCACCCTCTGTTCAAAAACCAATCCCCACCCAGAGCAGAGATATTTGGTTTATTAAGTTCTGCCCAGAAAAGGTGCCAGGAAACATTTCCCCAAAGCCTGAAGCCATTTGGAGAAGATATTAGGGTTTGCTATGCAGACCAAAGGCAAAGAAGAACCTTCAGGGCAGTAAAGGCTGCCTGGGTCATTGTCTTCCTGATCTACACCTGAAAACACTGATTCAACAGCTTCTTATCTCCAGGCTCCCAGCTCTATTTTTAGTGATCAGGTCAGGAAGTGTGTCCTCCCATTCCCTCCTCCCCACCCCCTTTACACCAGCCCTTCAGGTTTTTAAGCTTGGAATAACCTTTGTGGCTGTTAACCCTTTTCTTTCAACAACAAATCCCCCCTTTGAGACTCATAGGGGTATTTTACACAGCCCATAACCTTTACTTGTTGTGTTCATGTAGAACCACAAATCACCAGGATGCTCTAAGCACCATCCCACCGGGCCTTGAACAGTTCCAGGGATGGGGCAGCCAGAGATTCTCTGGGTAACCTCATCCAGTGTCCTGTCTCCCTCAAAGAAAAGAATTCCTTCCTCATATATCAAGTCAATCACCCCTCTTCAAATCTGAAACCATTTCCCCATTGTCTGGTCACTCCAAGACTTTGTCAAAAGTTCCTCCTCATCCCTCCTCATTTGATTATTTTGTGATAAACTGTGTAACCTTTGGAAGTGATGAAAGGGGTACCAGGTGATCATCCCCAAAGCTGACACTACTTTGAACAAGCCTTGCAGTTTAGAAAGTTTTTAATTACTGGAAACCCCCTTGGAGGGGAAAGGGGAGCCCTGAGGGTTGCAATGAAAAGAGACAGTTTGTGATCATACTGTGGAACACTGGGGTTGGCCAGGTCAGACCATCTGCCCTGGATTTTAGCCCATGGTCACATGTATCCCTCATTCCGGAGCAGGAGAGAACCCAACACAGCACTTCTGATCTCCCTTGCTCTTGTTTAGTTGGAGTGTGCAGCATCCGAAAACTCGAGGTGCTCTGAAAAGAAAAAATATATTTTAGAATGAATCTTGCCCAGGATTAGAAACAAGCTGAGCTTGAAGTGGAAGTGAAGGAGAAGGAAGTAACTCAATGCAGTAACCCTGACCTGGGTTGGTCATTGTCCCCCTGAGTTTACACCTGAAAGCAGTGAATTAACAGCCTTTTATCTCCAGGGCCTGTGGGCTTTGTGTTGAGGTTGGGTCAGCACCACCCAGCTGTGATGTGTCCCCTGCACATGCCACAAGCTTGATGTCCCAAACCCCTCCAGGATACAACCCTGATATCCGGTCCCCCTAACCCCCCAACTTCCAACCTCACCCCTCAGGTTGGGTCCCTCCCTCCCGAGGCCCCTCCCCATCTTTTCTTCCTCCCCCTGCCGCTTTCTGCAATTGTGCTGCAGCTCCCAAGAGGTTTCGCTCCGCCGCCCCGGGGCTGACCCCACAACCCCCCGCCCCACAGCTGGGACCCCCCGACTGGTGAGCGCCAGAGCATCGCCCCTCCCTCCCCACTGGCCTGGTCTGTTCCCCCCCTGCAGGTAGTGGGAGGTGATGGGAGGGGGGTCATTATCCCAGTACTGCCCAAAATGGGGAAAAGAAGAACAAGATGAGGAGAGAGGAGGAAGAGGTGAGAGGCGGGAACTAAACTTATCCCTGGGGTGTTGGTGGTGCAATTGGTGACCCGCCAACTTTTTAAGGAGGGTGGAGGAGTTTTGATTGGGTTTCCCCCCACCTCATCAGGGGATTCTGAACTCCTTCTGGTTTGGAGGGCTTTGATAAGGGATCAGCAAGTCATCCCAATGGTTTGGGGGCTGCAACTCCAAAATCAAACCCTCAAATCACCCTGGATCCAGGAGTAATGATGGCAAGTCTGGAATTCTTCCCGGGGACTTAATAATCCCAGGGCTGAGGAACCAAAATCGGGGACTCCCAAAACATCTCAAGAGACCCCAACTCATTCCAGTGGATGGCAGCTCATCCTGCATGTGGGCATGATAGGGGAATCCCAAGGTCTTGGTGGGATTTGGTACCATGATGGGGAATCCAAACTCATATCGAAGAGGTTGATTGACATATAAGACCCTGAATCACCCCAGGGATTTAAGACAGCAATGGGGGAGTCCTAAATTACTTCTTGCAGTGTCAGTACAATTGTGTCATCACAGCTGAAGCCAGGAGTGGCTCAAAAACCCAGCACCCCCTGCTCCACACAGTGGCCCCTTTCGGTTTTGGGTGCAAGCGTAGATCCTAAAGAAGAAATAAAGGATGATCACTGGGTGTTCATCTCTATGTGTAACCTTCCTATTCCACCTCGCACTCCATTTTCAGCCACTGTAGGTTTGATGTAGGTTTTGGCTACCCTCACCCCACAAAAAGCCCAAACTCTACTTTGTTAGCACACCAGGGCTTCTTTCTCAAAGACAGGGTGACTCCATCTTGGCAAAAACCTCTCTAAGTGCCCCAAAGATCAGAAAGCTTTTAGTCAAAGCACGACATTACTGAGAAATCATTGAATCCATCCAGGAGAAGAATTTGACATCGGAGAGCAAAGCAGGAGAAGGTTTAGGATCTGCTCAGCCCATCTTCACCATCGAAAAATCCATCGGGGTGAGAGACCCCAGAGATGTCCTGACTGCGGGAAAGGTTTTCTCAGAAGATGGCATTTTATCCAGCATGAACGGATCCATACAGGTGAGAAACCCTTTAAAAGTTCTGAGTGTGGGAAGGAGTTTACCCGGAGTTCCAGTTTATCACGGCATCGCCACATCCACATGGGAGAGAAACCCTATAAGTGTCTGGAGCGTGGAAAGAATTTTTCCCAAAATTCCCATTTACCACGCCATCACCTCATCCATACAGGAGAGAAGCTGTATCCCTGCACTCACTGTGGGAAAGCGATCAACAACAGCACCTCTTGGATTAATCACCAACATGTCCGCACTGGGGAAAAACCCTACAAGTGTTCCCAGTGTGGGAAGGGCTTCAACAGCCAGCTCGGGTCTCACCCAACACCTACGGATCCATTAAGGTGGAACGTCCCTACAAGTGTCCTGACTGTGGGAAGAGCTTCAGAAAAAGCTCCAACTTGCTGAAACATCAGGACCTCCATAGGGGTGATCGACCCTAAAGCTGCTCCCAGTGTGAGAAGAGCTATTACCTGTTGGGGAAACAGTTCAGAAATATACAGGTTGTGAGCAATCCTGACTTACTTCAATTTAGGCCACATTGGGTTAATGGTTATTGAGGCCTAGTTAGAGGCTTTCTGAGAATGAGCTAATGGGAAAGAGATAACTTAATTGGCAACAGAAGAGGAAAATAATTATGTGAGAAAAAGGTTCCATGAGAATGGAATGTGTAATTGGAATACAAAGCCACCTGCATGATAAGATGGTGTAAACAAGGCTTCTCTATATAAAGTGAGTGCAAGTTGTTAATAAACGATTTCATACAATCATATTGATGTGCACATGGAATCCTTAAGCCTCCGCAGACTGTTTTCCCACAAATGGCGCCCGAACAGGGACCCAGGGTGGCCCGGACCAGAGACTAAGGACGGTGAAGCCCCTAAAACAGTTATTTTCAAGAGATAATGGGTTAAAGCATAGGATATAGAGCATCTGGAGAAAACTCGGCGTTTAGGAAAACCACATAGAGCAATAAATTAGTTAGGGAATGGAACACAGTGGCAGGGAAGAGAGATAGGAACAGGTAGTGATAGAGCTCAGCGCATTCCAGAACCAACAAGGTCGGCTTGACCCAAAGGCCTCTGCCAAGCTATGGGGGCCAAGCCAAGTACATCGGAGATTGCCCAAATTAGGAAGAAGTTCAAAAGTTTAAAGGAGGAAGACTCACGGGACGCCCCCTGCCAATGATGAAGGCAACCGGAACGACCACCAAGATGGTCCTCAAAAGAAAGGCTCCACCCTACACCCCGCCTATACCACGCCTCTATATACATATGCATGATTATGTATGTACTATGATGTAATTCTGTAATCAAAATGTATAAAAAGGCTTGCATTTGTCACGGGAATTCAGAAATCCCCTTGCGATTTCTCCGGCGCGCGTCGTTAATAAAATACCTCCTGCCTATTTGACTCAAACCAAGTCTTTGAGGCAGTTTATTCTCGCCTTTTGGGGCAAAATTCAGCATCATTTCTGGCGACCCAGATGGGACCAGACAGGAGATCCAGACCCTAAGGGGGTCCTCCTGAGCCGGGTCCGGGGGACGGGACCCTCTGGGCGCCCCTGACGAATTTCTGTCGGAAGGAGGGACCCCCCCCCCGGAACAGCGCTCTTTGGTGGACGAAGGCTTCTCTGCATCTCCTGCTTCAAATTAAGAGGTATTTATTATTGTCTATGGGTTTTGGATAAAGCGCTTTGTTTGGGAACCGGGGGTCAGACGTGACCGCCTGAAAATAAGCCGTGGGGACGCCCAGGCAAAGGCAGGTTGAGAGTCCTGCAGGCAGGTTAGAGTCCTGCTAAGAAGTGGTATCTGTTTTGTCATAGTCTTGATGTTGCTACCTTGCTTAAGGGTACTTGGTTTTCTCTTATAACTGTGTTTGGCAGGTTAGAGTCCTGCTAAGAAGTGGTATCTGTTTTTGTCATTGTTTGGCAGGTTAGAGTCCTGCTAAGAAGTGGTATCTGTTTTTGGTCATTGTTTGGCAGGTTAGAGTCCTGCTAAGAAGTGGTATCTGTTTTTGTCATTGTTTGGCAGGTTAGAGTCCTGCTAAGAAGTGGTATCTGTTTTGTCATAGTCTTGATGTTGCTACCTTGCTTAAGGGTACTTGGTTTTCTCTTATAACTGTGTTTGGCAGGTTAGAGTCCTGCTAAGAAGTGGTATCTGGTTTTGCCAAAGTCTTGATGTTGTTACTTTGCTTGAGAGTACTTGTTTTTCTCTTATAACTGTGTTTAAAACTATGATCTAAGGGTTAAAAAGAGCAGTTGGTCTTTTGTTTCTTTTCTGAACCAAAACCCGGGAATAGTTCCAGGCTGACCGGCAGCACGTTCAACAAAGCCCGGGACTCTGTCCAATTTTCTCCACTCCCTTAGAAGAACTTTGAAAGGATACAGACGTTTTATGCCTTTGTCTAACTCTGTCGTATGCTTTTGTTTGACCTTGTCGTATTGATTGTAGGAATTTGGCAAAGAGGCGAATTTAATGTTTTTGTGTTGTCTATAATTTGTTGTGATATTATCTGCAAAACCGTACCTTGGTTTACAGCTGTTTTGCGGGTGAGTGACAGCCCGAAGCCGACCAGTATCGGTACCTTACGGTCTGCCAGCAGCATCTCGCGGTAAAGCAACGTGTAAGGTTTTGGTGTAAAAGTTTACCCGTGCAGAGTTCCGACTGAAAGTGTGTGTGTGTGCGTGAAAGTGAGTGACTGAGACGCAATTTAATTGCGAAGCGAGTGCGGAGTCCCGATCTGCGTTTCCGTGCCACCCGCGAGGGGGCCGGCCAGAGACGGACGAAGCGACTGGTGTGAATGTGGATTGTGGAAACAAAAAGTGCGCTTGAATGCTAGAATAAGTTGAGTAAGGTGTTGAAATTGTAAATTGCTGAAATCTGAATAGAATTTGGTAATCCAGAAAGTGTTCTAATAGTTGTAACCTCGTGATTAGGCATAATGGGGACTGAACAGAGTAAGGAAATTGATGCTAAAACCCCTTTGGGATGCATTTTAAAACATTGGAAAGAACTTGGTGGAATCCCGGGGGGGAAATATAAGAAAAAGACACTTGTGAAATATTGTCAAGATTGGTGGCCGCTGTATAGACTAAATGAGGGGGAAAGGTGGCCACCGGAGGGAAGTTTAAATTATAATACCATCAAACAACTTATGTTGTTTCTCCATAGAAGAAGAAAGTGGGATGAAGTGATATATGCAGACATGTTTTTTCACTTTAAGGGGTAAGCCAGAATGGCAAAAGGATTGTGGAACAAATGTATCACCCCAAGATCCCTTGGTTTTAGCCCTGGAATGGGATCAGAAGAACAGCGAAGTTAAGGAACGCTGTGGTGATGCTTGTAGTACAGGGAAACGATGCCTTAAGTCGAAAGAAAAAAAGCAGTGATGCAGAAAGTACCATTAGCCTCCAAGAATATCAGCCTCTTGTGCCAGGATGTGGAGTACCGCTGCCAAAGTCACAACAAGAAAGCAGCAGTAGCTTTGCAGAATTGGAAAGCGAGAGAAGAAAAGAGTTGGAAAGTGAGGAGAGAGAGGAATTGGAATGTGTTCCGCAAAAATTGGCAGGGGAAGACAAAGACGAGGAGAAAGCCCTGAAGGAGACAGGGGAAAAAAAAGAAAAAAAAAAAAAAAAAGAAAAAAAAAAAAAAGAGAAAAAAAAAAAAAAAAAAAGGAAAAAAAAAAAAGGAAAAAAGGGTGAAGAAAAGGAAAAAGGTGAAGAAGAAAGACATGTTGTGGGAGCGACAGGCCAAGCAGAAAAGGCTTTCTTCCTGAAACCTCTTAAATACAAAATTGGGAAACAGATGGGGATTCATCAATTCTTATACTTACCTAATTCTCCAAAACCTCTGCTAGGGAGAGACCTATTAGAGAATTTAGGAGCTGTAATAAAATTTGATAAAAACAAACTTGAACTCCAGGTAAATGAAGAACAATTCATAACTGCCCTAAGTCTGACTATCAGGTGTGCTAAACCGGAATCTGATAATCATAACATCACCCCAATCACAAACGGAACATATCCGTCCGTGTGGGCAACTGATGTACCTGGAAAATCAAAACAGGCTGCTCCCGTCGTTATCGAATTAATACCAGGGGCCAAACCAGTAAATAGAAAGCAATACCCCCTGAGGCTAGAAGATAGGAAGGGAATAGAGCCATTGATAGAAAGGTTTTTAGAATTAGGGCTATTGATAGAATGTGAATCAGATTTCAATACACCAATATTACCAGTCAAGAAACCAAATGGGACTTACAGACTGGTACAGGATTTAAGGGCTGTGAATGATATTACAAAGACTCTACATCCAGTGGTAGCCAATCCTTATACACTTTTGACCAAACCCAAAGATAATCTGATCTGGTTTACAGTGTTAGATTTGAAAGATGCATTTTTTTTTGCCTTACCTTAGCCCCAGAAAGCCAAAAGATTTTTGCCTTTGAATGGGAATCTGTTGGTAAAGGGAGGAAAACACAACTAACCTGGACGGTGTTACCTCAAGGTTATAAAAATAGCCCTACAATATTTGGAAATCAATTGGCCAAAGAATTGGAACAGTGGGAGCGGCCACAGGGAGAAGGCACCCTTCTGCAATCTGTGGATGATTTACTGATAGCAACTGAAACAGAAGAACAATGTGTTGAGTGGGCAATCTCGTGGTTAAATTTCTTGGGTTTAAATGGTTATCGAGTCTCCCAACAGAAAGCACAGCTGGTACAAGAAAAGGTGGTCTGCCTTGGATACGAGATCTCTGGAGGACAGCGATCTCTGGGAACAGCGAGGAAAGAAGCCATCTGCCAGATGCCCAGGCCTGAAACGGTGAGAGACCTGCGAGCCTTCCTGGGAGTGACAGGTTGGTGTCGCCTGTGGATATACCAGTACGGCATCCTTGCTAAACCCCTCTATGGTTTGCTGAAAGAGTCTAAAAATATTCTAGTCTGGACTCCTGAGGCAGAAACAGCCTTTAAAAGACTGAAACAAGAACTAATGAAAGCTCCGGCATTAGGCCTGCCCGATGTAACAAAACCATTTTGGTTGTTCTCACATGAACACCAGGGAATGGCCATGGGAGTCCTGGCTCAACAATTGGGACCATACAAAAGGGCTGTGGCTTACTTCTCTAAGCAACTAGACGAAGTAAGTAAGGGATGTCCCACATGCTTGAAGGCAGTGGCTGCAGTAATCATAAACATAGAAAAGGCCAGAAAATTCACTATGGGCCAGAGAATGACTGTATTGGTGTCCCACACTGTATCAGCAGTACTGGAACAGAAAGGTGGCCATTGGCTGTCACCTTCTCGGTTCCTGAAGTACCAGGCAATTTTAGTTGAATCAGATGACATAACAATTCAAGTCACTAATGTTGTCAACCCAGCATCATTCCTAGAAGGAAGAGTGTCAGCAGAGCCAATTGAGCATGACTGTCTAGAAACCATCGAGGCTGTGTATTCCAGTCGTCCAGATCTCAAGGAGGAGCCACTCGAAGGGGCAGACGACTGGTTCTCGGATGGCAGTAGCTTTGTAAAGCAGGGAGTAAGGATGGCTGGCTATGCAGTAACTACAACAGAGCAGGTAATCGAATCAAATCCCTTGCCTGTGGGAACTTCAGCATAGAAGGCCGAACTAATAGCTCTTACCCGAGCCCTCGAGCTGGCAAAAGGGGAAAGAATTAATATATGGACGGACTCTAAGTATGCTTTCTCTGTCGTGCATGCCCATGGAGCAATCTGGAAGGAGCAAGGACTGCTGACTGCCCAGGGAAGACCCATAAAATATGCAGCAGAAATCCTACAGTTGCTGGAGGCTGTTCAGCTCCCAACCCAAGTGGCCATAATGCATTGCAAGGGGCACCTGAAAGGTAACACCGTTCCAGAAATAGGTAATAGAGCAGCAGATGCAGAAGCTAAATTAGCTGCTGCAAGAGCCAATGATTTAGTATTGGTCCTGGTACCAGAAGAATTGGACACTAATTTTCAACCAGAGTACCAGGAATCAGACCATAAGTGGATACAAAGAAACAAAGGTAAAATGTTAGATAGTGGATGGGGTCAACTAGAAACAGGACAACTAGTGCTGCCAGAGAAATTAGTATGGCAGTTTGTAAAGACAGAATATGACAAGGCCCATAGGGGATTGGATCCCCTTTATCAGCATTTAAAAGTTAGAATAGCAGGGCCAAAGCTGTTTACAGCAGTGAAACAGGTCACATCCCAAGGTGAACGCTGTTTGAAAAATAATCCAAACACGGGAACAAAGGTTCACCAGGGAGTAATTGGTAGAGGAAAATTCCCAGGGGAAGTGTGGCAGATTGATTTCCCTGAACTTCCAAGGAAAGGGGGGTATAAGTACCTCTTGGTTTTGACTGATACATTTTCTGGGTGGCCTGAAGCGTTCCCATGCAGAACAAACAAAGAAAGAGAAGTAACTAAAGTCTTGTTTAATGATATTATTCCGAGGTTCGGAGTGCCTAGGAGCATCTCCTCGGACAGAGGCTCGCACTTTTGTGCTAAAATTGTGCGAGCAATAAGTAAGGCATTGCAAATCAAATGGCAATTGCTAGTGGGCAAGTGGAAAAGATGAATCATCTTATAAAACAACAAATTGCAAAAATATGCCAGGAAACTAATTTGCACTGGTACCAAGCCTTACCTATTGCTCTAATCAGACTAAGGGTGATGCCCCGGTCAAAAGAAAAATTGAGCCCGTTTGAAATTTTATATGGGAGACCTTATGCCATGCAGACTGTAAATAGTGAGGCTGTAGATCAAATAGGTAATCAATATGTGTATGATTATGTTATAGCTGTGGGGAAACACTTTGATAAAAATGCCACGGTGGTGCACGAATAGTTAAGGTACTGCCATGGGTTGGTACACCACGCGTGGCATTACACCCTGAGTCTGGCTTAAATATTCATGTGTTACGTAACGACCAGCTGTATGAGCAAAAAGACTGGAGTCAAAATAAAGGCCAATTAGACTCCTTAACAGGGGAAAAAGGGGATGAAATCCAGATAGAGTGTAAGAGTAATACTGTGAAAAGACAGGACGGTGATCTAATCAAACTAACTGTGAAACCTTTGAGACCTGTGTCACTAACACTTAACCTGGGACCCGCGATATGGGTCAGAAGGGAGGGACCAGCCTCTTGCACCTGGGAAGGGGAATCCAGTTCACAACAGTGGGTGCAATCGGTGGCGGCAGGAATAATGAGAGAAGGAATGTCAGGGACGTTGCCCCAGGAAGTAAGGGAAACTATATTGAAGGATAGTCACACTACGCAATTTGAAAGGGACCATCAAGCCTGGTGGCAATTAGTAAACTTCACTTACGTGCCATAACATGAGCACATTGAGGCCTATGTTCTCACCATTGGGGCTGCAGAAGAGAAGGCGATTTTCCCTATCCTTACCCTAGGGACGGTACATCAGAATGTCCTTGTTAGGCCAGTGGATCATAATGTCTGGGCGAGCTATGACAACGCTAAAAACAAGTGGCAGTCTGTTAGTACAGAAGCATGTATTCCTAGGGGGCAATTAGGTTACATTTGCGAAAATGCTATAGTAGAAGCAGAGGATTTATGCTTAGATACTGAAAATAGTGTATGCACTTTTGAAATGCTTTCACACAATAGAGTACGGTCGCAAGTCTACTATATAGGGAATGGATGTGCCTGTGTTAGAACAGCTTGCAGTAACGTAACTGTAGATAGTTGCCAAGAGGAAACTAACAATACTAACTTCTGTGTGTGTAATTTTACCAGGATCATAGGTTGTGATTTTAACTACACCGCTCCCGTAACCACTCAGCAGCTAATTAATGCAGAGTACGACTTGTACCACGAGCTGCCAAAATTACAGATAGGTATGGATGTTGAGGTTCTCAAGGCGATGCTTGTGCATCCGGAAGTAGAGAGACTGGTGCAAAGGGTAAACCAAACAGCTAAGCGCACGGTCCTACAGTTGGAACACAACTCAGAAAAAATAACAAAGGTATTGACTGAAGTAGAACAAGTAGGGCAACATCACTGGTGGGACATTTTTACAGGATTCTCCCCGACAGCAACACAGGTTTTCCACTACCTGGTGCACCCGATACTAATTATAACTATAGCAATGCTTTTACTAACCCTTATGAGCTTATGCTTGTGGTGGAAGCTAAAATCCATGATGAAAAGGATTCAAATGATTTGGGCAATGGTACGGGCGTATCAACGCCCCTTAGGATTAGAACTTGACGAAAGAATTCGTAAGTTATAAGAAAAGGAGGGAAATGAAGCCCCTAAAACAGTTATTTTCAAGAGATAATGGGTTAAAGCATAGGATATAGAGCATCTGGAGAAAACTCGGCGTTTAGGAAAACCACATAGAGCAATAAATTAGTTAGGGAATGGAACACAGTGGCAGGGAAGAGAGATAGGAACAGGTAGTGATAGAGCTCAGCGCATTCCAGAACCAACAAGGTCGGCTTGACCCAAAGGCCTCTGCCAAGCTATGGGGGCCAAGCCAAGTACATCGGAGATTGCCCAAATTAGGAAGAAGTTCAAAAGTTTAAAGGAGGAAGACTCACGGGACGCCCCCTGCCAATGATGAAGGCAACCGGAACGACCACCAAGATGGTCCTCAAAAGAAAGGCTCCACCCTACACCCGGCCTATACCACGCCTCTATATACATATGCATGATTATGTATGTACTATAATGTAATTCTGTAATCAAAATGTATAAAAAGGATTGCATTTGTCACGGGAATTCAGAAATCCCCTTGCGATTTCTCCGGCACGCGTCGTTAATAAAATACCTCCTGCCTATTTGACTCAAACCAAGTCTTTGAGGCAGTTTATTCTCGCCTTTTGGGGCAAAATTCGGCATCAACGGCCCGGACCAGGGACTCTCATGCTGTTGCTTCCAGGAGCGATAAAGACAGCTGGAATGAGAGAGGAGCGGAGAAGCCAGTCAAAAGGAGATTGCTGCCCCAGCAATCTATGTAGCTGGTACCCGGCTACGGAACAAAAGAGGTACCTCGAAATTGAAGAATCTTGCCCTGATCAGGTGAGCGGCTGGGGAGGAGATGGGGTCTACACTCTCTAAAGATGAAGAGGCAGTAGTTAAGCTCCTCCAATATATTCTCTCTAAGAGAGGTTTATCATATGATGGCAAATCCTTACGAGAATTGCTGAAATGGGCACGAGATAGAGACTTGATCTCCTTGATGGGTACCCTTTTTGAGTTACCTACCTGGGAAGCCATAGGTACTGCCCTGTGGAAAAAAATTAGCGAAGGAGATAAGGAGGCGGGACGCTTAGCGTTACTTTGGAAATTGATTAAAGTAACTTTAGAAGAGATGGAAAGTGAAAGAGCGGCAGCCGCCTCTGTTTTCGCTGCACCGATTCCTGAGGAGACCAGTGGAAGCATTAGGACTGGTTGCTTAGCCGCTGCTGCTCCTGCTAGCGAAATGCCGCAGGCGCTTCCACTGAATCCTTTTGCCAGTAGCCCGCTGCCGCCCTTACAGGGATTTTTCGGCACCACAACATCGCGCGGACAGCTGGAATGTACGGGTGCAGGAGAAAGTACATCTAACGAACCCGATTTGCCGCCTCCTCCGAGTGAGGATGAGTTAAGACAATTTTTTTTAAAAAATGAGTCTGGTACTTTATCTGATGCCCAGCGTGCTAACCGATCGGAAGCCATACAGAGCACAGAGTATCCACCATTGTCAGATAATCCTCTTATCACCTCAGAACGAGAAGGATCTGTTGAAAAGTTGCTAAACAGCCTTATCCAAAAACTGGGAGATCTTACAGCTAAACCAGCAGGAGAGCGCTTGGGTTTAGAGTCTTCGGCCCTGGTACCGCTTAACTCTTCACAGACTCCTCCGTGTGCAGGAGCAATTATTTCACCTAATTTGCGGAATCCGGTTCCTGAGCTTCCAGGAGAATCCGGATCTGGACAAAGGTGGAGAGGGGTCGTACGCGATGCAATAATGGAGGGACAGTTTTTACCTAACTTGGCGGCGTTCCCCGTGATGATACAAGCGGATGGGACACGAAGATGGGAGCCTTTTGATTGGAAAATACTAGAAAAGGCTAGAGCAGCAATAAGTCAAAATGGCATTAAGTCTTCTATGGTCCAACAAATGTTGAAATATATTTTTACGAGTGATTTGTTGACACCGCAAGATATCTAAGTTAACTGACATTTTGCTTTCTCCCTCTCAATTACTATTGTTTTCTAGGGAATGGCAGAAATTATAGAGTGCTGAAGCATCTCAGCCACTACAACAAGACGACCCATTGTATGGTATTCAGGTGCAAATGCTAATGGGTCAAGGTCCTTTCGCCGATAACAATTTGCAAATTCCGTTTGCGCCACAGGTGTTGCAGTTAACTCAAAAGCTTGCTTTACAGGCGCTGACATCGATCCAGGAACCTGGCCGACCACATGCTTTCGCTCATATCAGACAGGGTTTAAATGAGTCTTTTTCTGATTTTGTTGATAAACTGTTCAGGGCGATCCAAAACCACCCTGATTTGGATGAAGATTCCAGACAGCGCATGTTTAGGGTTTTAGCTTTTGATAATGCGAATGATAAAACAAGGCAAATTTTAGGACCATTGCCTCGAACAGCTGAGGTTGTAGATATGATTGAGCTCGTAGAACGCACTCGGCAATCGGAAAAAGCTGCCTTTGTGGCTGCGGCGCTAAAAGATGTGGTTTCAATAGCGCCAAAAGGCAGGTTGCCGAATGATAAAAAATGTTTTAATTGTGGTAAAGCAGGTCATTTTAAATCGCAATGCAGAGGTGCAGGACCCAGACGGAAATGGTGCTCGAATTGCAATAGAGATAATCACAATACATCTGAGTGCAGACAATCAGGAAACCGTCCGCGGACCGCGAATTACCCGCGCGCCAAGACACAAATTCGGGGAGCTTGGTCCGCTGGTCAGGCACCTCAGGGACCTCAGAGACTTCAGGGACATCAGGGACCTCAGGGACCTCAGGGGCCCTGGACTCGATCAGCTCCGCCACGCACGGGAGTGCCGGAGTTGACGTGGAAACTGCAGTAGATGTAACATTGTTAAACACTGACGTACATTTAGTGGACTCGAATATTCAGGGACCCCTAGGACATAATTTGTGTGCTTTACTTTTAGGACGGTCATCTACTTCTAGGCCTGGTATTTTTGTAGTTCCTGGTGTGATTGATGCTGATTCTACTGGGTTGGTAAAAATTATGGTTTATACTATTACTCCACCGGTATCCATTCCAAAAGGCAGTAGGATAGCACAATTAGTACCATTTGTGTCACAGGTGCCGTGTAAAGGTGACAGGGATAGAGGAAGTGGAGGTTTTGGCTCCACTGGAGTGCCACAAGTTTATTTTGCAATGGATATAATGAAAGGGAAACCTGAGGTAGAAGTATTGCTCAAATCTAAATGGAATGAGACTATTACATTGACAATGATGATTGATACAGGAGCAGATGTCACAATAATTTCTCAGCAGCATTGGCCCTCAACGTGGCCCACGGTACCGTCCCCCGCAAGTATTATGGGGGTGGGAGGAACGCAGGAGACTAGGATTAGTAAAGATCCAGTTGCTTTGCAATTTACTGATGGGTCTCAAGTGTCAGTTAGACCGTATGTTATGTGTGCACCTATTATGTTAATAGGGAGAGATGTACTCAGTCAGCTGAATGCTAGGCTCGTAACACAGCCTTTTTAATAGCGGTCACTGAGGAGCAGCCTATCCTAAAAATCAAGTGGTCTACCGACAATCCTGTCTGGATAGATCAGTGGCCGCTAACTAATGAACGGCTGCAGCATGTGAAGGAATTGGTACAAGAACAACTCCTGGCTGGACATATTGTACCGTCCACCTCACCATGGAATACGCCTATATTTACAGTTCCTAAAAAATCTGGAAAGTGGCATTTACTGCATGACTTGCGTGCTATCAGTGCAGACATAGAGGCTATGGGAGCGTTACAGCCTGGACTACTGCCCCCGGCAATGTTACCAGAAAATTGGGATCTGTTGGTAATAGATTTAAAAGATTGTTTCTTTACAATTCCTTTACATCCAGATGATGCTGAACGTTTTGCTTTTTCAGTTCCTTCTGTTAATAAGGCTGAGCCGGCACAAAGATATCACTGGGTTGTATTACCACAGGGAATGAAGAACTCCCCAACAATGTGTCAAAATTATGTTGCCTGGGCCTTACAGCCTTTACGATTGCAATTTCCTGAGCTGATTATCTATCATTATATGGATGACATTTTAATTGCAGGGTGAACACTCAACCACGATGATGTTTTAACTCATGTAACACAGATTGTAGAACAACGCGGTTTAAAAATTGCTCCAGAAAAGGTACAGAAGCATAAGCCTTAGAAATATCTGGGGTGGACAATCACAGGGAGTGCAGTACGGCCACAGAAGGTTGCTTTTAAAACAGAAATTAATACTTTAAGTGATGTACAGAAACTTGTGGGTGATATCCAATGGGCAAGATCACTTTGTGGGATTACTAATGATGATTTACAGCCTTTGCTTGATCTTTTGGGTACCACGTCTAATGTGACTGATAAAAGAGAGTTACAGCTCATACATCAAAAGGCCTTGACTGTTATTCAGGAGAAAATTTTAACGTGTCATGCATCTCGCTTTGTAGCCAAGTTGCCGATAACTTTTATGGTAATAAATTCGGGTCAAGATCGAGTTCATCCTTTTGGGTTATTAGTTCAATGGGATGCTAAGAAAACACAAGCTTTAAGAATTTTAGAGTGGATCTTTTTGTCAATCCGTTTACGCAAAACAATTACAACAAGAGTTGCAGTTTTATCTCAAATTGTTATAAAGGGCAGAGCGCGATGTCAAGACATCGCTGGAGTGGACCCAGGACGGATCATTTTGCCCCTTATGCAAGACTATTTGGTTTGGTTGCTGCGAACTTCCACAGACCTGCAAATAGCCTTAGCACAGTTTGGTGGGGAAATCACGAATTCTTACCCCTCATATCGCTTGTTACCACTTTTATCTAATATGCAGTGGGAGTCATGTAGTTTTTTGTCTGACAGTCCAGTAGACGGCTTAACGGTCTTTACGGATGCTGGCAGAAAATCCCATAAAGCTGTTGTTACCTGGGAGGAGACACTTGGGCAATGGAAAGAACATTTAATTCAAGGGAAGTCATTTGACTCTTTGCAAACCCTTGAACTTACTGCGGTTATTTGGATTTTTGAAACGTGGAATAATACTGCTGTAAATATAGTCTCTGATTCACTTTATGTAGTAGGTACTGTTTTAAGAATGTATCATGCCATTTTGAAGGAAATTTCAAATAAGCATTTGTATTTCTTATTGCAGAAGTGTCAAGGTTTAACACTGGCCCGGAGGTTAAACCGAAACAGACGCTCTCTATTAATAACTCTCTCTCCTCCTTGATGAAGAAGGGAGAGAGAACAAGGGAGAGAGACTTCTCAGTTGGAGATTAAACTACAAGACTTTAATGAAACAGCAATGATAGAATAAATTAGTGAACACATACAGAAATACAGGAAAAAATGCGAACCACTCTCCTCCCCCTTCTCCCCCAACAACTCTCACGTAAACCGAGGCTGCAGGGTAGCCCTGGGAAAGTCCAGGCTGGACTCCTGGAGTTGGTAGCAGTCGGGAGCTGGAGGCAGGAAAAGAAGCAGGATGAGAGGCAAGAAGGGAAGCAGCTAGCTGAAGTAGGAAGAGGTGCCGGAAGAAGAAGCACGAAATTTGGAAAATCCCTCAAATTTATACTGAGTGTGACGTCTATGGGATGGAATACTCCGTTTGGTCAGTTCTAACATCTATCTTGTCTGTTCCTCCCCAAAGGAGGGCTCCTGGATGGTAAAATGCTTTCCTCAGAGCTGAGCAGTGTCCTTGGCTCTGCATACCAGTCCCTGGCAGTACCTATAAACATCAAGCGTTATCAGCCCCAAAAGAAGACATTGTCTGAGGGAACCGCTGCCAATCTCAGCAACTACCTAAAGAGGCTCAGCTGAAAGCAAAAGCACAAGACAGAGAATCACCTTCATCCTGGCCCAAACCAGGACAAGAAGTTATTGAGACTCTTAGCAGAAAGTGAACATCCTTATTTTATCACTTATATCCGGAGTCATCTTAGTGACCAAGGTTTGGCTATCGCTAATAACCGAGCTGACTATTTAGTTGCACCAGCGTGGACTGGTTCTTCTGTTGATGTTTTTTCACAAGCTCGACAATCTCATGCATTTTTCCATCAAACTGCTAAAGTGCTAGCGAAGAAATTTCATTTACTTCTGGGGGATGCCCAGGGAATTGTGAAATCTTGTCCTGATTGCCAAAAGGTTGATCTTGGTATTGGGATGGAAGTCAATCCTAAAGGTTTGAAATCCTTGGAACTGTGGCAAATGGATGTCACTCATGTACAACAGTTTGGACGCTTAAAATATGTGCCTGTTGTTATAGATACTTTTTCTATGGCCGTTTGGGCCTCTGCTCAGACTGGTGAGGCAATGAAACGTTATCAGACATCTATACGTATCCTTTGCTGTTCTTGGAGTACCTCAGTCTATTAAGACGGACAATGGCCCCGCTTATTCTTCTGCTCGTTTTCGACAGTTTTGTGGACAATGAGGTATTTGACATGTTACTGGTGTTCCTCATAACCCTACAGGACAAGCAATAGTGGAACGTTGCCATTCAGTACTAAAGACACTCCTTGAAAGACAAAAAAGGGAGGAGGAAGGGAGTCCTCCTCAGGAACGGTTAAGTAAGGCTGTATATGTCATGAACTATTTACGCCTTACAGGAGAACGTACAGAACCTCCGATACTGATTCACCAAAAAGCTTTAGCAGACTTTGCTTCGGAACCTTCCCACAAAATTTTGGTGGAATTCAAGAATTCCATCACTGGACAATGGGAAGGGCCGGCAGAGGGGAAACTGACTGGTCGAGGTTATATGTGCTTACTTACAGGTACTGGAGTGCGTTGGGTACCGAGCAGATGGGTTCGACCATGGAAACAAACGCCTTTAAATGTGGATTCACAGTGATAATATTTCTGATACAAGTATTTGGTTTGGGAGATTGTACTGATTTATTTTATTTCAGGCTGATTCCACCAGATTTTAGTAGTAATAGTGTTTTGGTTTTTTAAAGTTTTTGGTAGGTGTTGTTAAATTTTTCTCATATATTGGTAAGGAGTACGATAGATTCATGAGAATGTTTTTCAGACGCTGAGAATTGCTGCAGAGAGAAAGAAATTCCCCCCCCCCCGCCTCTTTCCCCCGCGGCTGCTTTTCAACCCCCCTTCGTGTGCCTGGCGATTGCTTCCAGCGAGTTCGCTACAGCTGCAGGTGCTGCCTCTGCCCCCGCAGATACTGTAGCTGTGAGCCCTGCTGGGAGGGGGAGGAAAGGACACCACATAGCCTCGTTAAAGAGACAAAAAAAGAAAAGTTTTTCTAATGCCTTCTCAAAGGTATGAAGCAGAAGTGGGAAATATTTTTACATTGTTCTGGGCATCAAATGTCCAGGCCTGAATTTTGGTAGGCAGTAACTTGAGGGTTACCTGCTACTCATGAAAGCTAGTGATATTTTCTATTCTGTGAAAGGAGATTTTTGCTATCCATGAAATAGAAATAATTTGGCTTCAATTAGGTTGCGTCACTACTCTGCTTTTATGCAAACTCCAGATATTTTAAAACAACTTATTTTGATGGGCACATTGATTATAATTTGATCTATTATTTAAGAGAAGAGTTTAAAAGATGCTCAAAGCTGCACTGCAAAATACTGTGCAAGGGTGTGGTGTAATAGAAAGAAATTTCTTGAAGTTTAGTTTGAAACCATTAGAACACATGATTCGATAATAAAACTATTTTCATTACAATCATAAAAAAAAAAAAAAGAAGGAGAGAGAAAAGGGAAGAGCGTATACCCTCATGAGAAGAAAAAAGAGCGTGACTTCATGAGAGTACTGAGTTATCAATAACATTTGTGATCAAACTGGTCAATGCAACAATTAGGCCTAGAATATAAGTGAAAATTTGAAATTTGGGTTTCTTGCTATTTCATTTGTATCACACATAGCAAGAGGAAAAGCCTTTGGTAAGAACTTATAAAAATCATAAAATATGCCAGTTAGCTTGTTGCCTTACAGATTTAAATAGGCAAGGCTTATCAGTTATATATGTTATTATTGCTTTTATATTACTAGTATGTTATTATTGCTTTTGTATTAGTATATATGTTATTATTGCTTTTGCATTATTGGTATGTTATTGCTTTTGCATTATTAGTATACTGTTTATGACAATATATCATTAGCATGTTATCTTACGTAAGAAATAACTCAGAATTGCTCAAAAAACAAAAAGGGGAATATGTTGGAGAAACAGTTCAGAAATATACAGGTTGTGAGCAATCCTGACTTACTTCAATTTAGGCCACATTGGGTTAATGGTTATTGAGGCCTAGTTAGAGGCTTTCTGAGAATGAGCTAATGGGAAAGAGATAACTTAATTGGCAACAGAGGAGGAAAATAATTATGTGAGAAGAATCTTTCCGTGAGAATGGTATGTGTGGTTGGAGTACAAGACCACCTGCTTAATAAGATGGTGTAAACAAGGCTTCTCTATATAAAGTGAGTGCAAGTTGCTAATAAACGATTTCATACAATCATATTGATGTGCACATGGAATCCTTAAGCCTCCGCAGACTGTTTTCCCACAAATGGCGCCCGAACAGGGACCCAGGGTGTCCCGGAACAGGGACCCAGGGTGGCCCGGACCAGGGACTAAGGATGGCCCGGACCTGGGACTCTCATGCTGTTGCTTCCAGGAGCGATGAAGACAGCTCGAATGAGAGAGGGGCGGAGAAGCCAGCCGAAAGGAGATTGCTGCCCCGGCAGTCTATGTAGCTGGTGCCCGACTACGGAATAAACGAGCTCGGAATTGAAGAATCTTGCCCTGATCAGGTGAGCGGCTGGGGAGGAGATGGGGTCTACACTCTGATGTACAACAAGAAGAGACAGTAGTTAAGCTCCTCCAATATATTCTCTCTAAGAGAGATTTATTACACGAAGGCAGGACCTTACGTGAATTACTGAAATGGGCACAGGATAGAGACTTGATCCCCTCAATGGGTACTGTTTTTGAGTTACCTACTTGGGGAGCCATAGGTATTGCCCTATGGGATAAAATTAGCGATGGAGATAAGGAGGCACAACGCTTAGCAACACTTTGGAAGTTGATTAAAGAAACCTTAAAAGAAATGAAAAGTGAGAGGGCAGCAGCAGCCTCAGCGTTTGCTGTCTTAGCGCCTGATCTACCAGTACCGATGAATGCTCAAAATATGAACTTGACCTCTAAACAGTTGTTTGAGACATCTAAAATACCCTTACCAGCACCTGAAGGGACTGTACTGATTCAAGCTCAGTCAACTGTGCCATTTGACCCTGGGGGTTGGATGAAAAGTAAAAATGGGACCGAGAAGCAAAACCAAAAGCAACCGAAAACACCACCAGAATCATCGGAGTTCCCAGAGGGAGAGAAGCCGGAGAACACAGGCGAGGAATCTTGGAATGCAGACTCCCGACCTTGCAACTGCCCGCCACGGCTCCCGACTGCTCTGCCACCTTTCCACCTCCGAAGCCTGATTTATCTTCTTGACCACAGTTGCCATCAATTAATCCTCTGCTTCACCTGTCAACACCATCAGTGCCTGCTATAGAGCAACAACCAAGGAAGGAACTGGGACTCGGAGACAAGCAACTAAGGAAACTGCTGAAGAAGCTGACAGAACTGGAGACCAAGGATGAGTATACCCCTGAAAAAAAAAACCCTAGTTTTTGCTCCAGGGAACATCCCGAACAATGGGGCACTAATCCATTTTTACCCCCTGATCCATTCCCTATTCCTGCTCCTATTTCCCTTAACCCTCTAACACCCACTGCTCTACCTCTTCCAGATCCAACATGGGGAGGGGAGGGTAGTGGGGGGGGTGGTAGTGTGTATCCAGTAACTAGATGTAAGGGAATTATTCAAATGCTATAGTTGAAGGAGAAATGGTTCCCAATATGAGTCCGATGGTTTTCCAGTGATTGTGGGACCAGGATGAGGAGGTCAATGGGTTGCATTAGATTGGAAAATGATAAAAGTCGAAGTTGCCATTGCACAGTATGGTTTGAAATTGGTTTGAGTCATTTACTCAATCTCTTTTGCAACATCTTTTTACTGCTCAATTGTTGATGCCATATGACACAAAAATGCTCATTAATACTCTGTTAACTTCTTCTCAACAATTGCAATTTCATCATAAATGATAAATGCTGTGTGAAAATGCAGCTGTGATTCCTAGACAGAACACCGAAGCATTACACGGAGTGCAAGCACAAATGTTACTGGGTGCTTGTCCTTTTGTACGTGCAGATTTGCAGGCATGGTTTCAAACTGAAGTGTTACAACTTTCACAAGAATTGGCATATAAGGCTTTGCAAATTGTTCATGATCCTGCACAAACAACCCCTTTCTCTTACAAATATTAAATAGAGAGCGCAGAGTCATATTCAAAATTTATGGATCACTTCTATTCAGTGGTAATATCACATCTCGATTTGTTAAAAAAAAAAAAAAAAAAAAAAAAAAAAAAAGAAAAAAAAATTTTTTTTATATGTCGGCGTATGACAATGCTAATGAAAAAACTGAACATGCATTAGGACTACTCCCAAAAAGGTGCTACAGCAGCCCAATTCTTAGAAGCTGCTTGAGGTAAAGCTGCTTAAGATAAAGCTGCTTAAGAACCATCATTGCAATATAGTTCTCAATATTGATGTATATTGTGGTGCATGGTACACTGGTGTTTCATACAGAGATAAAAAACTTGGTTAGTAATTATACTTGTAGGTTTGGTTTAGGAAATTGTACCATTTCATTTTGTTTCAGGGTAACTTTACCAGATTTTAGTGGCAATATCATTTCATTTTTGAATCTTCTAGTGGTTGTTGTTGGTTTTTCTTATGTATTGGTGAGAAGTGGGACAAAGAACACAGTTATGAGAATGAGTATGCCTTTTTGGAGGCTGGAAGTTGCTGCGGAGAGTGAGAGTTGCTCCTGGTACGGAGAGCACCCCCACTCCTGCCTCCGCAGCCACTTCTCGCCCCCCCATACACACTGCTGCTGCTCAGAAAATGAGCCCTGCTGCAGACACCACAGCAGAGAAAAAAAAAAAAAAAAAAAAAGTGTGTGTGTGTGCTTTTGCTGTTTATAGGCTTGGAGTTTTGTCTCTAAACAATTTTATTTGGCTTTTTGGGCTTCAATTTGGCAACCATGGAGGAAACCAGGACTCCACTGTGCCGTGACCCGGGAGGGGTCTGGGGACGCTTTTGGGGCCCCCCGATAAACTTTTGTCGGATAAGCCTCCTCTACCCCCTTGGTTCTACGCGCCAGTGGACATCTAAACTTCCTCATACTAAAAAGTTATTTAAGCCCTTCCACTGTAGTGTGAAATGTGCTTTTAGTATTGTGTTGTATTGATAACAGGTTTTTGTTAATGTTGTAATTTATGTGATCGTTTATATGTTGATTATGGGATGCGTCGTCTATATGTTGATTGTTGGTTATGCTATTTTGTTGCACTGCTAAGCAGATGAACTTTGCTTCTGATATTTTAACACAGATGCTAAAAGATATTGATAGTGTCAGACATGCAGTTTTACAATATTTTGCTGCCACTGACTTTTTATTGTTAGCTTTTAGGTTATGTTTGTGAAGACTTGGATAGAGTGTATTTGCATAAATTTAGCTGATCATTCAGAGTCAATTCACAACTAAAAACTATTGATTAAGATAACATGAAAAAATTAACTGTTGCATATATTGGGTTAAATGAATGGTTAAATCATTTAAGGATATAGGGATAGCTTAGAGATTTAATTAGACAAGGTTTATCAATTATATTTGTTATTATTGATTTTGATAAAAAAAAAAAAAAAAAGAAAAAAAGAAAAAAAAAAAAAAAAAAAAAGGGACCAAGCGCGATGTCAAGACATCGCTGGAGCGGACCCGAGAGGGACAGATCGTTTTGCCCCCTTATGCAAGACTATTTGGCTTGGCTACTGCGAACTTCAACAGACCTGCAAATAGCTTTGGTGGGGAAATAATGAATTCTTACCCCTCATATTGCTTGTTACCACCTTTATCTAACATGCAGTGGGAATCATGTAGTTTTTTGTCTGACAGTTCGGTAGATGGCATTATGGTCTTTACGGATGCTGGAAAAAAAAAATCCTGTAAAGCTGTTGTTACCTGGGAGGAGACGCCTGGGCAATGGAAAGAACATTTAATTCAAGGGAAGTCATTTGACTCTTTGCAAACCCTTGAACTTACTGCGGTTATTTGGATTTTTGAAACGTGGAATAATACTGCTGTAAATATAGCCTCTGATTCACTTGATGTAGTAGGTATTGTTTTAAGAATGTATCATGCAATTTTGAAGGAAATTTCGAATAAGCATTTGTATTTCTTATTGGAGAAGTTATTAAGACTCTTAGCAGAAAGAGAACATCCTTATTTTATCACTCATATCCGGAGTCATCTTAGTGACCGAGGTTTGGCTATCGGTAATAACGGAGCTGACTATTTAGTTGCACCAGCGTGGACTGGTTCTTCTGTTGATGTTTTTTCACAAGCTCGACAATCTCATGTATTTTTCCATCAAACTGCTGAAGTGCTAGCGAAGAAATTTCATTTACTTCTGGGGGATGCCCAGGGAATTGTGAAATCTTGTCCTGATTTCCAAAAGGTTGATTTGGTATTTGGATGGAAGTCAATCCTAAAGGTTTAAAATCCTTGGAACTGTGGCAAATGGATGTCACTCATGTACAACAGTTTGGACGCTTAAAATATGTGCCTGTTGTTATAGATAGTTTTTCTATGGCCGTTTGGGCCTCTGCTCAGACTGGTGAGGCAACGAAACATGTTATCAGACATCTATATGTATCCTTTGCTGTTCTTGGAGTACCTCAGTCTATTAAGACGGACAATGGCCCCGCTTATTCTTCTGCTCGTTTTCGGCAGTTTTGTGGACAATGGGGTTTTCGACATGTTACTGGTGTTCCTCATAACCCTACAGGACAAGCAATAGTGGAACGTTGCCATTCAGTACTAAAGACACTCCTTGAAAGACAAAAAGGGAGGAGGAAGGGAGTCCTCCTCAGGACCGGTTAAGTAAGGCTGTGTATGTCATGAACTATTTACGCCTTACAGGAGAACGTACAGAACCTCCGATACTGATTCACCAAAAAGCTTTAGCAGACTTTGCTTCGGAACCTTCCACAAAATTTTGGTGGAATTCAAGAATTCCATCACTGGACAATGGGAAGGGCCGGCAGAGGTGAAACTGACTGGTCGAGGTTATATGTGCTTATTTATGTGCGTTATATATGTGCTTATCTGGAGTGTGTCGGGTACCGAGCAGATGGATTCAACCATGGAAACAAATGCCTTTAAATATGGATTCACAGTGATAATATTTCTGATACAAGTATTTGGTTTGGGAGATGGTATTGATTTATTTTAGGCTGATTCCACCAGATTTTAGTAGTAATAGTGTTTTGGTTTTTAAAGTTTTTGGTAGGTGTTGTTAAATTTTTCTCATATATTGGTAAAGAGTACGATAGATTCATGAGAATGTTTTTCAGAGGCCGAGAAATGCTGCGGAGAGAAAGAAATTCCCCCCCCCCTGCCTCTTTCCCCCGCGGCTGCTTTTCAACCCCCTTTCGTGTGCCTGGCGGTGCTGCCAGCAAGGCTGCTACAGCTGCAGGTGCTGCCTCTGCCCCCGCAGATACTGTAGCTGTGAGTCCTGCTGGGAGGGGGAGGAAAGGACACCACGTAGCCTCGTTAAAAAAAAAAAAAAAAGTTTTTCTAATGCCTTCTGAAAGGTATGAAACAGAAGTGGAAAATATTTTTACATAGTTCTGGGCATCAAATGTCCAGGCATGAATCTTGGTAGGTAATAACTTGAGGGTTACCTGCTACTCATGAAAGCTAGTGATATTTTCTTTTCCTTGAAAGGAGATTTTCGCTATCCATGAAATAGAAATAATTTGGATTCAATTAGGTTGCATCACTACTCTGCTTTTATGCAAACTCCAGATATTTTAAAACAACTTTTTTTGATGGGCACATTGATTATAATTTGATCTATTATTTAAGAAAAGAATTTAAAAGATGCTCAAAGCTGCATTGCAAAATGCTGTATACTATGCAAGGAGTGGTGTGATAGAAAGAAATTTCTTCAAGTTTAGTTTGAAACCATTAGAGCACATGATTCGATAATAAAACTATTTTCATTAAAGTCAAAAAAAAAAAAAAAAAAAAAAAAGAGGGAAAAGACAAGGGAAGAGCATATACCCTTATGAGAAGAAAAAAGAGCATGACCTCATGATGAGAGCACTAATGAGTTATCAATAACATTTGTGATCAAACTGGTCAATGCAACAATTAGGCCTAGAAAACAAGGGAAAATTTGAAATTTGGGTTTCTTGCTGTATCACACATAGCAAGAGGAAAAGCCTTCGGTAAGAATTGATAAAAATCATAAAATATACCAGTTAGCTTGTTGGCTTACAGATTTAATTAGGCAAGGCTTATCAGTTATATATGTTATTATTGCTTTTATATTACTAGTATGTTATTATTGCTTTTGTATTAGTATATATGTTATTATTGCTTTTGTATTATTGGTATGTTATTGCTTTTGCATTATTAGTATGCTGCTTATGACAATATATCATTAGCATGTTATCTTACGTAACGAAATAAGTCAGAATTGCTCAAAAAACAAAAAGGGGAATATGTTGGGGAAACAGTTCAGAAATATCCAGGTTGTGAGCAATCCTGACTTACTTCAATTTAGGCCACATTGGGTTAATGGTTATTGAGGCCTAGTTAGAGGCTTTCTGAGAATGAGCTACTGGGAAAGAGATAACTTAATTGGCAACAGAAGAGGAAAATAATTGTGTGAGAAGAATCTTTCCGTGAGAATGGTATGTGTGGTTGGAGTACAAGGCCACCTGCTTGATAAGATGGTGTAAACAAGGCTTCTCTATATAAAGTGAGTGCAAGTTGCTAATAAACGATTTCATACAATCATATTGATGTGCACATGGAATCCTTAAGCCTCCGCAGACTGTTTTCCCACAGGAGTGAGAGTTTGGCATTGTGTCTTTTTGAGGTGAAAAGAAGCCTTTTCCATTAAGATGCCCTTTTAAGGAGATTTAGACCAAACAATTTATCTTTACACTGGTAAAGATTGCTCCAGGGGAGCAATTCCCACAGCTGCCCACAATTTATCTTGGTCACAACTTAGAACGCTGTGGGTAGAAAAGCACTGAGTAATTATATTCATTGTATTAACATATTAGTGAGCTACCACTGTACTGAAATACACACCCAAAGCTAGAGAAGACCACTGCTAACCAAAAGATCCTGACTCTTTAAGCATGGGAAGTGACATTTTTGAGCACTGCCACTTCAAATGGGTCAGAGAAACCAGTTAAAAAATAATAGAATCATAGAATGGCTTGAAGGGACCTTAAAGATCATCTCATTGCATGGGCAGGAACACCTCCCACTAGATCAGATTGATCCAGGCCCCCTCCGACCTGGCCCTGACTCTTCCAGGGAGAGGGCATCCATAGCTTCTGTGGACAACCTGTTCCTGTGCCTTACAACCCTCAGAGTAAGGAATTACCTCCTAATATCTAATTTAACAATCCACTTTTCAAGTTTTAAACTGTCTTGGTTTAGTGCTGTGGTGTTTTGAAAGCAGGGGGGGTTGCAGGGTTGGCTCCTGTGAGAAGCTGCTGAAAGCTGGCACAGTTCCAGTCCTGGCACCACAACCCAACGCCTCTGATCTCTCTTGTTCTATCAGAGTTGGACTCTGCAGCCACCCAAGACTCGAGAAAAAATTATTTTAGAATGAACTATGACCCAAGAACAGAAACAATCCAAGCCTGAAATGATAATAAAGGAGAAGGAAGCACCTTCAGGGCAGCAACCCTGACCTGGGTTGGTGATTGTCTCCCTGAGTTTACACCTGAAAGCAGTGAATTAACAGCCTCTTATCTCCACGGCCTGCAGGCTTTGTGTTGAGGTTGGGTCAGAAACACCCAGATGTGATGTGTCCCCTCCCCCTGCCCATGCCACAAGCCTGATGTCCCCAACCCCCCCAGGACACAACCCTGGTGTGTCCCCCCTTCCAACTTCCAACCTCATCAACCAGGTCGCCTCCCTCCCCCCCGAGGCCCCTCTCCACCTTTTCTTCCTCTCCCCCGCCGCTTCCCGCAATCGTGCTACAGCTTCCGGGAGGTTTCGCTCCGCTGCCCCGGGGCTGCACTCACACCCCCCGCCCTGCAGCCGGGCCCTCCCAACTGGTGACTACCAGAGCATTGCCCCCCCATCCCCACCGGCCTGGGCTGTACCACCCCTGAAGGTACTGGGAGGTGATGGGAAGTGATGGGAGGGGGATGGTTATCCCAATACTGCCTAAACTGGGGGCGAGCAGCACAAGATGGGGGAGGCGGGGGGGGAGAGGGAATGGGTGAGAAAGGGAACTAAATTTATCCCTGGAGCGAGGGCAGTGGGATTGGCGACCCTCCAACCTCTTCAGGAGGGTTTAGGAGCTGTGACTGGGTCTCCCTCCACCTCATCCAGGGATTCCCAACTCCTTCTGCTTTGCAGGGCTGTGATAGGGGATCACCAAGTCATCCAAATGGTTTGGGGGCTACAGCTGGGGACCCTTAAATCACCCTGGAGCCAGGGGCTAAGGATGGCAAGTCTGGAATACTTCCAGGAGACTTGATAATCCCAGGGCTCAGGAGCCACAATTGGGGATTCCAAAAACATCTCAGGAGACCCAAACTCATCCCAGTGGATGACAGCTCATCCTGCATGTGGGTGCAATAGGGGAATCCCAAGGTCTTGGTGGGATTTGGTACCATGACAGGGGACCCAAACTCTACTTTGTTAGCACACTAGGGCTTCTTTCCCAAAGTCGGGGTTACTCCATCTGTGCAAAAACCTCTCTGGGCGCCCTAAGGAAAGGAAAGATTTCAGTCAAAGTGTGATTTTGGATAAAAATAATTGAATCCATCCAGGATTAAAATTTGACATCGGCGAGCAACGTAGGAGAAGCTTTAGGATCCGCTCAGCCCATTTACACCATCCATCGGGTTGAGAGTCCCTAGAAATGTCCTAACTGGGGACGATGGTTTAGTGAAAGCTTGGATCTGGTCCAACGGTGACACCATCACACAGGCACCATGTCCTACACCTGCCAAGACTGTGGGAAAGGTTTTAACAGGAGATGGACTTTTATCCAGCACCAGCAGATCTATACCGGTGAGAAACTGTTTAATTATTCTGTGCGTGGCAAAAAGTTTTCCCATAGTTCCAGTTTTTCACAGCATCACCGGATCCACAAGGGAGAGAAACCCTATAAGTGTCTGGAGTATGGGAAGGATTTTACCCGAACCTCCTCATTATCACGTCGTCACCGCATCCATACAGGGGAGAAGTTGTATCCCTGCACTCACTGTGGGAAAGCCTTAACAACCGCACCTCATGGATTAATCACCAGCATGTCCTCACTGAGGAAAAACCTTACATATGTCCCCAGTGTGGAAAGAGCTTCGCAGCCAACTCAGGTCTCTCCTATCGCCTACGGATCCATACAGGTGAACGTCCCTACAAGTGTCCTGAGTATGGGAAGACCTTCACAGCCAGCTCGAGTCTCACCCAACACCTACAGATTCATACAGGTGAATGTACTTACACCTGTCCTCAGTGTGGGAAGGGCTTCACATCCAAATCAAATCTCACCCAACACCTACGGATCCATACAGGTAAAAATCCCTACAAGTGTCCCGACTGTGGGAAGAGCTTCTGTCAACGCTCCCATTTGAAGAACCATCAACGCCTCCATACCAGTGAAGAAAATTAAAACTACTTCAAGCGCAAGATGAGATTTTACTGGAAATTAGATTTCATCTGGCATTACCTGACCCATCACAGCCATCACCAAGTATGAAGGGTACGTTGACCTAATTTTCCAAGCTCCATCACACCAATGATGCTTTCTTCAGCTTCTCATGGAGAACAAAATGGACTCAGATCAGGAACCACTTCATATCCCACTCAAAATTTGAGTTTTAATATTTGTTTTAGCATCATGAAGGTTTTTTTTACAAAATAAGTTAAAAATAGAGAATTATTTACAATACAACCCATAACCATCACTTTTGTGCTTGTAGAGCCACCAATCACAGAATGGTTTGGGTTTGAGGGGACCTGAAAGATCATCTAGCTCCAACACCCTGCATGAGCAGGGTCATCTCCCACTTGACCAGGATGCTCTAAGACAAATCCAAACTGGCCTTGAATAGGCAGCTTTTAGGGATGGGACAGACAGACATTCTCTGAGCAATCTGGGCCAGTGCCTCATCACCCTCACAGCAAAGAATTTCTTGCTCATATCTCAAGTCAATAACACCTCTTTGAGTTTGAAACCATTCCCCCCTTGTCTGGTTACTCCAAGTCCTTGTCAGAAGTCCCTCCTCATCCCTCCTTATTTGATGATTCTGTGATAAAATGTGTAACCCTTGGAAATGATAGAGTGGGTGCCAGATGATCATTCCCAGAGCTCATACCACTTTGGAGAAGTGTCTTGAGTTGTACAGTTGTTCTGTTACCAGAATCCCCCTGTGAGGGGGAAAGGAGAGAAGGAGTGGAGCCCTGGGGCTTGCAATGAAACCAGATTTAAAAGCAGAACAATAATAATCTAGTATTAACAATGAGTACCATGGCTCCAGTGGGAAGGTGATGGTCGCTTTTTGCAGAGGAGGAGGCGCCAGGTGTGGGAACATTGCTTGGTAGGATGGGACCCACTGAGGAAGGCAGCCATGGAAGAAGCCAAACCATCCCCCCAAACTTCAGTCATAGAATGGTTTGGGTTGGAAGGGACCTCTAAAGTTCATCTAGTCCAACTTCCTGCTCTACTGTGAGACTGTTGGTGGTCATCCTGTGGAACACTGGGGTTGGCCAGGTGGGAGCAGCTGCCCTGGACTTTATATCATGGTCACATGGATCCCTCATTCCAGACCTGTGGAGAACCCAACACAGCACTTCGGCTCTCCCTTGTTCTTGTTTAGTTGGAGTCTGCAGCCTCCAAAAACTCGAGGTTCTGTGAAGAGAAAACCTATTTTAGAATGAATTGTCTTCTAAGAACAGAAACAATTTGAGTTTGAAATGGAAATGAAGGAAAAACCTTCAGGGCAGTACCCACTGAGTTGGTCATTGTCCCCCTGAGTTTGCAGCTGAAAGCAGTGAATTAACAGCCTCTTATCTCCAGGACCCGCAGGCTTTGTTTTGAGGTTTGGTCAGCACCACCTAGCTGTGATGTGCCCCTCCCCCTGCCCATGCCACAAGACTGGTGTCCCCATGGTCATGAGCTTGTGTTAAGCCCACCTGTGCATGATTAAGGCAGGCCCTAACTGCGCATGAGCAGGATTAGGGGGCCAATAAAAGGTAAGGCCTGAACTCACAAGCTCAGCTCACGCTGGAACTCACAACCTCGGCATGCTTGGCTTTTCCTGCTTCTATGAGCACCGCGCTAACCTGACTGTGCCCCTGGAGCTTTGTCTCAGTACCACACTAACTTGGTTGCGCCATCAGAGCTCTTCACCACTAGGGTGAGGCTTGAGTGGTACAGCCGGTTAGCACACAGTACTTATACAGCAAACCCGAGCAATGCTCATGACCACTCCCTGGCAATTAGTGGCACCTGGTTGCCTTATTTCACTACATCCCCAATCCCCCAGGACACAACCCTGGTGTGTCCCCCCTGCCAACTTCCAACCTCACCCCCCCCACCCCGGGTTGGGTCCCTCTCCCCCAAGGCCCCTCCCCATCTTTTCTTCCTCCCCCCCCCCGCCGCTTCCCAAGATCGCGCTGCAGTTCTGGGGAGGTTTCGTTCCAACGCTCTGGGGCTGCACACAACCCCCCCCCGCCCCGTAGCCAGGACCCCCCAACTGGTGACCGCCAGAGCATCACCCTTCCTCCCCACCGGCCTGGGCTGTGTCCCCCCTGCAGGTACCGGGACGTGATGGGAGGAGGGTGGTTATCCCATTACGGCCCAAACTCTGGGAGAGGAGCACAAGATGGGAGGGGAGGATGGGTGAGATGGGGGAACTAAACTTATCCCTGGGGTGAGAGTGGTGGGATTGGCCATACCTCAACATATCTGGAGGGTGGAGAAGCTGTGATTGGATCTCCCTCCACCTCATCTGGGGACTCCCAATTCATCTTCGGTTGGGAGCTATAATAGGAGACCCCCAAGTCATCCCAAGTGTTTGAGGGCTGCAACTGGGGACCCTCAAATAAGCCTCGAGCCAGGGATAATGATGAAACCCCCAGAATCCTTCTGGGGAACTTAATAATATCAGGGCTCAGGAGCCACAACTGAGGATTTCAAAAATATCTCAGAAGACCCCAACTCATCCCAGTGGATGACGGCTCATCCTGCATGTACCAAAGAACTAAAGTATCTCATTAAGTGTAAGTGCAAAGGAATGATCCCAGGTCACACCAGGGCTGGCTCACAGCTCCAGAACCCTGGGTCACAAGCCTTTGGGTTTTGGGTGCTAGTGTAGCTCCTAATGATGAAGTAAAGGATGATCAGTGGGTGTCCAACTCCACGGGTAACCTCCTCGTGCCACCTCACACTCCACTTTCACCCACAGTAGGATTGATGTAGGCTTCAGCTGCCCTCACCCAACAAAATCTCTCCTCTACTTTGTCACTGCACTATGGTTTCTTTCACAGACACAGGGTGACTCCATCTGGGCAAAAACCTTCCTGGGTACCTCAGGGATCAGAAAGCTTTTTGTCAAAGTGTGAGACTGGTAAAAACTCATCACACAGGTGTAGTGGAACAAAGCAATCAGACGCCTCTGATTACCGAGAAGTGGGTGTGAGTCAGTATCAAATCCACCTGTGCCCAATTAGGGCAGGCACTCCACTCTCTGGGGAGTCTCGAACCCGGGGCTTTCGGCAGTGCAGTACTGGGTCTTAACCAGCTGCGCCACGAGAGCCTCACCTTGGAGGCGATGAGCACTAGTGGCGCAATAAAGGTAATACAGTGCTTGAGAGTGAGCTAGTCTGTGGCTGTGAGTTTCACCTTCCATCAACGCTCCCACTTGATGAATTATCAGCAACTCCATAGGGGTGAACGACCCTAAAGCTGCTCCCAGTGTGAGAAGAGTTTTTTCCAGAGCTACGATCTCATCTCTCATCACCAGACCCACCTCAGCCATCACAAGAAATGAAGAGGCGTGGTCAAGGTCATCACATTTTCCAAGTTTTAGAGTTTCCAAACTTCCACATCTTTAGATTCTTTGAAACCAACAACGAGGTGATTATGATGATGACACACTCGTCAGGGGAGGTGTCTTAATAGGATCAGGTCTATTTTTTTTCTTAGGAAAAACCCATATGAAACATTTTAGTGTGACTTTGCAGGAGGACTTGTAAAGAAAACTGGACTGAAAATTTGGGATTGTGTCATTTTGAGGTGAAAAGAAACCTTTCTCATAGGATGTTCTTTTTAGGAGATTTAGACCAAAAATTTTGTCTTTTGTGGTTTTCCAGCATTGAACCCCCTCCTCTACAGCATGAGGAACCAGGAGCTCAAAGTTTCTCTGAGGAAGCTGATTTTTCAACAGCCATAGACAGCCTGCCCTCATCTGCAATTGGTTGCAGCTGTATGCCTTGAAATATCAAGACTTTTTTTTCCTATTTTTTTTCTTTTTTCCACTTGGATGTCTTTTTTAAAGACATGTAAGTATTCATCCCCTCTTCATTATCCACCCAACTTGTGTGATATAAACACTTTATGTCAAACGGAAGACTATTGTATTTGAGTAAAAAAAATGAACCTGCAGCAAATTTTGGTCTGAGATTCCTCCTCAATGCAGCAGGAATGATTGGGAAAAAAAAGTAATTTCATTATTCATCCCTCAAACTTTAACATTCACACACCTTTTGGTACCAAGAAATATTGTGTTAATATGTACTGGTTTGGGCCAGGATAAAAGTGATTTTCTGTTGGGGAAACAGTTCAGAAATATACAGGTTGTGAGCAATCCTGACTTACTTCAATTTAGGCCACATTGGGTTAATGGTTATTGAGGCCTAGTTAGAGGCTTTCTGAGAATGAGCTACTGGGAAAGAGATAACTTAATTGGCAACAGAAGAGGAAAATCATTAGGTGAGAAGAATCTTTCCGTGAGAATGGTATGTGTAATTGGAATACAAAGCCACCTGCATGATAAGATGGTGTAAACAAGGCTTCTCTATATAAAGTGAGTGTAAGTTGTTAATAAACGATTTCATACAATGATATTGATGTGTACATGGAATCCTTAAGCCTTCGCAGACTGTTTTCCCACAATTTTCTGTCTTGTACTTTTGCTTTCAGCTAAAGTCACATATTAAATATGAATAATAATAATAAAATAATTAAATAATGAATAATAAGAGTATTACCGCTATTATGGCAAATATAGGGTTTATTAGGTAATGGAATATTCGTGTAGCTGACGGGGAGTATCCTGTAAAGACATCCCACCAATGATGCTTCCCTACTTGTTCTACCTTTGTCAATACCTCTTTTATACCTGTTAAATCTTGTGTTACTTGCCAAAGCATACGTTGAGTGGTTCTATTTACTTCATGAGCTAATTGTTCTATATCAGGGTGCATAAGCATTGCCTTGAAAAGATCAATGTTCATGCCTATCTGTAAATTTGGTATATTGTGATACAAAGTATATTCAGCTTCAGTCAATTGCATAGTGGTTATAGGAACAGAATAATCAAAATCACAGCCTACAATTCTAGTAAAGTTACATACACAAAGATTAGTATCGTTTGCTATTTCATGACAATGATCAATAAAAATACTAATGCATGGTGTTCTAATACATGCACAGCCATTCCCTACATAGTAAACTTGTGATTGGTTGTCATTATGGGGAAACATTTCAAAGGTACATACACTATTTTCAGTATCTAAGCACAAATCTACATTTTCTACAACTGCATTTTCACAAATATATCCTAGTTGTTCTTTAGGAATACAGGCCTCTGTACTGACTGATTGCCACTTATTCCTGGAGTAATCAAAACTTGCCCAAACATTATGGCCTATGGGTCGAATTATAACATTCTGGTGCACAGTTCTTAAGGTCAGGACAGGAAAAATTATTTTCTCCTTGGCAGCACTGATAGTGAGCATGTAGGCTTCAATTTGCTCACCTTGTGAGTTATAAGTAAAATTTACGAGTTGCCACCATGCCTGGTGATTTTTCTCGAATTGGGTTGTAGAACTGTTTCTTGCTATTATTTCTTTTATTTCTTGGGGTAGTATTCCGGATGTTCCTACTCTCAGAATCCCTGCAGCTCCTGATTGTACCCACTGCTGTGTTTGAGTGCACTAAACTGCGAGTGCAATCTCTTTACTCACGTTACCTGTGTAATCTGCAAATTTTAGGAAGTCTTCAGTGGTGTGGTTAGCCACCAGGGTTAATAATTTAATTGCTAGTGACTGTGTTTCTGCTAGGGTAAGTCTGGATGTGCTTAAAGGCACTTTGAGCTCTCCCAAATGGGAAGTGACGGCACTTAATTTGTTTACTAGTACTTCTTGGTCTATTGTGTTTAGTACTCCCAGTCCAGTGCCAAACCATCCGGTTACATCTCGTCGCGTATGCCTAGGGCGTTATCTGGCCGATAGCCATGCCTTCCAGTCCTTGAGGCTTTGTTGTATATAGGGCTGACAGTCTTTTTGTAATTGTGTAATATTTGTTTGGATATTCACTTGAATTTTCTTCAGTGAATATGTAGGATCTAATAGCAATTTTAATTCATTTGATTGTCTCACCACCTGGGGCCCTACATGAGTAAAATTATATGTCTTTTTGCAGCTTGGAAGAGGAGTTTCCACAGCAATTTCACTAGGTGCTTCAGTAGGTGCTTTAGTAGTAGGACTTTCAGTGAGTTTAACAAGAAACTGTTCGGAAGCAGCTCCGTACTTGCTAATCCATAAGCATGTGAATGCAATCGGATGTTCCAATATTATTTTTACTTCACACTCAGCTTTGTCAGCTTTGTATGTTTTCTTTTCTTTGTCCTCTTTCCACGTGCAAAAAGCTGATCCCTTCCTTTTGACCCAAATTCTGGGTCCTACGTTGTATGTAAGTGATACAGTTTTCAAAAATGTCACGGTTAATCCGATTTGTTCGTTTTCCTGCCCTTTCACATTAATACTTTTGCACCCTATCTGGATTTCATCCCCTCCCTCTCCTGTTAAGGAGTCGAATAGGCCTTGGCCTTGACTCCAGTCCTTTTGCCTATATGGCTGGTTGTTACGTAGGATGTAGATGTCTAGGCCAAGTTCAGGGTCTAATACCGTGAGTGGTGTGTCAACCCATGGTCTTGCCTTAACTATCCATGCACCCGACCATGGCCATTCCTGGGTAGGGTTTTGTGATAAGGTTATACTTATACAAAGTCCAAGTATCAACACTAAAGGTCGCCAGTTCATAGTGTCGAGCTTCCTCAGGAGTGTTCTTTGCAATGTTCAGGGGCCTTCTTGACTCGGGAATAGTGGATCCAGGTGGGCTGTTCCTTAATTTGGACTGCAGTGAAGGTGGTCAGTAATACTTGAAAGGGTCCTTCCCACTTCTCTTGCAGAGGTTTTCCCAAAAGATTCTGAACATATACCCAGTCACCAGTATTAAAGGGATGCAATTTACAATCAGGTTGTTTAAGTTGGTGATCCATCACCACTGTGGCATTCTTATCAAAGTACTTCCCCACAGCTATAACATAATCAAACACGTATTGATTACCTATCTGATCTACAGCCTCGCTATTTACAATCTGCATTGCGTAAGGTCTCCCATATAAGATTTCAAACAGACTCAGTTTTTCTTTTGAATGAGGCTTTACTCTCAGTTTAATTAGAGCAATACGTAAGGCTTGGTACCACTGCAGGTTGGTTTCCTGGCATATTTTAGCAATCTTGTTGTTTAATAAGATGATTCATCTTTTCTACTTGTCCACTAGCTTGAGGTCTATAAGGCGTGTGCAATTGCCGTTTGATTTGCAGTGCCTTACTTATTGCTTGTACAATTTTAGCACAAAAGTGCAAGCCTCTGTCCGAGGAGATGCTCCTAGGCACTCCAAACCCTTGGTATGATTTCATTAACAAGACTTTAGTTACTTCTCTTTCTTTGTTTGTTCTGCATGGGAACTCTTCAGGCCACCCAGAAAATGTATCAGTCAGAACCAAGAGGTACTTATACCCCCCTTTCCTTGGGAGTTCAGAAAAATCAATCTGCCATACTTCCCCTGGGAACTTTTCTCTGTCTATTACTCCCTGGCGTACTTTAGTTCCCACATTTGGATTATTTTTCAGACAATGTTCACATCGGGATGTGACCTGTTTCACTGCTGTGAATAGTTTTGGCCCTGCTACTCTAGTTTTTAGATGCTGGTAGAGAGGGTCTTATCCCCAGTGGGCCTCGTCGTGTTCTGTTTTTACAAAGTGCCATACTAATTTTTCTGGCAGTACTAGTTGTCCTGTTACTAGCTGACCCCATCCATTATCTAGCATGTTACTTTTATTTCTTTGTATCCACCTATGGTCTGATTCCTGGTACTCTGGTTGAAAATTAGTATCTAGTTCTTCTGGTACCAGAGCCATAACTACTAAATCCTTGGTCCTTGTAGAAGCTAATTTAGCTTCTGCATCAGCTATTCTGTTCCCTTTTTCTGGAACGGTGTTACCTTTCAGGTGCCCCCTGCAATGCATTATGGCCACTTGGGTTGGGAGCTGAACAGCCTCCAGCAACTGTAGGATTTCTTCTGCATGTTTTATGGCTTTTACTTGGGCAGTCAGAAGTCCTTGCTCCTTCCAGATTGCCCCATGGGCATGTACGACGGAGAAGGCATATTTAGAATCTGTCCACATGTTAATTCTTTTCCCTCTTGCTAACTTAAGGGCTCAGGTAAGAGCTATCAGTTCGGCCTTCTGCGCTGAGGTTCCTGCAGGCAAAGGATTCGATTCAATTACCTGTTCTGTCGTAGTTACTGCATAACCAGCCATTCTTACTCCCTGCTTTATGAAGCTACTGCTATCCGAGAACCAGTCATCGGCTCCTTCGAGTGGCTCTTCCTTGAGATCTGGGTGACTGGAGTACACTGCTTCAATGGTTTCTAGGCAGTCATGCTCAATTGGTTCTGCTGATGTTCTTCCTTCTAGAAATGAGGCTGTGTTGACAACATTAGTCACTTGAATGGTTATATCATCTGATTCGGCTAAAATCGCCTGGTACTTCAGGAACCGAGAGGGTGACAGCAAATGGCCACCTTTCTGTTCCAGTACTGCTGATACAGTGTGGGACACTAACGCAGTAATTTTCTGGCCCATAGTAAGTTTTCTGGCTTCTTCTATGTTTATAATTACTGCAACTACCGCCTTCATGCATGTGGGCCATCCTTTACTTGCTTCATCTAGTTGCTTAGAGAAGTAAGCCAGAGCTCTTTTGTATGGTCCCAGTTGTTGAGCTAAGACTCCTAGGGCCATTACCTGGCGTTCACGTGAGAACAGCCAAAATGGTTTTGTTACATTGGGCAGGCCCAATGCTGGAGCTTTCATCAGCTCTTGTTTCAGTCTTCTAAAGGCTGCTTCTGCCTCAGGAGTCCAGACTAGAATAATTTTAGATTGCTTTAACAAATCGTAGAGAGGTTTAGCAAGTATCCCGTACTGATATATCCACAGGCGACACCAACCTGTAACTCCTAAGAAGGCTCGCAGGTCTCTCACCATTTCAGGTCTGGGCATCTGGCAGATGGCTTCTTTCCTTGATGTTCCTAGGGATCACCGTCCTCCAGAGATATATCCTAGGCAGACCACCTTTTCTTGTACCAGCTGTGCTTTCTGTTGGGAGACTCGATAACCATTTAAACCCAAGAAATTTAACCACGAGATTGTCCACTCAACGCATTGTTCCTCTGTTTCAGTTGCTATCAGTAAGTCATCCACATATTGCAGAAGAGTGCCCTCTCCCTGTGGTCATTCCCACTGTTCCAATTCTTTAGCCAATTGATTTCCAAATATTGTAGGACTATTTTTGTAACCTTGAGGTAACACCGTCCAGGTTAGTTGTGTCTTCCTCCCTTTACTAACAAACTCCCATTCGAAGGCAAAAATCTTTCGGCTTTCTGGGGCTAAGGTGAGGCAGAAAAATGCATCTTTCAAATCCAACACTGTAAACCAAATCAGATTATCTTTTAATTTGGTCAAGAGTGTATAAGGGTTGGCTACCACTGGATGTAGACTCTTAGTAATATCATTTACAGCTCTTAAATCCTGTACCAGTCTATAAGTCCCATTTGGTTTCTTAACTAGTAAGATTGGTGTGTTGAAATCTGATTCACATTCTATTAATAGACCTAATTGTAAAAACTTTTCTATCATTGGCTTGATTCCTTTCCTATCCTCTAGTCTCAGGGGATACTGTTTTTTGTTCACTGGTTAGGCCCTGGTCTCAATTCAGTAAGGATGAGGGAAGCTTGTTTTGATTTTCCAGGTATGTTAGTTGCCCACATGCACAAGTATGTTTTGTTTGTGATTCGTTCGATGTTATGATTACCAGGTTCTGGTTTAACACAACTGATAGTTAAACTTAGGGCAGCTATCAATTGTTCTTCGTTTACCTGGAATTCAAGCTTATCTGTTAAAGCTTATTATGGCTCCTAAATTCTCTAATAAGTCTCTCCCTAGCAGAGGTTTTGGAGAATTAGGTAAATATAAAAATTGATGAATCCCCATCTGTTTCCCAATTTTGTATTTAAGAGGTTTCAAAAAGAAAGCCTTTTCTGGTTGGCCTGTCGCCTCCACAACTTGTATAAATTCATCAGTTTTTTTGTATTAATTCCTGATTTAAAACTGAATATGTAGCTCCAGTGTCAATTAAAAAATCCAATTCCATTTTACCTTCCCCTAACTCTATTTTAACCAGTGGGTCTGCTAGGGAACGACTCACCGGTCCCCCTCAGTTACCATCATTATGAGCATCAGTAGCCCCCCAAGTTCCTTGTTTCTCTTAGGGCAATTTCGTTGCCAGTGTCCTATTTGCCAACAATAGGAACATTGATTCGGGCCTGCTCTGGCTCATTGGAAATTTCCTCTTCCTCTCATGGGATAACCACGCCCTCTACCCCTAGCATTTGCCTCTGGGAACCTTGGAGTTGATTGTACTGCTGAAACGATTTTAGCAAGTTTCTTACTTTCTTTCTTTTCTTTTTCTCGCTCTCTGTTATTGTATACTTTCCAGGCTTCATTCATTTAAAGCCTCTAAGTTTTTATCAGCAGAATGTTCAATTTTTTGTAATTTCATTCTGATATCTGCACTACACTGCCCCATCACCAATCCCAGTAACTGTTGTTTGCCTTGTTCTGGATGGCTGGAAACATATCCTGTGCCTCATGCCACAGCCCGGAACACCATCCTTGGCCTAGAGAAACAAGTCTTGTGGAGACATGGTACACCAGAAAGAATTGAGTCAGATAATGGAACTCATTTCAAAAATAGTCTCATAAATAACTGGGGCAAAGAACATGGTATTGAGTGGATATACCATATCCCCTATCATGCACCAGCCTCAGGTAACATTGAAAGTACAATGGACTGTTAAAAACTACCTTAAAGGCAATGGGTGGTGGAACTTTCAAAAACTGAGACAAGCACTTGGCAAAAGCTACCAGGTTAGTTAAGACCAGGGGTTCCATCAGTCGAGCTGGTCCTGCTCAGTCAGATCTTCTACACACAGTAGATGGGGACAAAGTGCCTGTGGTGCATGAAAAGAATCTGCTGGTAAAACTCTTTGGGATTTTCCTGCCTCAGGCGTAAGCAAAACCTCAGCCAGGGTTTCACTTGCCAGCCCAGAACAGCTCCCTCCAGGCTCTCCCACCTCCCCTCCCCTCTCTCCCAGCACAGCCCAGTTGCTGCTGGCCCTACACCACTGCCCACCCCAGGCTCTTCTGGGCAGTCCCACCACAGCCCCAGCCCCTCTGAAGGGCACAGCAGCTCCTGGGGGGCAGAGAGAGCTCAGAGCCCCAGATGGGTGACCATGCATGGCAAAAGGAGCAGGAGGCACCCTGTGTCCCCTGCTCTCCTCTCCAGGAGATCCGCAGAGGTCTGCAGCCCCTCGGGGCCATCGCCTCTCCCCAGCCCAGCACAACAGCCCCGGCCCTTGTGTTCCTCAAGAGCTCTGACTGCTCCAGGCACAGAGCAGCCTTCCCAAGGCTGCTGCAGCCAGGGAGGGGGGGTTCACTTCCCATTCATTCATAGTACACAGAGCAGATACAGCAGACAAAAAAAAAAAAAAAAAAATTATTATTAATCTTAAATGCAGTGGAGGCACTCCATTTGTCACGGTTTTACACTGGCTCGGTAATTAAACTGAGTAACAGATGCTCTCTATTAATGTCTCTCTCCTCCCTGATAAAGAAACGAGAGAGAATAAGGGAGAGAGACTTATGGGTTGGAAACTAAACTACACAGATTAAATGGAACAGTAATGATAAAAAGGAAAAATTACTAAATATATACAAATATACAAATATACAAATATACAGGAAAATTGATACCACGTTCCTCCTCCCTTCCCCCCCAATAACTCTCACGTCACCACCGAGGCTGCACAGCAGCCCTGGGAAAGTCCAGGCTGGACTGCTGGAGTCAGCAGCAGTCGGGAACTGGAGGCAGGAACACACAGATTCAGGCTGGCATGGATCAGGACCACAAGCAGACGAATGGACGGAATCCTCCCAGGATGCTGAAGGAAACAGGGAACAGGTGAAGGAAGGGAAGCAGGAAGAGCAGGAAGGGCAGGCAGCCGGAAGCTGGAAAACCCTTGTGATCCCTCAAATTTATACTAAGTATGATGTGTATGGGATGGAATACTCTGGTCAATTCTGGCATCTATCTTGTCTGTTCCTCCCCAAAGGAGGGCTGCAGGAGGGACCTCTCCAGGCGCTCCCACTCCTTGAGCCAAATGATTTCCTGGGAGGGGGTGAGCAGGTACTTGGCCAAATTGCGACAGTCGTGGGGGCTATTGGCGTCAGTGGTAAAGAGCCAGTCCAGAGTGGCCCTGCCACTCTCCGTCTTTATTCCTCCCTCTTTTAAAGTCTTTTTGGCTTGCTGTAAGGTTTTCCAGGCATGTTGTTCATACTGAGGTGCCCCGTTATTATCAAGCAAAATAGGACAAGCAATGGTGCTGGCTTCCCATTCCCCCTCAAGAATGGTGTCAGAAAAAAAAATGGTCCACCTTTCAGGCTGGGGTTTATCAGCACCTTTAATGCCTTGTGCAATTTGCCGTGTTCACAGTAGAATTGGACCGTCGTCATTGGCATCAGAGAAGGCAGATGGGTAGCTAACACAGCCTTTGGTCAGTGGCCACGCAAAGCTAGGGGCGGTTTCCACTGACGACTGGGGCTGCCCATTTTGGGAGATGAGGCTGGCGGCGCTTCCGCATTCTGCTTCACTTTGCTTCCGGCGCTCGGAGCGGACACTTCCGCTTTTTTCTCCACCCCAAAGTCAAATAGGAAGTTGCGACTGGGGCCGCCCATCTCGGAAGGGAAGGCTGTCTGCACTTCCACTTTTTTCTGCATTCCACTTCTGGCGCTTGGAGCTGACACTTCTGCTCCTTTCTCCGTTTCGAAATCAGATAGTCATTTACGGATCGATGTACCTTTCCGAACATACCTTTAACAGGAAAATTTTTGTCCCCTAATCCTAAGAACACTCTCCAGGTCCTATCATGCTCAGGAGGAGGAGCAGGTAGCGGAGGTGCCATAGGAACAATGTTTGATTCCGCCTCTGGCGTAAGTATCGCAACAGTGGCGGCGGCAACTTTAGCCTCTGCCTTAATTTCTTTTAATACATTAATTACAGTTCTCCATGTTCCTTCTAAGCCGGTTATATGCTTACTTTTCCCTTGAGTATGGAGGTCCCACATCAAATCGCCAACCTCCCGCCAGTGTTCCCATGTGAACAATGCAGGCAGAGTGGAGAAGTGTCCTTGCTCCTGAGCCCACGTTATTAGCTTATTGAGAAGCTCTTCACTGACTGACTCCCCTCGCTTAGCGAGGATACCTATTAACAGTCTTTTAGCGGCAGCTAATTCGGCTTCCATTTTTTCAATAAGCCAATGATAGAGGGAAGGTAGCGACCCTTCCTACCTGACTCGGGCTCCTTCCGGCTCCGGTCAACTCTATCCTGTATTGAAATGAGGCAACCAGGTGCCACTAATTGCCAGGTAGTGGGCATGAGCTTGTGTTAAGCCCACCTGTGCCTGATTAGGGTGGGCCCCTACTGCGCATAAGCAGGATTAGGGGGCCAATAAAGGTTAAGGCCTGAATCACAAACTCAGCTCATACTGGAACTCACAACCTTGGCATGCTTGGCTTTAACTGCTTCTTTCAGCACTGCACTACCTTCATTGCTCCACTAGAGCTCATCGCCGTCAGGGTGAGGCTTGAGTGGTGCAGCTGGCTAAACACGCTGTTACACAGACAACCCGAGCAATGCCTGAGGCCGCGGGTTCGAGACTCCTCACCTTGTACAGATCCAAAATGGGGAGGGGAGGGTGGTGGTGGGGATAGTGGGGGGGATGGGATTATGGATCCAGTAACTAGATGGAAGGGAATTATTCGAAATTCTATAGTTGAAGGAGAAATGGTTCCCAACATGGGGCCGATAGCTTTTCCAGTGATTGTGGGACCAGGAGGAGGAGGTCAATGGGTCGCATTAGATTGGAAAATGATAAAAGAAGCCAAAGCTGCCATTACGCAGTACGGTTTGAAATCGTCATTTGCTCAATCTCTTTTGCAACATCTTTTTACTACTCAATTGTTGATGTCATATGACACAAAAATGCTCATTGATACTCTGTTAACTACTTCTCAACAACCGCAGTTTCTTCATTAATGGCAAATGCTGTGTGAAAATGCAGCTGTGATTCCTAGACAGAACACTGATGCATTACCCGGAGTGCAAGCACAAATGTTACTTGGTGCTTGTCCTTTTGTACGTGCAGAATTGCAGGCGTGGTTTCAAACTGAAGTGTTACAACTTTCACAAGAATTGGCGTATAAAGCTTTGCAAACTGTTCATGATCCTGCACAAGCAACCCCCTCTTTTACAAATATTAAACAGGGGGGAGCAGAGCCATATTCAAAATTTGTGGATCACTTATATTCAGCGATAACATCATATCCCGATTTGTCAGAAGAGATGAAAACATTTTTTGATATGTTAGCATATGACAATGCTAATGAAAAAACTAAACGTGCATTAGGACTACTCCCAAAAGGTGCTAGAGCAGCCCAATTGTTAGAAGCTTCTGAGCGAATGCTAGAAGTAGATAAAGCTGCTTAAGAACCATCATTGCAATATGGTACTCAATATTGATGTATATTGTGGTGCATGGTGCAGTGGTGTTTCATACAGAGAAAAAAAACTTGGTTGGTAATTATACTTGAAGTTTTGGTTTGGGAGATTGTACCACTTCATTTTATTTTAGGCTAACTTCAGCAGATTTTAGTAGTAATGTCATTTCATTTTTTAATCTTCTAGTGGTTGTTGTTAATTTTTCTTATATATTGGTGAGGAGTAAGACAAAAAAAACCGACCACAGTTATGAGAATGAGTATGCCTTTTCGGAGGCCAAGAGTTGCTGCGGAGAGTGAGAGCTGCCCCTGGTACAGAGAGTACCTCCACTCCTGCCTCCGCAGCTGCTTCTCACCCCCCTGCACACAAGGGCACAACTCAGATAGGGCTGGTGAGCATCACCAGCGTATCTGCTACAGCTGCAGCTGCTGTCTCTACCCCCATAGACACTGCTGCTCCACAGAAAATGAGCCCTGCTGCAGACACCACAGCAGAGAAAAAAAAAAAAAAAAAAAAAAAGAAAAGGAAAAAAAAAAAAAAGGTGTGTGTGTGTGTAAGAGTGTGCCTTTGCTGTTTAAAGGCTTGGAATTCTGTCTCTGAACAATTTTATTAGGCATTTTGGGGCCTCAATTTGGTGACCATGGAAGAAACCAGGACTCCACTGTGCCATGACCGGGGAAGCGTCTGGGGACGCTTTTGGGGCCCCCCGACGAATTTTTGTCGGATAAGCCTCCTCTACCCCCTTGGTTCTACGCACCAGTGGACACCTGACCTTCCTCATACTGAAAAGGTATTTAAGTCCTTCCACTGCAGTGTGAAATGTGCTTTTTGTATTGTATTGTATTGTATTGTATTGATAACAGGCTTTTCTTAATGTTGTAATTCATGTGATCGCTTATATGTTGATTATGGGATCCCTCGTCTATATCTTGATTGTTGATTGTGCTATTCTGTTGCACTGCTAAGCAGATGAACTTAACTTCTGGTATTTTAACACAGATGCTAAAAGATGGTCAGAATGAGCTTTTTTGTGTCATATGGCGTCAACAATTAAGCAGTAAAAAGATGTTGCAAAGGAGATTGAGTAAATGACTCAAACCGATTTCAAACCGTACTGTATAATGGCAGCTTTTATTATTTCCAATCTAATGCGACCCATTGACCTCCTCCTCCTGGTCCCACGATCACTGGAAAAGCTATCAGACCCATGTTGGGAACCATTTCTCCTTCAACTATAGCATTTTGAATAATTCCCTTCCATCTAGTTACTGGATACACACTCCTACCCCCCTCATTATCCCCCTCACCACCCTCCCCTCCCCATGTTGGATCTGGAAGAGGTGAAGCAGTGGGTGTTAAAGGGTTAAGGGAAGTAGGAGCAGGAATAAGGAACGGATCAGGGGGTAAAAATGGATTAGTGCCCCTGGGTTGTTCGCAATGTTCCCCAGAGCAAAAACTAGGGTTTTTTTTTTCAGGGGTATACTCATCCTTGGTCTCCAGTTCTTTCAGTTTTTTCAGCAGTTTCCTTAGTTGCTTGTTTCTGAGTCCCAGTTCTTTCCTTGGTTGTTGCTCTATAGCAGGCACTGATGGTGTTGACAGGTGAAGTAGAGGATTAATTGATGGCAACTGTGATCAAGAAGATAAATCAGGCGTTGGAGGTGGAAAGGTGGCAGAGTGGCTGGGAGCCACGGCAGGTGGGCTTGAGGGAGGGGGTTTGCATTCCAAGATTCCTAACCTGTGTTCTCCGGCTTCTCTCCCTCTGGGTCCTCCGACGATTCTGGTGGTGTTTTCAGTCACTTTTGGTTTTGCTTCTCGGTCCCATTTTTGCTTTTCATCCGAACCCCAGGGTCAAATGGCACAGTTGGCTGAGCTTGAATCAGTACAGTCCCTGCAGGTGCTGGTGGGGGTTCTTTAGGTGTCTCAAATAACTCTTTAGAGGTCAAGTCCATATTTTGAGCATTCATTGGTAGTAGTAGATCAGGTGTTAAGGCAGGAAACGCTGAGGCTGCTGCTCTTTCACTTTCCATTTCTTTTAAGGTTTCTCAAATCAATTTCCAGAGTGTCGCTAAGCGTCGTGCCTCCTTATCTCCATCGCTAATTTTATCCCATAGGGCAGTACTTATGGCTTGCCAAGTAGGTAACTCAAAAACGTTACCCATCGAGGGGATCAAGTCTCTATCCCGTGCCCATTTCAGTAATTCTCGTAAGGTCCTGCCTTCGTATGATAAACCTCTCTTAGCGTTGCAGTCCAAGACAGGGACCCAGTTTGATGCAAACAAATGTTCTACTTTATTGAATCAGAAGGCGATATTTATACACTCATCTAAGAGCTAATGCCACGTATACATATTGCTGATTGGTGATTTCTACATCTCGTTACACACATTTTAACTTGATTGGTTACAAAGCATTTAGCAACAATTAACTAACAAAGCTTGTCTTTCACACATTTGAGCTTCTTTGTAGACATAACAATCGTGCCGAGTCCCTTAATCTAATCGTCTTGCTTACTCCTTAACCTTCGAGTGTTCTAACGTACTGGTCCCTGCGGTTACAAAAGTTGCTTTACGCAGAGCTGTCCTTGCGCTTAGCCCAGGGCCCATGGTCGAACCGTTCCATCAACAATTGCTCGGCACCAACAGTTCGAGATTGTACTGCCTCAATTCCCCCTTCTGACTGAACAAGATAAACTCTTTTCATGGCACGATTGAGCATCCGTTGAAAACATTGGAAGATACAAGGTAGCAATGTTAGCAAAAGCAAGAAAGCAAATAAAGCATAACAAACAGTCTTAACTAAACTTCTTAACCATCCTGTTAAACCCCATACTGAAAAAAGTTTATCAAACCAGTCCCAATTATCTTGTGATTGCAAATGCGTGATCCCTTCTTTAAGTGATTGTATTGCAGCATGTATAGATTGCGAGTGCTCAGAAAGATTCATACAACACATTCCATTAAAATCTTCACAAACATGACCTAAAAGCTAACAATAAAAAGAGCAGTACAACAGAATAGCACAATCAACAATCAACATATAGACGAGGGATCCCTTAGTCGACATATAAACGATCACATGAATTACAACATTAACAAAACATGTTATCAGTACAACACAATACTAAAAGGACATTTCACACTGCAGTGGAAGGACTTTAACAACTTTTTAGTATGAGGAAGTTCAGTTGTCCACTGGTGCATAGAAACAAGGGGGTAGAGGAGGCTTATCCGACAAAAATTGGTCGGGGGGCCACAAAAGCGTCCCCAGACCCCTCCCGGACCACAGCACGGTGGAGTCCTAGTTTCCTCCATGGTTGCCAAATTAAAACCTAAAAAGCCAAATAAAATTGTTAAGAGACAAAACTCCACGCCTATAAACAGCAAAGGCACACACACACTTTTTTTTTTTTTTTTTTTTTTTTTTTTTTTTTTTGACTCTGTGTTCTCTGTACGAGGAGCAGTTCTCACTTTCCTCAGCAACTTTTAGGCCATGGTTGTCACGGTTTAACACTGGCCCGGCAATTAAACCGAATAACAGACGCTCTCTATTAATCTGTCTCTCCTTGATAGAGAAAGGAGAGAGAATAAGGGAGAGAGACTTATGGGTTGGAAACTAGACTACACAACTTTAATGAAACAGTAGTGATAAATAGGTAAAATTACTAAATATATACAAATATACAGGAAAATGGAAACCACATTCCTCCCTCCTTTCCCCCAATAACTCTCACGTCACCACCGAGGCTGTAGGGCAGCCCTGGGAAAGTCCAGGCTGGACTCTTGGAGTCGGCAGCAGTCGGGAACCGGAGGCAGGAACACACAGATATGGGCTGGCACGGATCAGGACCACAGGCAGATGAACAGACAGGATCCTTCCAGGATGCCGGGTGAAGGAAGGGAAGCAGGAAAAGATCTGGCTCGGCCCACGTGATGCCTCAAATTTATACTGAGTGTGACGTATATGGGATGGAATACTCTGTTTGGTCAATTCTGGCATCTATCTTGTCCGTTCCTCCCTAAAGGAGGGTTCAGGTGGGGCCTCTGTGTCCTTGGCTCTGCATACCAGTCTCTAGCAGTAACTATAAACATCAAGTGTTATCAATCCTAAAAGCACACACACTGCATGAGAAACTTGCTGTTAATTTCAGCAAATGCAACTACTTACAAGGGACTTAGCTAAAAGCAAAAGTACAGAAACAGAAAACCACCTTTATCCTGGCCCAAACCAGGACACATGGTCTATAAAAAAAACAAGCCCAGGGGAAGCAATAAAAGTTTGTTAGTGGATTTAGATACATTTTTAGAGGTATAATTATAATAAAGGTCCAAGCCTGCACTGCCACTGGTGGCCCGAATGGTGTTTGGGTCGGCATTAGCGCTGGCGGTTGTGGTTGCGGAAGATTGTGCATCTGCTGATTCGGCATACAATTTGGTGTTGGAGCGCGGCGCCGACCCGCGCTCTGCCTCCCGTTTCCCTGGAGGGCATTCTGACGTTGAAGTATCACATTCCCATCTATATCAAACTTAGAACGGCAGTGGCTATTATAGTGCCGACCTTTTCGACACTGGCTACAAATAGGAATGAGTGTTCTAGCTCGACACTGCTTTTGCGAATGTCCCATTTTCCCGCAACCGTAACAAATAGGGGCGGACCCAGAGAATCTAGGCTGTGCTGGAGTGAGCTGGATATTTTTGAATGCCGCTGCCATAACTTTGTATTTATGTTCGGAAGACCCAAACCTATTACAGGCTTCCATCATTTCAACTAAAGTTGGGTTAGGATTAGGTAAAGTTTTCAAAAGCTTTTTGCAATCAGGATTAGCATTTTCAGCGGCTAATTTAAGAAGGAGAATGTTTCGGGCTTCGGCATTATCAACTTGTTTTTCTAGGGCATCCTGCAATTTTGAAATAAAATCCATATAAGACTCCTTTGGCCCCTGAGAAATTGTTGTAAAGGCTTTTTCAGGCTTATTTGCATCAGGGATTTGCAACAAGGCTCTTTTTGCTATATGCATATTATCTATCAGTGCCCTTCTCGGAACATCTCGAGCCTGTCTCGCGGGGTCGCCAAACTCAGCCGTACCCATGAGATGGTTAATTGTAAGGGCTTGCAGCTGCTGGTTATCTCCGGCTGCATACTCCTGTAGCAGTTTTTCTGCCGCCGTTCTCCAACGCGATTCCCATAATGATTGTTGCGCGGGATTGAGAAGAAGAGCAGCAATAGATTTTAAATCATAAGGAGTAAGTACATGCCCCTCACAAATGTTTGCAAACAAGCCTTGAAAATAATGAGAGCTTAAGCCGTTTTCTGCTGCAGTGCGGCGAAGTTCTTTTACAATAGAGAAATCCAGCGCGGTCCATTGAGGTCGCCCCTTCCCGGCATACAACACAGGCGCAGCTATCATGGATCCTCTGTCTGTCCTACGTGGTTTCGGCTTTGGGGGGATTTCAATTAAACAAGCAATGTCCATATTCCCTGATTTTTGTGCCTCAACTTTAATCGCCGCCCATACACTTCGCGGGTCATTATAGTCATCAGGATACAGGTCAGGCTCTGATTCAAGATCGATAGGGTCTGGGTCAAAGGGGTCTGGCTCCGAATCCACATTCACCATAGCGGCAGTGGTTAGCAGTGGGGGGGCGGAAGGGGGGTCAGATGAAGTAGTAGAGTCTTTCCCTTTTAAAGTTTCAAAAAGTGTTCACCAAGGTGCTAAGAGTTTGGCGGTTTCATTATCGCCCCGTGTAGTGGCATCCCATAATTTAACTCCAACCTCGTCCCAAAATGTAGGGTCATAAATAGAGACCAAATTGATGTCAGAAAAATGCTCACGAGTCCATTTTAAAAGCAGTTTTAGATCATGGCCCGGTATAACTTTTTTATCCTTATTAAGTAAAGTCTTTAAAGTATAATAAACGTCTCGTTCTTCTTATAAACCCATAACAAAAAGTTTCTCCAAGCTCACCTGCCAATCGCAAGGAGGTGATGAGGGTGCGCACCACAATTATCGGCTTCCTTTCAGCCTTTTTCTTCACTGTCGAGTTCTTGGAGACCTGCGACCGGATAATCTTCAATCCGGATCACGTGGGGGTCACCATTTGTTGCAGTCCAAGACAGGGACCCAGTTTGATGCAAACAAATGTTCTACTTTATTGAATCAGAAGGCGATATTTATACACTCATCTAAGAGCTAATGCCACGTATACATATTGCTGATTGGTGATTTCTACATCTCGTTACACACATTTTAACTTGATTGGTTACAAAGCATTTAGCAACAATTAACTAACAAAGCTTGTCTTTCACACATTTGAGCTTCTTTGTAGACATAACAATCGTGCCGAGTCCCTTAATCTAATCGTCTTGCTTACTCCTTAACCTTCGAGTGTTCTAACGTACTGGTCCCTGCGGTTACAAAAGTTGCTTTACGCAGAGCTGTCCTTGCGCTTAGCCCAGGGCCCATGGTCGAACCGTTCCATCAACAATTGCTCGGCACCAACAGTTCGAGATTGTACTGCCTCATCTTAGAGAGAATACATTGGAGGAGCTTAACTACTGCCTCTTCTTTAGAGAGTGTAGACCCCATCTCCTCCCCAGCCGCTCACCTTTTTCCTGGTGAGATTTTTCAGTTCCGAAGGACCTCTTTCGTTCCGTAGCTGGACACCAGCTACATAGACCGCCGGGGCAGCAGTCTCCTTTTGACTAGCTTCTCCGCTCCTGCCGCACCGTTGCTTCGGTTGTCTTTCTCGCTACCCTCTCATTCCAGCTGTCTTCATCGTTCCTGGAAGCAACAGCGAGAGGGTCCCTGTTCCGGGCGCGAAATGTAGAAAATCCGCAGAGGCTTAAATACAACATGTAGTCACCAATATGGTTAAAGTGAAGTCATCTATTAACAATTCACACTTTCTTTATATAGAGCCCTTGTTTATATAACGATATTTGGCAGGGTCATGGACCAGATCATCCTCAGTGCAATCACACAGCACCTGCAGCACGGGCAAGGGATCAGACCCAGCCAGCACGGGTTTAGGAAGGGCAGGTCATGCCTGACCAACCTGATCTCCTTTTATGATCAGGTGACCCACCTGGTGGATGAGGGGAAGGCTGTGGATGTGGTCTACCTGGACTTCAGCAAAGCGTTTGACACCATCTCCCACAGCATCCTCCTGAAAAAACTATCAGCCCGCAGCTTGGACAGGAGCACCCTGTGCTGGGTTAGGAACTGGCTGGAGGGCCGGGCCCAGAGAGTGGTGCTGAACGGGGCTGCATCCATTTGGCAGCCGGTCACTAGTGGTGTCCCCCAGGGATCAGTGTTGGGCCCAGTTCTGTTCAATATCTTCATTGATGATTTAGATGAGGGGATTGAGTCCATCATAAGCAAATTCGCAGACAACACTAAGCTGGGGGGGAGTGTCGACCAACTGGAAGGCAGAAGGGCTCTGCAGAGGGACCTGGACAGACTGGAGAGTTGGGCTGATTCCAATGGGATGAGATTCAACACGGCCAAGTGACGGGTCCTGCACTTTGGCCACAACAACCCCATGCAGCGCTACAGGCTTGGGACAGAGTGGCTGGAGAGCAGCCAGGCAGAAAGGGACCTGGGAGTCTGGATCGACAGGAAGCTGAACATGAGCCAGCAGTGTGCCCAGGTGGCCAAGAAAGCCAATGGCATCCTGGCCTGTATCCGGAACAGTGTCGCCAGCAGGTCCAAGGAAGTGATTCTGCCCCTGTACTCAGCCCTGGTGAGGCCACACCGCGAGTACTGTGTCCAGTTCTGGGCCCCTCAGTTCAGGAAAGATATCGAGGTCCTGGAGGAGGTCCAAAGGAGGGCAACCAGGCTGGTGAAGGGACTCGAGCACAGACCCTATGAGGAGAGGCTGAGAGAGCTGGGGTTGTTCAGCCTAAAGAAGAGGCGGCTCAGGGGAGACCTCATCGCTCTCTACATCTACCTGAAAGGAGGGTGTAGCCAGGTGGGGGTTGGGCTCTTTTGCCAAACGACTTTCAACAAGAGAAGAGGGCATGGTCTTAAGTTGTGCCAGGGGAAGTTTAGGCTAGATATTAGAAAGAATTTCTTTACAGAGAGAGTGATCAAGCATTGGAATGGGCTGCCCACTGAAGTGGTGGATTCTCCATCCCTGGAGATATTTAAAAAGAGACTGGATGTGGCACTCAGTGCCATAGTCTAGCAACCGCAATGGTGGTTCAAGGGTTGGACTCGATGATCTCTGAGGTCCCTTCCAACCCAGCCAATTCTATGATTCTATGATTCTATGATCTCCCAATTGGCTATATCTTGGCCACAAATCCTGTTCTCACAGAACTTCTGCTGGCTACATCATTATCCTGGTATTCTTTTCTTTTCTGTTGTCAACTCCCTTATCGTTTTTCCCATAGCTCATCTTTCAGTAACCTTGAAACAAGGTCTCAAGGCCCTTAGCTTACTCTAGCTAAAGCTAAATAGTCAGGATTGCTCACATGTCTGTTTTCTTCCAGACAGTTTCCCAACAGTCAAGGCCACAGCTCCAAACACACCTTATGCTGTTTTCTTCACACAGATGTTCATGACCTGCAGCAGCGATGAACACCGGCACCTGTTCTACCTGATAGAAAAGATACTGTAGTACGACGCAGCCAAGCATATCACTTTGGAAGAAGCCCTCAAATATCCTTTCTTCTGCCCCCTGCAAAGGGAAAAAAGGGCACTGCCTCCTGGAGCTGAGGGGGCTGACACAGCTGTCAGTCCCCCAAAGAAGAGCAGAAGATGTTAAATGCTTCTTGGTTGCAAGTCTGTTGTTTGCTGCAAGTTAAATATTTATAGGATTAAGGTAGTTTGTAAGTGCCCATTTTGTTGTTGTTAACATATTTTGGTTTCTGAAGTTGAACCCAACTGTTGGCATAAAGCTTCCTCTAGAAAAAGATACTGATGGACTTGTTTGTTTCCTCTGTTCATTAAGATCTCAGGACAGGGGTGCTCTGAACCCTGCACAGATCTCCTGCAACTCTGTCCTCCTGCTGAATGGTCTGTACAGTAAGAATTCCAAAACCCAGAACACACAGCTCTCTATCACCATCACTCAATGGCTTCATCACTGCACATCTCCCACATCTCCAGCTGTACCCCAACTATAAAATTAGTAGCTGACCCCCTACTTCTAATGGCACTGGCAACATACCTTGCTTACAGGTGGAGAAGTTAAGACAGCCATGGGAGCTCCTCCTCCCTTCAGGGAAGTCACTGGAGCTGCTCAGTCCCAGCAAGGGTCTCATTTTTAGTGTCTTCTAAAGGGCAAAGGAAGTCAAGATAGGAGATGAAGCACATAAAGTTGCAGGTTCAAAATTCAAGTACCCCATTGAAGCCCAAGAAGGCCAAGCAAAACTGTTTAGAGACAGAGTTTTGAGCCTTTAAACAGCAAAGGTATTTATTTTCGGATCCGGGGAACTCCCAGCTTGCGCTGGACAAAGAGTTACGCCCCCCGAGGGACAGGGTTAGGGTATTTATAGGGGAGGTTACCTACATATTCATAAGTTTGCAACATATAATATTCAAGACAGGCTGAGTCTGGGCGGAGTCCGGGCGGAGCCTGGGAGGAGTCCTCTCCTGGGAGATGTCAGGGGGGTCTTTGGATGAAGTAAGAAATCTTTCTCAAAACTTGAACTCTTTATCTTTCTTGTTTTCGATGACTTCATCCTCTTGTTACAGAGCAAAATTGGACCCTTGCAATAATTTTTCCCTTATCTGCTGGTTGTGGCATTTTTATCTTGTCTCTGTTCAGGTGTTCGCATTCCTTTGGTGCCTAGTTAGCCTTGGCAGTGCCTTGTTTTGAGAACAAGACCTACACTTCTATAGAAGTTAATCCCTTCGCTGCCTAGTTGGCCTTGGCAGTGTCTTGTTTTTAAAAGCAAGATCTGTACTTACAAGACAGAAGATGTTCACACTGCTTTAGTGGAAAGTTACAGGAATTAATCCTGTCAGGAGTTAACCCTGTCAGGGTCTTTCTCTGTTTCACCATAAATGAGCTTAAACTGTCCATCCTTAAAGGCACTTCAGCTTCTGAGCTGCTCCTCAGAAGATGCTGCTTCCTCATTCCTCTTGGGTTTAGCACAGGCATTTCTCTGGTAGCCAGGCTGCTTCCCTGACCAGGGGGAATTCACCTCACCACCTCCAGTGCCACAATACCTCATCACCCAGCAGGGATCACCTCATCACATCCTTGTTCCAGAGGGGAAGCCAAGTAAAGCCAAGGACCCCTGCACCTCCATTAGTGCAGCAAAGCATTTGTCCCTTCCCCTCAGCCCCACTCCTAGAAGGAATACTTCCCAGCACAGTGAGCACTGGCTAAGACTGGTGAATGTAAACCCACAGACTCTAACAAGTTGGACACTGACAGTTTCAAGCAGCGATGCTCCAGGGACAGGCAAGGTTACTCACTCCTGCTACCAGCTCTTGGAACACCACCAGAAGTGCCTCTTCCCAAAGAACAGCACAGTAACTTCACCCTACACAACCCCTGATGTGAGAGGTGGCAACCTTAGGGGTTCAGCGCGGAAGTCAAAGATGAGTCCTCACAGAGGTATAGTCGATGCTTCCAGAAAAAAAGGACTTTTATTACGTACAAAAACTGCTTATGTACTTTTACAGTGGTCACGCCTCCCTCTACTACACTCCAAAACTACCTGCTACAGGTCACCCGGTGCCTTTCACACGCAGCAAAAGCAAATCCTATTGGTGCAGGGGTAGAAGCCACTTGTTTTTCACTTTGTGCCTTCTCCTAATCTAACGTCCAGGACAGGGTGTCCTTGTAACTCTAAACAGTCAAAACATGGGGTTGTGCATACAGCAGCACCGCATGCCCCTGCCTTTCAGACCATCCCCCTACAAACCCCCTTCCACCGCACAGCTCTGAGCAGAGCAGTTCCATGGGAGGAAGTCAAACCAGCTCAAGCCTTGCTTTCCCACAGCCCTGTCAGCAAGTCCCCTGACCCAGCTACAGTCTCGGTGCAGAGACCACCTGAACACACACCCAGCACATCCTCCCAACCAGCCACCCCACTGCAGAGCTGCCAGCAGCCTGACTGTGGCCACCCCCAGGCAGTTCCTCTCCTCCCCTGTGACATTTCAGTCACCAAAGTTCCATTTCTGTTACGCTGCCACAAATCTGCAACGGCCAAAGTTCTCCTTCAAGCCCCTTTTCAGAGTCTTGCAGAAGAAATGCTGAAATCCCTGACAGACCTTTTCCAGACCGGCCAGATGACAGAAAGGGTCCTCTTCCCAACCTGCATTTTAGCTGCTTCCCTGCCATCTGGACCCCTTCTCAATAGACACAACTGAGACAGGCAGTAAATGTAATGTCTGCATCTACAAGTAGTGCTTCTTTCCTTTTATACTGCTTTTCAACCTCATTTGGCTCCATCTGCTTGTTACTTGCTCAGTCAGCACCTGCTCTTCTGCTCTTTGCTCTCTACACACAGTGCGCACATGAGATTACAAGCTCTTTCACCAGCACATTTCAATTCCTCAGGGCCCTGTGTTCCCTACTGACTCAACCACCCCCTCCTCAATCACCCCCGGAGAGAGTGATCCGGCATTGGAATGGGCTGCCCAGGGAAGTAGTGGATTCTCCATCCCTGGAGATATTTAAAAAGAGACTGGATGTGGCACTCAGTGCCATAGTCTAGCAACCGCAACGGTGGTAAAAGGGTTGGACTCGATGATCTCTGAGGTCCCTTCCAACCCAGCCAATTCTATGATTCTCTGATTCTATGAATTGGCCTGTGTTTCTCTCCTCTAAAACTCCTGTGCCATGAAACATTCAGAATGTCAGGGCTGGATTCTCAGCCTCCAACAGGGCTCTGCAAGTCATACTGCTGCTGAATCACAGAATCATGGATGCTGGAAAGGGACCATTGCAGCCCACCTGGAATAACCTCCCTTCTCCAAAGAGTACACAACACGACCACTGCACTACAGAGCAGAGCGTGGGCCTTGCTCCTTTCAACATGGCTTTCCCAGCTGCTTCCTTAGGAGAGACTAGGTAGCACTGACAGGTTTTCTCTCACTTCCACCAGCACCTGAGATACCAAGTGTGAGGGAATGCTGCTTCATTTTACCTTTAGCTCCAGGACCAGGTGCTCCCCTCCAGCCAAGGGCAGCCTGAGATCCCTGCAGCCTGCCCAAAGTCCCAGGCCCCATCTCGCTGTGCTGGGGGCTGCTGCTCACCCCCTGCACAGAATCACAGCCTGGGGAAGGGGCTGTGAGCCAAGGCCTCTGCTCAGCAGGGGCACCTGGAGCCCTCCGGGGCTATGCTCAGACAGCTTGGCAACATCTCTGCCACAGCCTGCCTGGGAGCCTGACAGGGAAAAGGGCTTTCCTGATGCCCAGAGGGGACCTCCCATGGGTCACTTCATGCCCATCGCTTCTTGTCCTCTCACTGCCCACCACTGGAAACAGCTCTGGACCCTCCCGTCAGGTGTTCAGAGAGCTTGGGATCCCCCCTGAGCTTTCTCTTTTCCAGAGGGAGCAGTCCCAGCTCTCTCAGCCTTCCCTCCTGGGACACGCTCCCCTCCCTTCATCAACTGACTGCTCCTCTGAGGGACTTGCTGCCGTGTGTCCCTGGCTGGCTGGCACTGAGGAGCCCAGAACTGGACACAGTGTTCCCCTCACCCGTCCCCAGGAGAGGGCAAGGATCACCTCCCTCCACCTGCTGGCAGTTCTTTTTGTAAAGACAGCCCAAGAGACCAGATTCCTTCTTTGAACCTAGGACAATTGCTGGCTCATGATCAACTTGGTGCCCACCAGGACCCCTCCCAGCCTGTGCTGAAGGTACTGAGAGGATTAAAGGCTGTGTCATTAGATACAGATTATTTAATCTGGCAGACTGCAGGGCATGAAGAAGCAATAGTGAAGGGGCTAGGAAAATTTAGACAACATTTAGAAAAAAGCTATTAGACAAAGTTTTCTGTCAAAAATGATAGAAATGAGGGACAGGCATCAGTGACAATGTTGACGTTCAGCAAAAAAAGCAAAACAATTACCAAATGGGCCACTGAGACATTTCACTTCACTGCTTGATAGGAGCTGGAAATACATCAAGAGTAAATTCACTGAAGTGATTTTTTTTTTGGTGGTGATTTTCACAGCTGAATCAGACAGAGAAATGCACTGAACAGGCATCTGAAAGAAACTCGACTCCCAAGTTACCAACAAATAGGACTGCGTGGGGATGCCAGATGTAGAATAAACTAGGTTTAGTATTAAGCGATGTCTTTCTTCCAGTAACAAAAGAAAATTTTGGTGGCTTGTAACGGGTGCTGGGGGCAGAAAGTGAGCACGTTATCCTACTGCAGATTTTCCTCTCAGAATTATAGGATGTTGGGACACCTGAAACATCACAGGCATGTGTGGCAAAGATACTGGCTGCCTTTTCCTCGTGAAAATAGGGACAGAAGAGGGAAAAATATTCCATCGCAGTCTACCTCCAACCACCAAACAACCAACACAGGTATTCTTACCTCTAAAACTCCTGCTCCAAAATTACAGGCAGAGACAGAAAAGGCCCCAGGAGAGGGGAGTGACAGAGGGCTGGGAGAGTGAGCAGGAGAGAGGGGAAAGGGGGAGGGGAGAGGGGAGAGAGAGGGAGAGGCAGGAAAGGGGAGAGGCTGCAGGAGAGAGGGGAAAGGGTGTGGGGGGAGGGGGGAGAGGGGAAGGAGAGGCAGGAAAGGGGAGAGGCTGCAGGAGAGACAGGGACAATAAGGCCAGGAGAGAAGAGGGAGAGAAAGATGTGGAGACAGAGAGAGAGAAACAGCAATGGCTCTGAGAACAGGCAGGGAGGAATTGGGAAGTGCTAAGAGGGAGACAGACAGTGAAAGCCCAAACTTGTGATGGGCAAACGACAGAGAGGGAGGGATGAAGAGCTGGGGGGCGGGAGCTGGGCAGAGACCCAGAAGAGCAGTGATGAGCAGCTGGACCAGGCCCCACCACCCTGGGCTTCCTTTAAAGGATGAAAGCTTGATTTCATTTTTAGGGTTTGATTAGAGACCCTTGGTTTGTGTACCTGGTTTGTGTACCTGGTTTCTTCAGGTTGATTTTTTTTGTTGTTGTGCTGGATTATGTTGTGATTTCTGTCTTGAAACCATCATTTCTGGTCTGACACCTCTACAGCAGGTAGGGCAGTGTGACTGATGGTGTGGTCTTGCATATTTCAAGGGAGTCAGTGGAAATGTGTGGTTGGAGCCTTCTGCATCACTTACCTTTTGATTTCTTGAGTGTAAATCATGCAATGTTTTTGCCGGGGTGCAAAAATGAAATGGGAGAGCAGATCTTCCTCATTCACATGCAGATACACACACACCTTCCTCCATCTGAAGATGAACAGACCAAATCTCTGGGGCTGTGTTCTTTTATTAAATGTGTGTCAGATATCCAGCCTCAGGGGACTTGTGTGCAGAGAATGGCTGCATGGGCCTGGGGCTTGACCATCATCACCTGAAAGGGTGACCCATCAATGCCCCACCCTTGATGCCCCATCAATGCCTCCATACTGGTAAAAAACCTAAAGCTGCTCCCAGTGCAAGATGAGTTTCTACTGGAAATGAGATCTTATCCATCACAACTGGAACCATCTCAGTGATCACCAAAACTTACAGAATTGTCACAGTTGGAGAAACTCTCTAAGATCACTGAACATCGCCCCCCCCCCTCCCCACTGTCCTGGCCCCCCCCCCCTCCTTGTACTGGGAGGTGATGGGAGGGGTGGTTATCCCAATTCTGCCCAAACTGGGGGTGAGCAGACCAAGCTTGTGGGAGGGGGTCATGGATTCAAGGATGGACCCCAACTTATCCCAGGGGTGGGAGGATGGAATTGGGTGTAGTGGAACAAAGCAATCAGACACCTCTGATTACCGAGAAGTGGGTGTAAGTTGGTATCAAATCCACCTGTGCCCAATTAGGGCAGGCCCCCTATTGAGCATGTGCAAGACCAGGGGGGCAATAAAAGGTGAAACTCACAGCCACAGACTAGCTCACTCTCAAGCACTGTATTACCTTTATTGTGCCACTAGTGCTCATTGCCTCTAAGGTGAGGCTCTCTGTGGAGTCTCGAACCCGGGGCTTTCAGCATTGCAGTACTGGGCCTTAACCAGCTGCGCCATGAGAGCCTCACCTTGGAGGTAAGAAAAACAAGCAATAAAGCAGCCAAAATGGAATAGTGAACTGAAGTATGTGCTAGAATCCAAGTTTGGGGTTGTATAAAAAATGTAAATTGTTTAGATGTAGACAGCATGGAATGGAGACCTGAACAAACTGAAGTAACATCATTTCTTACAGATGAAGGAAGGGAAGGAATTATTGAAGGCATTTAAAGGCTGCAAGTATGAAAATAGTTCATTAATTCAATTTTTCTTTTTTTTGGTCACGTATTTAAATGCTGTTTCCCCACCATTTTTGGTAGCTTTTTCTTTGGATCACTTGTGTAGGTCCTTTTCCCTCAGCTGTCTAAAGCCCCTGTCTGGATGTGACATCAACACTAAGCTGTGATAAACCAGCTGCTTCCTGCAGCATGGCCTTTCTGAGGTGGCACCAAAGGGAAGGGGTGATGCAAAGCCAGAGCTCTGCCTTTGCTTTCAGCAGTGCCATCATTTCAGTGTTGCCAGAGACAAAGCCTGCTTCAGTTTCTCTGTCAAAGAGGAAGCTGAAATTGCTATTGACAATTTCAATTGCTACTGAAACAGCACTGGGCATGAAACTGCACTTCTTAAAAGCCTGAAAATTAATGTGTTAGAAATACCATATGCTGAATGTGTCTGAGAATTTCTCTAAAAGTGTAGAGCCACTGATCTTTGATTTAAATGGAAGTTGGATTGTTTTGGGCTGTTCTACTATTCTTTTAATTTTATACTGGCAAGAGGTCCTGTGTTGACATTACAGTGTGAGGTTGGTATTGTTGAGCTTTTGGGTTTTGCTCTTGCTGTGTTGGATATTCTGGTTGGATGATAGTGAAATATCCCAGTAGATTTTTGGAGCACTGGATCTGGGCACCTAAATGACTGTAAATATTTTCTGGTTGTGGCTCAGACTTGAGTAAATGTAAATATGGAAAGTGACTGCATGGCCACACTGTGTGTTGGTGTTTCCGTTCCTTTTCATGTCCGTATATTTCTATACTACTAGGACTGGCATTTCTATTCGTACAGATATTTGATCTCTTTCCTTTGTCTTGCCTTTGTTACCCAAATTGATGAGAAGTTTTTCCTCTCTGCTATCTATTGATAATGATTTGTAAAGTTTTGTAGGGTGAATTTGGTCAGAAATTGTTAACCGGTGGAGGAAATTCCAATGGTCTTTGTTGATAGGGAAGAGAAGTGTCTTCCTTGATTTTTAGTTAATACACGCCCAAGATAAATCTTAGTTTTAATTGTAATTTTTCAATAAAATACCCGATTAGAGTAACTCTCTTACATAAATAGATATTTACATGTGGTGTATTTAGCTTTTGATTCCATTCAAGGTCCAGATGATTCAGGTGTAGTCATTACAATCCAGTCTTGAAATAGTGCCCTTGGCCTGGCTTTGATCAGAGGTTTGCTTGCAGATGTCACTGGACTGAAGAAGTTGCATAAGATGGAGCTGAAGCAGTTCCTGCCCGTTTAGGAAAGACAGCAATATGGGCCAAGAGTAGTGCTTCTTTTTTTCCTTGCGGACACAACTGGCTTAACTTAGGTTGTGCCTTGCCAGTTCCACTTGCTCTTCTTCCAGCTTTACCTTTTTTTAGAATGTTTTGGGTTTTTTCTCACAGATTGTCCCTTTTGCTAAATTTAATTTATTAATTGAGGTTGAAATCGAGGGTCATCAACATCATTGGTTTACTGGGTGGAAGGTAATTGAACTACAGGCTGCATGGAAATTTCAAATTGTGATATTCATCTTCATTGTACAAGACTGTTGCTGTTTTGTGGCTCGTTAAATCCTTCTGATAGATCTCTTGATGTTCTTCTCTGCTGTAAAATAGCAGCCTCTCTCTAAAAAGAGTTGTGCACTCTTGCAAGGGTATATTTCACAGAGTCACAGAATCATCCGGGTTGGAAAGGACCTCTGAGATCATCAAGTCCAACCCTTGATCCACTACCACTGTGGTTACCAGACCACGGCACTGAGTGCCACATCCAGCCTTTGTTTTAAAAACCTCCAGGGACGGAGAATCCACCACCTCCCTGGACAGCCCATTCCAATGTCTGATCACCCTCCCTGTAAAGAATTTTTTCTAATATCCAACTTAAACCTCCCCTGGCAGAGCCTAAGTCCATGCCCTCTTTTCTTACTGGTAGTTACTTGGGAGAAGACACTCCCCCCCCTGGCTCCAACCTCCTTTCAGGGAGTTGTAGAGAGTGATGAGGTCTCGCCTGAGCCTCTTCTTCTCCAGGCTGAACACCCCCAGCTCCCTCAGCCCTTCCTCATAGGACTTGTGCTGGAGTCCCTTCACAGCCTTGTTGCTCTGCTCTGGACCTGCTCCAGAACCTCAATCTCCTTCCTGAACTGAGGGGCCCAGAACTGGCCACAGTACTCAAGGTGTGGCCTCACCAGAGCTGAGCACAGGGGAAGAATCACTTCCCTGGACCTTTTTTCTTGTCAACATTTCAAGTGTTTTCTTCTGGTCAGTGCCAGCCGTTTCTGTACGGGAGGGGTTTTAGTCCATTTTTATGTCTCTCCATGTCTAATAGTGATAGAAATGACCGAGACTCAATATTCTGTTAATGGTTTTATTTAATTAATAAAATTGGAATAAGCAAAACAGCGCTGGGTGCGTGGGGAGTCTCCGCTCCAAATCTTTTAGCTTATATTCCATATCTTAATACATATTCATAACTATTCTAATACATATTCATGACTGTTCTAGGAATAGGCCGGATTATGTTTATTAGTTCTTGGAAGAGGCAGGCCTTCAAAGGCACATGTCCACTTTATCTCTGAGGGTCTTTTTGACCCCCATCTGGTGGTCGTTGGATGAAGTCAATAGTCTTCCTCAGTTTCCCCTCTTGTTACCCTTCGATTTCGCACATGTGAAGCCCAAAAAGGCCAGCAAAACTGTTTAGAGACAGAGTTTTGAGCCTTTAAACAGCAAAGGTATTTATTTTCGAATCCGGGGAACTCCCAGCTCGCGCTGGACAAAGAGTTCCTAAGGTTAAGGGAAAGGGTTAGGGTATTTATACAGTAAAAGGGGAGGTTACAACATTGTTACATTCTCGATTATTGCTGACTTCATTATATTGTTATAAGGTGATATCAGACCCTAGCCATAACTTTCTTCTTATCTGTTGGTGGTGACATCTTTACGTTCTTCTTGTGCAGATGTTCACATTCTTTGGTGCCCAGCTGGCGCCTAAATGGCCTTGGCAGTGTCTTGTTTTAAGAACAAGACTTTTTTTACATTGTTCTAGTGGAAAATGACATGTCTCAGCTGCTTTGTTCACCTCTTTCTCAGTTTAACCCTGAATTTTACTGGTTATGAATACAAAGTCATTAACATATATTACAAGTTTTAAGTAAATTCACACAAAGAGCTTGGCCTGATCTCCTCTCCTTACAGGAGTTAATCCTGTCAGGATCTTTCTCTTTTTCACATGCGCTCCTTCACTCTTTCCTGTGCAACACTATGAAGTCAGCAGTAAAACCACCTTAAATTACAACGCTATGTGGTGAGCAGCAAAATCAGCTTAGATTAGCACAACAGGATATACATCGTAGCCTTTTAAAGGTACAGAAACTGTGGATGTCTTGTTTCTTGTTCCCCTAAGCTTTGTAGTTACACAAAGAACAGTTATATTTCATTCTAATGAATTCATATGTTTGCATATTTCACAATGTTGAAGGCAGATATATTATTAGTACTCTCAAAGTTGGGTTAGCAAAACACTTTATAATTATTCAACATGAATTCACAAACACACATATATTACGCTTTGGACACCCAGGCAGTGCGAGGGGGAATCTCCTTTCCCTCCTCTTCCCATGCAAGACATGGATGACACTGGAGGTGCCAGGGGTGGTCCAACCTCAGTCTGGGAAGCTGCTCAATTGAGTGGCCTCAATTGAGCACAGCCCTGTGGGGCTACAGGAAATGTCAGGGCACTCCAGCACAACCACCTGCTGGCACAACAGCACGGGACTGTCAAACCCCATGGTCTGACCCAGACAACAGCCAAAGGAGATTCCATCTCCCAGGCCAGACTTTCCCTTTGAGGGAAAAGTTACCCTCTGGGGGTAAATAAAAAGTGACAGCCTCCTGACACCATCCAAATACCCCTTGATCAGATAAAGATGAAATGACACTTGTAGGGGGATGGCTTCAAAGGCAGGGGTGTGCTGTGTTACAGCATGCTTGTATGCACAATCCCATGTTTGAGGCCGATCAGAGTTACAAGGGCACCCTGTCCTTGATGCTAGATTAAGAGGAGGCATGAACTGAAAAACAAGGTGCTCCCACTCCTGCGCCAATAGGATTCACTTTTGCCACGTGTGAACAGCACCAGGTGACCAGTAGTAGGTAGTTTTGGAGTGCGGTGGAGGGGGCGTGGGCAGCTGAAACAGTATATAAACCGAGTTTGTGCATAATAAAGTCGAAGTGTCGATCATACCTCTGTGAGGACTCATCTTTGACTTCGCGCCGAACCCCTAAGGTCGACCCTTCAAGTGATGGAGAATGCAGGCAGCAACAGTAGCCGTGATGATGGACAAGGTCTAGCCCCTGACTAGGCAAACCAGGAAGAAGGGAGCCGAGATCAGCGGAACGCAGCACCGACAAAGAGGCTGAAAAGGCGGGATAGAGTTGACCGAAGCTGGAAGGAACCTGAGTCAGTTAGGAAGGGTCGCTACCTTCCCTCTATCATTGGCTTATTGAAAAAATGGAAGCCAAATCAGCTGCTGCTAAGGCTTATTGAAAAAATGTAAGCCGAATTAGCTGCCGCTAAAAGACTGTTAATAGGTATCCTCGATAAGCGAGGGGAGTCAGTCACTAAAGAGCTTCTAGATAAGCTAATAACATGGGCTCAGGAGCAAGGACACTTCTCCACTCTGCCTGCATTGTTCACATGGGAACACTGGCGGGAGGTTGGTGATTTGATGTGGGACCTCCATACTCAAGGGAAAAGTAAGCATATAACCGGCTTAGAAGGAACATGGAGAACTGTAATTAATGTATTAAAAGAAATTAAGGCAGAGGCTAAAGTTGCTGCCGCCACTGTTGCGATACTTACGCCAGAGGCGGAATCAAACATTGTTCCTATGGCATCTCTGCTACCTGCTCCTCCTCCTGAGCATGATAAGACCTGGAGAGTGTTCTTAGGATTAGGGGACAAAAATTTTGCTGTTACAGGCATGTCCAGAAAGGCACATTGATCTATAAGTGACTTCCTATCTGACTTCGGGGTGGTGAAAAAAGCAGAAGTGTACGCTCCGAGCACTGGAAGTGGAATGCAGAAAAAAGTGGAAGTGCAGACAGCCTCCCCTCCCGAGATGGGCGGCCCCAATCGTGACTTTCTATCTGATTTTGGAGTGGAGGAAAAAGCGGAAGTGTCTGCTCCAAGCGCCGGAAGCAAAGTGAAGCAGAATGTGGATGCGCCACAAGCCTTTTTTCCTGAAATGGGCGGGTCCAATCGTCAGCAGAAGCCGCCCCTAGCTGTGCGTGGCCACTGGCCAAAGGAGCTGGGCTGTGTTAACTACCCGTCTGTAGTGAAATAAGGCAACCAGGTGCCACTAATTGCCAGGCAGTGGGCATGAGCTTGTATTAAGCCCACCTGTGCCTGATTAAGGTGGGCCCTAACTGCGCATGAGCAGGATTAGGGGACCAATAAAAGGTGAGGCTTGAAGCACAAGCCATGCCCCCAAGGAAGAAAAAGGAAAAAAAAAAAAAAGGTGGAGGGGGGAGCATATATCTGAGCATATACCCTCATGAGAAGATAAAATAGCATGACCTCATGAGAGCACTAATAAGTAAATGGCAACGTTTTCGATCAGGGTGCTCAGTGCAACAATTGGGCCCAGAGTGTAGTGACAGGTTTGAAATTTGGGGTGCAGCAGAGGGGGTTCTTGCTGCTTTGTCTGTGCCACACGTAGCAACAGGAAAAGCCCTTGGCGATATACACAAGTAGCCTGTTGCACTGCTAAGCAGATGAACTTAACTTCTGATATTTTAACACAGATGCTAAAAGATGTTGATAGTGTCAGTAGTCTCATATGAAGCGATTCATAGGGCTTTCATAGATGAAATAGATTTTACCTGGTGTAAGCAAGCGAATGTTAACCGGTAGACCAAAATAGCCTTTGCCATGCTTTGTTACAAAATAGGGCTGCCATTGATTTTTTGCCTTTGGCACAGGGCCATGTGTGTGAGGATTTTGATCACAAAACTCTGCAATACCTTAAAGAACACATGCAGAAAAAACAACAGGGGTGAAAGGTTTACATGTGGTTTGTCACCTAACCAATTGCTTTGCTGTAATGGGGGTTCCCCAGGTAATAAAGACTGACAATGCACTCTCATATATAAGCTGAAAGGTCAAACAGTTTCTTGCCATTTGGGGAGTAAAACATATTACGGGGATCCCTCATTTGTCTACAGGCCAGGTGATAGTGGAAAGAGCCAATCGCACACTAAAAACATATTTGCAAAAGCAAAAAGATAGCCAGAATTTAGACCCACAAATGTGGCTTAGCAAAGTACTTTTTACATTGAATTTTCTTAGTCTAAGTCGCGATTCCCAGCAACCTCCTGTGCTATTGCATTGCTCGTCCCAAAAAATCAACCCCATTCCACAAGCACAAATTAACTATAAAGATCCCTCCACAGGTCAGTGGGTAGGGCCTAAGCCGTTATTATTTACTGGAAGAGGTTATAGTTGTGTCTCCACAGATTCTGGACCTCTTTGGGTACCCAGTAAATGGACTCGCCCTGCTACGACTGTACCTCCAACAGACAAGCCTGCACCCATCTCCGACAATGGCGCATAGGGGCAAGATCTGTTTGATAACCTGTGGACCAATTTGTTTGGCTTGTTACCCGGGTGGCTTTCTGGGTTGCTTAAAGAAGGTGTTAGATTGTTAACGTATGGGTTCTGTATGTTGCTTGTTTTTTGTATTTTTTTTTCTCTTGTTTGAAAACTAGCATTGCAAAACCATTAATCAAACATGGCTTGTGCAAAAGAAAAAAGGGGGGGATGTGTAGGGGGATGGCTTGAAAGGTGGGGGCGTGCTGTGTTGCTGCATGCACAACCCCATGTTTGAGGCTGATCAGAGTTACAAGGACACCCTGTCCTTGATGCTAGATTAAGAGGAGGCACAAAGTGAAAAACAAGTGGCTCCCACGCCTGCACCAATAGGATTCGCTTTTGCTGTGTGTGAACAGCACCGGGTGACCAGTGGTAGCTAGTTTTGGAGTGTGGTGGAGGGGGCGTGGAAAGCTGAAATAGTATATAAACCATTTTTGTACGTAATAAACTCGAAGCATCGATCATACCTCTGTGAGGACTCATCTTTGACTTCGCGCTGAACCCCTAAGGTCGCCGACCCCCGCAACAGACATGGGTTTGCTGGGGTTGGGCTGGCCTGGGCAATGGTGGGTGAGCATGGTGCTCGACTCCCAGAGGGAAGGGTTGGAGACACGCACTTCCAACACCTGGCTCGCCGGAGCCCTCCTGCTTTTCCAGAATTTCCACGATGGCCATTTGGCTGCCTTCTTGTTGGGCTCTGCTTGGCTCTTTGTAGAAAGTGGTGCGGCATCAACCTCTGGGGCATGTAGTTCTCCTTAAAATCATCATCCTCCTGCTGGCCCTGCCCCAGGCAACAGCAGTTCCAGCACAAACAGCCTGGCCGGCTCAGGGCTTTGCCCATGCTGCCCTCCTTACTGCTCTCCTGTCTACTGCTGGACTGGATGGTTGCTGGGATGGCCAGGTCCCTTCAAAGGTCCCTTCCAAACCACCCCCTGTCATGGTTCTAGGATTATGATGTAACCATCCCAACAACCGTTCCCCAGCTGCTGTTGGAAGGTGTTCCATAAGATGCTGGTGGGGAAGAATGGAATCATAGAATGTCAGGTTGGAAGGGACCTCAAGGATCCTCTGGTCCAACCCCTCTAGGTAATAATGCAGTTTATATGAGATGTCTCAGCGTGCTGTTGGGATGAGACTTGAAACTGTCCCCAGTGGGAGAAACCACCACTTCCCCTGGGAGACCATTCCAATGTTCGACTGTCCTCCCAGTGCAAAATTTTCCTCTTGTCCACCTGGAATCTTCCCAGGAGCAAGCTGTGCCCATTACCTATTGTCTTAATCCATGTGACTCCTTGAAAATGGGGAATCTTCATCAGAATGCTTTGACTTTCTGGGGGAGACCCAATCCATGTTAGGGCTGCCATGCCCCCTGCAGACCCCTGCCACTCCTCCTGCTTTACCCATCCCATGTGTGGCCATGGGTGGTGAGGAGGATGTGGCAGCCCCCAGAGTCCCCACTTGGCAGCTTCAGCAGCACCCTGCCCATGGGGGAGCAGAGCCTGTGGGGGACCAGGGGAAGCAGGGGGACTGAGGGGAGTGGAGCTAGTGGGGGACCTGGGGAGCAGGGGGGCCTGCAGCCCATCACCCTGGGGTTGCTCCTCAGGGAACACTGGGGCAGAAGGGCACCTTGGCCAGAGGAGCTGCAGTGGGGCTGTGTGTTGACTTCCAGGAGCCAGGAGGAGTTTTGGGAGCCGTGGTCGTCCATGGACACCCCTTGGGCCAGCAGACCCGTGCTGCTGCTGCATGGGGCTTGGGACAGGTTTCTGTTCTGGACAACACAGGGGCTCCACATGATCACAGACAGCCTGGGTGTCACCATGTCATCACTCAGACCCTTTGGGGCAGCAAATGCCAGATTCAGTGGATGATTTCCCACTGATGATGCCAAAGAGTGAGACATGCTTTTTGGCAAGGATGTAGAAACACAGCTGCTCAGTTCTGGTTCCCTTGCTACAGTGCCTTTCATTAAATGGAAAAAAAAAAAAAAAAAGTCTGGGAGAGCCTATTTCTTGTGTTTCCATGTTGACAAAATTGGAAATGAAGAAAAAAAATAGTTTTGGGGTCTTGCTTTCATCCTTACCAGTGTACAGTGTTTAAGTGGCAAGGCACAGGATGGAGAAAAGGGGGAAACTGTTTAGAAAAGGAAAACAAAATACGAGACATAGGGTAGAAAAACTTATTTTTTTAAGCTGATGAAATTAGTGTTTTCAAGGTTTTAAAAATAATTGCTGGGTTCTCTTCCAGCTATAGCAGTCTTCAAAGGCCTCTTCTTCACTGCACTTTTAGTGCTGGAGAATGCAATCAGTGGCTGAAGCTGTGAAAAATAGCCCCTCAGTACTGATGAGGATGTGAGGGGTACAGTAAAGAAGTAAGCACTGCTCCTGGATGTCCTTAATCTTGGCCCTGAGCCCACTTGTGTCCAACTCTCTGGGGCCTCAGGAGATAGTCCAAGGCAGGGCGTGGTGGTTGCATCCCCACCAGACACGGTGCTGTGGGGTTTGTGCTGTGCTGGTGTTGGAGCTGTGTTGGCTTGTGTGCCATGGAACAAGGCAGGTCAAGAAAGGAGAGGATGCTGCAGGAGACTGACTCTGGTGGATGGTAAAATCCATCCTGCCAAAGCCTGGCAGGTTGAATGGCTTTTAGCAAGTCCAGGTTGAGCAAGGTGGAGTGAAAGCTGCTATGGGAGGAGCAAGGTCTTGGTTTATGCCTTTGCTCCCATAGCTGCTGGCATGGGCATTGGCTGCTTGGTGGAGGGTAAGTCATCCCTGGAGGAAAAAGAGAAAACAGATCCCTTTCCAACATGAATTCATCCCTGTGTCTGCCCTCTCCTGTGTTTGTGGCAGCAGCATCCTTGGACACAGATGTCTCCACGTGCTCTGTCTCAGCATAGGGGTGCCCTGTGTCAGGCTGCACAGTGAGCTGAACATCATTTTGGGGTCTCCTGGTGGATTTCCTCATGGTGGCACTCAGGAATGTGGTCCTGTGTCAGGCTGCACAGTGAGCTGAGCATCATTCTGGGGTCTCCTGGTTGATCTCCTCATGGTGGCACTCAGGAATATGGCACTGTGACAGGGTGCACAGTGAGCTGAGCATCATTTTCTGTTTAATATCTTCATTGATGATTTAGATGAGGGGATTGAGTCCATCATCAGCAAATTCGCAGATGACACTAAGCTGGGGGGGAGTGTCGATCAGCTGGAAGGCAGGAGGGCTCTGTAGAGGGACCTGGACAGACTGGAGAGATGGGCTGATTCCAACGGGATGAGGTTCAACATGGCCAAGTGCCGGATCCTGCACTTTGGCCACAACAACCCCATGCAGCGCTACAGGCTGGGGACAGAGTGGCTGGAGAGCAGCCAGGCAGAAAGGGACCTGGGAGTCTGGATTGACAGGAAGCTGAACATGAGCCAGCAGTGTGCCCAGGTGGCCAAGAAGGCCAATGGCATCCTGGCATGTATCAGAAACAGCGTCACCAGCAGGTCCAAGGAGGTGATTCTGCCCCTGTACTCAGCCCTGGTAAGGCCACATCTTGAGTACTGTGTTCAGTTCTGGGCCCCTCAGTTCAAGAAGGATATTGAGGTCCTCGAACAGGTCCAAAGGAGGGCAACCAAGCTGGTGAAGGGACTCGAACACAGATCCTATGAGGAGAGGCTGAGGGAGCTGGGGCTGTTCAGCCTGAAGAAGAGGAGGCTCAGGGGAGAGCTCATCACTCTCTACATCTACCTGAAAGGAGGTTGTAGCCAGGTGGGGGTCGGTCTCTTTTCCCAGGCAACTATCAGCAAGACAAGAGGGCATGGTCTCAAGGTGTGCCAGGGGAGGTTCAGGTTGGATATTAGAAAGAATTTCTTTACGGAGAGGGTGATCAAACACTGGAATGGGCTGCCCAGGGAAGTAGTGGATTCTCTGTCCCTGGAGATATTTAAAAAGAGACTGGATGTGGCACTTAGTGCCATGGTTTAGTCACCGCGGTGGTAGTGGATCAAGGGTTGGACTTGATGATCTCAGAGGTCCCTTCCAACCCAGACGATTCTATGATTCTATAATTCTATGATTTTGAGGTCTCCTGGTAGATCTCCTCATGGTGGCACTCAGGAATGTGGCCCTGTGATGGGTGATGCTGCCCACCTGAGCCCCATGTAGACAGGCTCCTACAGTACCTGGATAATAGTGAGACCAGCTAGGGCTACATGTGGGCACCCAGGAACCAGGAGAGTCTTGAGGATGCTGTGGTTGTCCATCAGTCTCCCTTGGGCAAGCAGACAGCTCTGCTCATGCTTTTACCCCCGGGTCGGAGTAGGTTTCTTTTCCTTGGCTCCTCTGTGCTCCAGTCCTGCTCTAGTGCCAACCTGGCATGCTGGAGGGACAGGATGAGCCCTGGTGCCCCAGGCAGGGTGCCCATCCCTGTTCTCACCCACTTCAGGGCAGCCAGGGCTGCAGCTGATGATCCCTGCAAGAGGCCAAGACAGGGCAGGAGAGGTCCCCAGTGGGCTGGAGCATCAGCTCTGCCACCCATGGGCTACTCACATGCTGTGTATGGAAGACAAGTTGGCTCACAAGGATTTCTACCCTGTAGGTAGACAGCTCCTGCTGTACTGCCCTGGGCCTTTCATGTTCTTGATGGCCATGAGGATGATGTCTACTCGATGGGAGGGCTGGAGGTATTTCATGAACATCTGTGGGATGAAGGAGAGAGGAGCTTTGTCACCTCAAGCATCACCCAGCACATCTCAGCTGTGACATGAGACTGGGATGCAGAGCCAGGCTCTGATGGGGAGGAGACAGAAAATGGGGGTCAGGGTCCCATGGGGAACTGGAGCTGGCTAGGAGCCTTTGCCTGGGCCCTGCTCTGGAGCAGGGTGAGTCCCCATCATTCCCACTCATCCATCTGGTGTCCCCTCGCTCACACTGACCCCTGTGACCAGGAGGAGCCAAAGGCATTTCTTACCCAGAACATTTCCCAGGAATGTTTGACTTTCAGAGGCTGCCAGGACTGCAAGGCTTTCCCACAGGGCTGGAGCTGCAGCACCCCTGGGTCAGGGAGCCGGGAAGACCTTCCTGGGAAGGAGGAAAACCGGGATGCTGAGAGGGAAAGCATCGGGCAGAAAATTTGCTGGCAGAGCGATCTTCTGGATGAGACATGGTTTAGGGCAGCAGGAGCTGGGAGGTGCTGATGTTCCTGGGATGGGGCACGGGTCACTGCATCCCACTGCTGCTGCTGCCTCTGCTGCCAGCCACTCACTGCCCTCAGAAACATCCCCCAAGGCTTTCCCAAGGGGTGTCCACCTCCATGGGGACCTGTGGTGGGGGCTCTTGGCTCTGGCCAGAGGTAAAGGCAGAGTCCTGGGGCTGGGGTCCCCTTGCCAGTGAGGCAGAGTCCATCTGGGAGGGGGTCAGGGTGCTGGGGTGAGGGGCACTGGGGCGAGAGGAGAAGGGGCTCTGGCAGCAGTCAAGGGGCAGGGGCCTGCCAGGGAAGGAGGGACATTCTCTGTCCCCCTCCTTTCACCAGGAGCTGAGCAGTGTTGGGGGGTTGGTTCCCTGTGCTGAGGCCAGAGCTGGGAGAAGTTCTGCAGAACCAGGGTGGAGCAGTCACCAGTGCTGTGTCCCAGCTCTGCAGCACGGTTTCCGGTGTGGACATTGAGGATCAGAGGCTTGGGGACAGCCCTGGAAGCCTTGGGGATGGGGGCAGCTGTGAGTGTGCCCAGTAAGGGGTCTTAGTCCTGGGGAGCTCCCTCGGTGTTCACACAGAAGATGCTGGAGAAGCAGGCCTGCAGGAGGCTGCCCCTCTCTGCTGCAGGGACAGAGAGATGCTCTTCAGACCAGGCAAGGAGGAGACAGACCCCAGGCTTGGAGATGTGGGCTGATCTCAATGGCCATGGCATTGACAATCATCTCTGGAGAGAACACCCAGGGGACCCCCTGCCCCAGTGTCTGCCTCGTTCTTGGATCAAGGAATTGGGGATGCCCCCTCCTGGGCCCTGTGCTGCTGGGGCCACTGGGCACCAGAGGGGCCAAACTGGGGGCTGGGGTAGGTACCCCATGGAGGTGATGGCTTCACTGTGGTGTCCAGGCTTCTCCTCCAGCAGCTCCTGGGTAGCAGAGCGGGGTGGGACAGGTCAGGATGGGGCAGTCTCCTTTGATCAGCAGGAGCCCGAGGGGCTGGCAGAGCCCAAGAGCCTTCACCCTGGTACCCCCTCCCCAGTCAGCACACAGAGGTCCCAGGCTCTGTGGTGGGAAGGGCTGTGCCCATCCCAGAGCAACAGGCTGGCTCAGGGACCTACAAGTGGTGTTTGGTCCAAGTCGTGGCGCCAGTTGAGCCACACAGGTGTCTTTGGAGCATCTCCAAGGACAGAGATCTGAAGCAGTGTTCTTGGGCATCCCCCTGCCTAGCCAAGGTCTCTCCTGCACTCAGGGCTGTGCTGCTGCCTCTGACCCCCCTCAGCCTTGCTGTCCATCCCCTCACCTTGATGATCTGTTGGAAAATGATGAGGGAAAATTAATACAACCAATATGGTTGGTAAAAAAGCTTCAACTTTATTGTGCAGTAACTTTTTCTTATATAGTGTTTCTGTGACCACACCTCCACCACCAAACATCAACATAACGTTTTATTGGACATACGGTGTGTTTACCTGTAGCACAGCGAATCCCTGGTGCAGGTAGTGTGGGAAAAAAGTCTGCGGAGGCTTAAGGATTGATTCCATGTACACATTAATATGATCGTATGAAATCGTTTATTAACAATTTGCACTCACTTACATAGAGAAGCCTTGTTTACACAATCATATCATGCAGGTGGCTTTGTATTCCAATTACACATTCCATTCTCACGGAAACACTCGTCTCACATAATTATTTTTCTCTTTGCTGCCATTTAGTTATCTCTTTCCCATTAGCTCATTTTTAGAAACCTCTAACTAGGCCTCATTAACCATTAACCCACTGTAGCCTAAGCTGAAGTAAGTCAGGATTGCTCACAACCTGTATATTTCTGAACTGTTTCCCCAACACAGGTAGCACAGAATTATGGGCTACCGGCAGCGTGCTGCGTAACCTTGCTGTTGGTGGGTTTCTACCGAGACCAATCAATCAGCTGTAAGGGGGCGGCACCCACCCGGACCACGAGGGATTTGAAGTGCCTGCTGGGAGCGCCAGCGACCCGGAGCGCGGCGAACAGGAGCAGGCAAACAGGAATTAGAAGCGGCAGCTAACGAGGCAGTTCACGCAGGCAGAGCAAGTAGGAAAGGCACAGATAACAATGGTTTCAAAAAAAGCAAAAACTGCTGCTGTTGAGAAAAAGGGTGTGTCCGTACAGACAGAATCCCTGAAGAGGAACAGTAAAATGGACGTTGCTGTTCAAGTCTCTGGCTGTGAAGAATGTTTAAGCCTCGTCCTGGCACCGGCGGACAGTGAAAATAAGGTCTGTGTGAGATGCGAGCAGGTCAACGACCTGCTGAGCATGGTGGCAGAGCTTAAGGAGGAGGTGGAGCGACTAAGAAGTATTAGGGAAAGTGAAAAGGAAATTGACTGGTGGAGTCACACCCTCTCAACTACAATTGAAATCCAACAGGAGACGGTGAAGTCCTGCCCCTCCTCCTATCAGGCAGCTGATGCAGACCAGGTGGATAGGGGAGAATGGAAACAGGTCCCCCACCGAAAAGGCAAAAGAATTCTCTCCCAACCCCCACCACTCCCCCAGGTGCCCATAGAGAACAGATATGAGGCCCTGGACTCAGAGAATCAAGAAGAGGACAGACAAGAGGACGATCTGTCCATAAGGCCTCCCGTTCACCCCCTGTCTAGCAGACGGATTAAAACTTCACCCACAAAGAAAAGAAGAAGGGTAGTCGTAGTTGGTGACTCTCTTCTGAGGGGAACTGAGGGCCCTATATGTCGACCTGACCCATCCCATAGAGAGGTCTGCTGCCTTCCTGGCGCCCGGGTGAGGGATATTAGTAAGAGACTCCCTCAGCTAATTCAGTCCTCGGACTATTACCCACTGTTGGTAGTTCAGGCTGGCAGTGACGACATTATTGGAAGAAGTACAAGAGGGATTAAAAAGGACTTCAAGGCCCTGGGTCGGTTAGTCGATGGGTCAGGAGCACAGGTAGTCTTCGCCTCAGTTCCTGCAGTAGAAGGCTTGAATGAGGAGAGGACTAGGAAAACCCATCTCATTAATAGGTGGCTAAGGGACTGGTGCCACCGGCGGAACTTCGGGTTCTTCGACCATGGGGCAAATCCCAAACTGCCTTGTGTCATTAGGTCTGATGGACTTCATCTAACTAACAGGGGGAAAAGGACTCTAGGTCATAGGTTGAAGGGGCTGATAAGGAGGGCTTTAAACTAGGTTTGAAGGGGGAGAGGGTTGAAACTGAGCTCTCTGGAGAGGAACCTAAAGGTGGACTACCTGAGATAAATGACAAATCAGCAGCCCAGCTGAAGTGCATGTATACCAATGCACGCAGCATGGGCAACAAACAGGAGGAGCTGGAAGCCATCGTGCGGCAGGAAAGATATGATGTAGTCGCTATCACGGAAACGTGGTGGGATGACTCCCATGACTGGAGTGCTGCCATGGGTGGATACAGGCTCTTCAGAAGGGACAGGCAGGGTAGGAGAGGTGGAGGGGTAGCCCTATATGTTAGAGAATCTCTCAACACTGTAGAAGTTGAGACCACCAATAATAGGGCAGAATGCCTGTGGGTTAGAATCAGTGGGAAGGTCATCAAGGCCGATATCGTGATGGGAGTCTGTTACAGACCGCCCAATCAGGATGATGAGGTCGACGAAATATTCTACAAGCAACTGGAGGATGTTTCAAAATCATCATCCCTTATTCTCGTAGGTGACTTCAACTTGCCAGACATCTGCTGGGAACTCCACACCGCAGAGAGGAGGCAGTCTAGGAGATTCCTAGAGTGTATTGAAGACAATTTCCTGCTCCAACTAGTAAATGAGCCCACCAGGGACGGAGCCCCACTTGACCTTCTTTTCACAAACAGAGGGGCTGGTGGGAGATGTGGTGGTTGATGGACGACTGGGACTTAGTGACCATGATATAATAGAGTTTTCAATACTCAGGGATACAAGGAGGGTTGTCAGTAAAACCTCTGTGTTGGACTTCCGGAGAGCAAATTTTGGACTATTCAAAAGACTAGTTCAGAGTATACCCTGGGAAACAGCCCTTGAAAACAGAGGGGTCCAGGAGGGATGGACATACTTCAAAGAGCATATTCTGATAGCACAGGAACAGGCTGTCCCAGAGTCCCGGAAGGCGAGCCGGCGGGGAAGGCAACCAGTCTGGCTGAACTGGGAGACTCTGAAAGAAATTAGGATTAAGAAGAGGGCCTATCAATTATGGAAAAAAGGGCTAACTTCTCAAGAGGAATTTAGGAATATAGTCAGATCATGTAGAAAGAAAATCAGAGAGACAAAAGCACAACATGAACTGAATCTTGCTACTTCTGTGAAGGACAATAAGAAATGCTTCTACAGATATATCAATAGCAAAAGAAGAGGCAAGGAAAACATTCATTCTGTACTGGACATGGGTGGGAATATAGTTATCAAAGATGAGGAAAAGGCTGAGGTATTTAACACCTTCTTTACCTCAGTTTTCAACAGAAAGACAGGTTATCCTGTTGACAGCAGGCTTCTGGAGCCTATAGAAGGTGATAAAAATCTAAACAGCCCCCCTGTAATATCGAAGGACACAGTCAGTGACCTCTTGAGCTGCTTGGACCCCCACAAGTCTATGGGACCGGATGGGATCCACCCAAGAGTGATGAGGGAGCTGGCAGAAGAGCTCGCCAAGCCTCTCTCTATCATCTACCAACAGTCCTGGCTCACGGGGGACATCCCAGACGATTGGAAGTTGGCGAATGTCACGCCAATCCACAAAAAGGGCCGGAAGGAGGACCCGGGAAACTACAGGCCCGTCAGCCTGACCTCAGTGCCTGGCAGGGTTATGGAGCAGATCATCCTCAGTGCAATCACACAGCACCTGCAGGATGGGCAAGGGATCAGACCCAGCCAGCACGGGTTTAGGAAGGGCAGGTCCTGCCTGACCAACCTGATCTCCTTTTATGATCAGGTGACCCGTTTGGTGGATGAGGGGAAGGCGGTGGATGTGGTCTACCTGGATTTCAGCAAAGCCTTTGACACCGTCCCCCATAGCATTCTCCTGAAGAAGCTGTCAGCCCACAGCTTGGACAGGAGCACCCTGTGCTGGGTTAGGAACTGGCTGGAGGGCCGGGCCCAGAGAGTGGTGGTGAACGGGGCTGCATCCAGTTGGCGGCCGGTCACTAGTGGTGTCCCCCAGGGATCAGTATTGGGCCCAGTTCTGTTCAATATCTTTATCGACGACCTAGACGAAGGGATTGAGTCCATCATCAGCAAATTCGCAGATGACACCAAGCTGGGAGGAAGTGTGGACCAACTCGAAGGCAGGAGGGCTCTGCAGAGGGACCTGGACAGACTAGAGAGCTGGGCCGATTCCAACGGGATGAGGTTCAACAAGGCCAAGTGCCGGGTCCTGCACTTTGGCCACAACAACCCCATGCAGCGCTACAGGCTGGGCACAGAGTGGCTGGAGAGCAGCCAGGCAGAAAGGGACCTGGGAGTCTGCATCGACAAGAAACTGAACATGAGCCAGCAGTGTGCCCAGGTGGCCAAGAAGGCCAATGGCATCCTGGCCTGTATCAAAAACAGCGTCACCAGCAGGTCCAGGGAGGTGATTCTTCCCCTGTACTCAGCGCTGGTTAGGCCACACCTCGAGTACTGTGTCCAGTTCTGGGCCCCTCAGTTCAAGAAGGATGTAGAGGTCCTGGAACAGGTCCAAAGGAGGGCAACCAGGCTGGTGAAGGGACTCGAGCACAGGCCCTATGAGGAGAGGCTGAGAGAGCTGGGGCTGTTCAGCCTGAAGAAGAGGAGGCTCAGGGGAGACCTCATTGCTGTCTACAACTACCTGAAAGGAGGCTGTAGCGAGGTGGGAACTGGACTCTTTTCACAGACGACCTTCAACAAGACAAGAGGACACAGTCTTAAGTTGTGCCAGGGGAGGTTTAGGTTAGATATTAGAAAGAATTTCTTCACGGAGAGGGTGATTAGGCTATGGAATGGACTGCCCGGAGAAGTGGTAGATTCTCCGTCCCTGGAGACATTTAAAAAAAGACTGGATGTGGCACTCAGTGCCATGGTCTAGCAACTGCTCCGGTGGGTCAAGGGTTGGACTAGATGATCTCTGAGGTCCCTTCCAATCCGGCTAATTCTATGATTCTATGATTCTATGATCTAAATGGCCCCTCAAACATGGGGTTGGGCATGGCAAAGGGGTCACACCCCCTACCTTCCAGGAGCATTCGAGAGCATTTTACGACATATCCCCCTTTTTCTTTTTGCACAAGCCCATGTTTGCTTAAACACTTTTGTAGTGCTAACTCTTAAAGAACCATAATACAAACAACAAAACATGCAGAACCTGAGAATACAACCAATATCATAATGCACTTTTGAAGCAGTCTAAAACTACTCGTTTAATAAATTAAAACATACTGGTTAATAGGTTATTAATCGGGTTTTGTTTCCCATAATCAAGTGTAAATCGACCTTGCATTCATGGCATGTCTCCGTTTCACACAAGCACTCATACACACGCACTTTCAAACAGAGCTCTGTTTAATATTAGGAAGGTCTGGTGTCCACTAGTGTAGAAAGCCAAAAGAGGGATAGGAGAGGCTTATCCAACGGAATCTTTGTCAGGAAGCCCCTATAAGCGTCTCCAAGTCCCACTGGCTCACAGCACGATGGAGTCCTAGTTCCTTCATAGTTGCCAAATTAAAATGCAATAAAAACCTAGGATTGCAACATTCAATCACTACATTCATAATGGGCGAGGTCTAGCTGGAGTGTAAGCACCTTTTTTTCTTTTGTTCTTGTTTTCTACTTTTCTTCTTTTCTTTTTCTTCTTTTCTTTTCTTTTCTTTTCTTTTCTTTTCTTTTCTTTTCTTTTCTTTTCTTTTCTCTTTTTCTTTTCTTTTCTTTTTCTTTTTCTTTTTCTCTTTCTTTTCTTTTTCTTTTTCTTTTCTTTTTCTCTTTTTCTTCTTTTCTTTTTCTCTTTTTCTTCTTTTCTTCTTTTCTTCTTTTCTATCTTTTCTATTTTTTTTTCTTTTCTTTTCTTTTCTTTTCTTTTCTTTTCTTTTCTTTTCTTTTCTTTTCTTTCTTTTCTTTTTCTACTTTTTCTTCTTTTTCTTTTTCTCTTTTTCTTCTTTTCTTCTTTTCTTTTTCTTCTTTTCTCTTTTTTTTCTTTTCTTCTTTTCTTTTTCTTCTTCTTTTTTTTTTTTTTTTTTTTTTTTTAGACAAAGATGCTTTAAGGAAAATGGAAAAGAAGTTCCTTCAACAATGGCTTTTGTCCTAAATCCTGAGATTTTCAGAAAAAAAATTTTTTTTTTTTTTTTGGTGATATATCCCGGAGTCTCTGAGGGTCTTATGACTTCTCAATATACTTCTTGTGTAACCGTTCACAATCTTTGATGCTTAGTATAGGACCATGTCCTTGCTCCTCAAGCCATTTTCCAACAAACCCTTTATCTTTTTGTACAATCATGATATTAGCAGCTTTGGCAAATAGCTTCTTAAGTATTGCTAACATACAACTAAGGCACACAAAAGTTATCAATATAATGCAAAGTACAAGCAAACCAGTCTTACATAAACTTTGAAGCCATCCAGTGAGGCCAAACCAATTGACTAATTCATTTATGCCAAAGAATCCTGCGTTTTGCTTGATATTTTGAGTATGTTCTACTAGCTGTTGTATCTCCTTATGTATTGATTTAGAATGATCACTCATACAGCACATACCATCGAAATCTTCACAACCATGGCCATGAGATAAAAGCAGGTAATCAATGGCAGCTCTATTCTCTAATACTGCATGTTGTACAGAAGATAAATCATCAGCTAATTCAGATAACACCTTACTGGTATCACTAGCATGCTTTACCACCCAACAACTCAGTTTCTCCAAGTTTCGATGTGCACGAGTGGCAGCTGCTCCTGGCAAGAAGATGGAAGTAACAATCACCTGCCATTTGGACCAGAGGTTAACATCATCGTCACATCCCTGCATTCGTGTTTGAGTTAGGCTTCGCTTCTACCGCACACGATATGTACTTTTCGGGTGTGCATGAGGCATGGCTAAACTCAATTGACCAATGGTGCAAGGCCCTCCAATGGGACGGGAAGGTATACCTGACCATGCCTGATCTCCAAAAATTAAAAAATACCCTGCTGGTAATTTCCTAGGAAGCTGCGTCCCAGGCAATGGGTTAGTAGCACCACGGAGGGTGTAGTTGCACCATTGGCTAAAATTGCCAATTGGGAAAATGTTGGTAGTAACACATTGTCTTCCTTTACCTCCTGCGCAATCAGCAGACAAATTATTTATCCAAAAGCAATAAGTGGCATTTAGAGAATCCACAAGGCTTAATTCTTGGGGATCGGGCCCAACAGGCAAACGATCATCCCAAGTGTCATAATCACTTAAACACGCAACTAAGCTGGCCTTGGTAGGATATAAACTCTCAGTGTGAAATTGCACTTGTGTGCGATTCATAGCTGCTTGAAACACTGGCCAAGTTCCTTCAGAGGCCTTCAGAGGCCTTCAGTTGGCCTTACCAACTAAACACATAATAAAAGGCGATTGGGGGGTCACTAGACTGGAACAAAAGGAAGTGGTGTTAAGCTGATGTGCAAGGGTAACCCAGACATTCTGTCGAGGGTCAAAGTTCGGGAAGGCAAGGCAATTAAAACCCAAGATGATGGTTAAACCTATAATGAGGCTAACACAGCAGTCTTTGTCTTTGAACATGTTAACCACTCAATACAGCCGTCTTTGCTCATAAGCTTTATAGTTCTGGATTCAGTGGAGATACCGCCGTTAGCGGGTGCTGGCCGGGTCCACTTGCTGGGAACCCACAAAGTACCTGTAGGGGTGGAAACACACATGTGATCTCTACCTAGATATTTAACTTCTGCTGGTCCTTGCCATATGCCTGTTACATGATCTATATAAGTAACATATAGCGGGGGTTCCTGGGACTCTGCTCGTTGGGCCACTGTCCCATGAACATACGCTGGTACTAACTTTTGTTCCCCAAATATACACAGATAATTCAAGACAAATAGAGTCTTTGCCAATCGCTCCTGTGGGTCTTGCAAATCTGTAAATTTCATTAGATAATCCTTTAATGTTTGATTTGCCCTCTCTACTATAGCTTGATCTGTTGGCGAATGGGGAATGCCTGTGAATTGCTTAATTCCCCACTGTTGAAAAAACCGAGCTAGCTTGCTACTAATTTAGGCCGGTCCATTGTCTGTCTTTATCTGCTCTGGCACACCCATGACGGCGAAACAAAGGGTGAGATTCCGTATCACTTGTCATAGGGTTGATCTCTCTGTTGGATGGCAGCCCGCAACTGGCAAAATAAGTCATTTAGTCGCCAGTTTGCAACGTCTGTAATGGGCGTCTTCAATTCACTGTACAACTCCTACAGTTTATAGGGAATCTGAGACAACATTGAGACCTACATTCATCCAGCGTGAGAAGGCGTAAATGATGGCTGCCAATTCTAGAGTCTGTAGGGTATCATCCTCTTGTGCGGGCAAAAGTTCATGGCACCATTGCTCTTTGGCTTGCCATGTCACTGCAGCTCATCGTGAGTGTTTTCCTTCATCAGTAAAGACTTTTAATGCATCTTGAAGGGGTTTTTCAGATCGTTTTGAAACAGGAATCCATTTATGCAAGGACATCCACTTTAACACAGTAGATCGCAACGGGGAAAGATCAATGGTTTGCGCAGCTTCTAGGAGACTTGACTGTAGGGCTGGAGAGTGCTGCAAATACCAGTCCAACTTTCCTTGTTTCATTGGGAGATAGATTGTGTTGGGTTCATCTCCAGTAATTTTTATAATACGGGTTTGCCATTTATCAATTAGAAGAGCCAATACCTCAGTCTTTGTTTGGATTGTAGTTTTTGGCTGTAGTGGTCCAAAGATCCATTCTAACACACGAGTATCAGCAGACCCAGTCTCCCCCTTTTTCTTTTTGGACTGCTTGAGAGCTCCAAGTAAATGTTGCTTACCCGTGAGAATGGTCAAGTCTATGGGTAAGTTTACATCACGGCGATCCACGGAGCGCTGAGAAATTGTCAGGCCAATTTCAGTTATGGCCTGTTGTTGAGCTGTCAAAAGGGTGACGAGGGAGGCAGGATCGGTGCCTTTAAGAAGTCATAACAGTTCTAGTTGATCATTTGTTATACCGACCAAAGGGCGCAACCATTGAACGTCACCTAAAAATTGTTGTACATCATGCAAGGTCTTAAGAGTCAAATGGAGAGCAGCTTTTTGCGGTCTGACTTGTGACTCAGTGTCACGGTTTAACACTGGCCTGGCAATTAAACCGAATAACAGACGCTCTCTATTAATATCTCTCTCCTTGATAAAGAAAGGAGAGAGAATAAGGGAGAGAGACTTATGGGTTGGAAACTAAACTACACAACTGTAATGAAACAGTAATGATAAATAGGAAAAATTACTAAATATATACAAATATACAGGAAAATGGAAACCACATTCCTCCCTCCTTTCCCCCAATAACTCTCACGTCACCACCGAGGCTGCACAGCAGCCCTGAGAAAGTCCAGACTGGACTCCTGGAGTCGGCAGCAGTTGGGAACTGGAGGCAGGAACACACAGATATGGGCTGGTACAGATCAGGACCACAGGCAGACGAACGGACGGAATCCTCCCAGGATGCTGGGTGAAGGAAGGGAAGCAGGAAAGGCAGGAAGGGCAGGCAGCCAGAAGCTGGAAGCAGGAAATCATGGCTTGGCCCTCGTGATGCCTCAAATTTATACTGAGTATGACGTATATGGGATGGAATACTCTGGTCAATTCTGGCATCTATCTTGTCCGTTCCTCCCCAAAGGAGGGCTGCAGGTGGGACCTCTTTCTTCCTTCTGGAGGGTCAAATGTTCCTCAGAGCTGAGCAGTGTCCTTGGCTCTGCATACCAGTCTCTAGCAGTAACTATAAACATCAAGTGTTATCAATCCTAGAAGCACACACTGTCTGAGAAACTTGCTGTTAATTTCAGCAAGTGCAACTACTTACAAGAGACTTAGCTAAAAGCAAAAGTACAAGACAGAAAATCACCTTTATCCTGGCCCAAACCAGGACACTCAGTGATATGCCATCCTAGGTACTTCCATGGTGGTGTACGTTGTATCTTTTCAGGTGCCACTTGGAGTCCCTGCTGACTTAGCTGTTGTGCTAAAAAATACTCCTGTGGCTCAGTGAAAGGGTCCTGCTGTGCTATTAAGATGTCCTCCATGTAATGATAAATAAGGCATCTGGCCATGCTTGTCGCACCGGCAATAATACTGCATCTACAAACAATTGACACAAAGTTGGGCTGTTTTTCATGCCCTGTGGGAGCACTACCCACTCAAACCGTGAAGCAGGAGCTTCTCTGCTAAGGGCTGGGAGTGTAAATGCAAATCGCTTTGTGTCTTGCGAGTGTATGTGTATAGTAAAAAAGCAGTCCTTTAAGTCCACTATAAGTAGATGCCAAACACTCTGGAAGCATCACGGGGTTAGGCATTCTAGGCTGAAGAGCTCCCATTGCTTCCATCTGGGAATTAACTGCACGTAGATCATGTAGCAGACGATATTTGCCAGACTTGTTTTTAATTACAAAAATTGGAGTATTCCAAGGGCTAGTTGATGGTTGTATGTGCCCTTGCTCTAACTGTTCTTACACTAGGATATATGCTTGCATGAGGCTTTTCTTTTTAGCGGCCACTGAGCGATCCATACTGGCTGTGATGATAGGCGTGTCAACGGGATCGGGAAAGCCCAAGAAGTGACCGCTAATAAAAACGGTCTCTTGTTATCAGGCGTGCCCCGATCTGACCTAACACATCTCAGCCAACAAGGGCTTCTTCATTTGTAGGCAATGGCATGATGGTTACAAATAGAGTACATGTGCGATTATCGACACGGAGACGAATCTTATGTGTGCTTCGTTTTACCTGGGCTGCGCCTCCTACCCCTTCTACTCCAGACATCATTGAGGCAGATGGCCAGTGAGGAGGCCACAGCTGCTCATCCACGAAAGTGATGTCTGCTCCTGTATTCAGTAGCGCTGTAAGGCGACAATGGTCCTGTTGATGTTCTAATAAAATTGGTGCTTTGGGGCATTGATCCATCGGGAGGCATAGTAAAGCCATTTCTCCTGTAGAGCCAAATCCTGCTGTTCGGCGGGGAACTGTCGAAGAGGCGGCTGCTGCATCAGTTAGTTGCTGTGTCGGAACTAACTGGGCAATTCAAGTTCCTTTTGGGATTACCATAGGCGGTGTCCAAGTCATAGCCACAATACAAATTTCTCCAGTATAGTCAGTGTCTATTACTCCAGGCAAGACAAACAAACCCTTAAGTCCAGCAGATGATCATCCTAATAAGAGGGCTCCACATGGCTTTCCCTCATATTTCACTGGGCCTGTGATACCCGTAGGGATCTTTTGGGGCTTGCTGTCAATAAAAGTCACGTCTACTGCGGTTGCTAGGTCCAGCCCAAGGCTCCCACTGGTTGCTGGCTGGAGGGAAGTGGCTGGCTGGAGTTGTCGTTGGAGGGAAGTGGAAGTGGCTGGTTGCTGGAGGGAAGTGGAAGTGGCTGGCTGGAGTTGTTTGGAGGGGTCCACACTAAAGCCGCAGTTGGGGTCTTCGCGCAGCGGCTTCTCACACTCCTCGATCCGTTTCCCTGGTATGTGCAGGCTTCAGCAGCATGACTGTCCATATTACAATGTTGACACCAGACTCTGGTTTTATGACAATGCTTTCGAAAGTGTCCAATGCGACCACAGTGAAAACATTTGATGATTGGTCCTTGCTGCTGCTTGGTGTTGGCAGGACATAGCGGGACTAGGGCCGCCAAGGCTTGCTGCTGGATTGCAAAAGCTTGCTGCTGGGCTGTAAAGGCTTGCTGTTGGGCTGTAAAGGCTTGCTGCTGGGCTTGCACCATATCTTTTCCTACATCCTATATTGCCTCAATTAACATTGCCTCAGTCCCTACTGGCATTTTAGCTAACCGTTCCAGCATCTCCTCAATTGTTGCTTCTGATGGCATAGAGGAAATTACATTTTTTGTGGGAGTGTTGCTGTTCTCCAAGACACACTGACGGAGCAATGCAACTTTCATCTGCTCTGGTACACAAGCCTGGTTAATAGCATCAGTGAGTTTATCTACAAACTGTGAGAATGGCTCATCTCTGCCTTGTTTAATTGATATGTAAGATGGAACAGCTAGTGTGGTTCTAACTTTATTCATAGTTTCCCTCACAAGTCTCATGGACTCTCTTATTATATGTGGGCCTAATCTTGCTTCTGCCTCAAAATTAGCATACTGTCCACAACCCATAAGCTGATTCACTGTTATCCCATACAGGGGGTCATTTTGTTCTCTAGGAATGTCTGCAGATCTGTGACATAATGTTTGCCAATGGGCTTGCCATAACAGTAAGGCTGATTGAGTCATAATCATTCTCATAATTCCCTTTATATCCCCTGGAAGCAACAATCCTGACCCCCAGATATAACTTATCATTTGCTTGACTGGTTCACCATGCAACCTGCATTCATTTACGGCGGCTCTTAGTTGTGTTAGCAATTTCCAGTTTAAAGAGTGATACTCCGCT